>NC_139593.1:18586306-18721306 GCF_946808225.1 Silurus aristotelis
ATTCGATAAATCATAGAAATGAATGCTGTGCTGCCGTTTGGGTTAGGTTAGGTCAGACTAGATTACTGTAGATGACTCTGGATTACTGTTTCTTTCCCCAGGCAATCAGCCTCATTATCAACTGACCATAATTACATTCCCTGCTTCATATCTATAAGTACTGCACTATCAGAACTGTCAGTCATCACATTATCTGTATATGTCACACACACTATTGCTGCTGTATATTGTAGATTAGTTCAGATTAGATTAGATAAGGTTAAGTGAAGTTAGGTCATTTCAGGTTCAATTTGGTTGAAATTGTTCATTCGTTAGTTTCTAGCTCTGTTTTGTTCATTTATCTTGTCTGATGGAGCACCTTGGTCCTAGGGAAACGTCGTTCCGTTTTACTGTGCACTGTACTGCATACGGTTGGCATGGCGATAAAGCTTACTCGACTTGAAATTAGGTCAGGTTAGAGCAGGTAAGGTCGGGTTATGTCAGATTAGGTTAGGTTAGGTTTGTTAAGGTTACATTAGGTCAAGTCAGGTTTGGTCAGGTGAAGAATAAATGGGTCGGTTTAGCTCAATTTAGGTTGGTTTAGGACAGGTTAGAATTAGATTAGGTCAAAGTCAGGTTAAATTAGATTAGGTTCGGTTAGATCAGGTTAGAATCGGGTAAATCGGTTTAGGCTGGGATGCGTTTGGTCAGGTTGGGTTCAACTGTTTTAGGGTATAAGTATTACCATTCAACTTGTTATATGGTATCCCGAAAAAATTAAATTAAATAAAAAAATGAAACAAATGATGGCAATCAGCACAATGCTTGCAATATATACATGCATACTACATATATGTATAGGTTTCCTGGTGGTCAAGTGGTTAGGATGCGGCGCTATAAACGCTGCGGCCCAGGTTTGATCCATGTTAGGGAACCAACCCCAGCCATTAGGGTTGCACAAGCCTTAGTGCTGGCCCCAAGCCCGGATAAATGGGGAGGGTTGCGTTAGGAAGGGCATCCAGTGTAAAAACGTGCCAGATCAAACATGCGGATGATCCGCTGTGGCGCCCCCTAACGGGAGAAGCCGAAAGAAAGTATTACAGTATATTTCGATAATTGACTGTATTGCCATTTGTGTCATTCTACAGCTTAGGATTTCAAAGCTGGTGCTGGTGAAGTCAGCTCAGCGCTTCTCCGCCTTGGATTCTTGTAAACATTTTCAGGGTTTCACCAGGTTTCACCAGGTCAAACTGAAGACATTTTAAGACCCTTTAAAACTATTAAAAATGAAATCTAAGGCCTTTATCACGCCATCAAAAACACACACAAATACATTGTTGGCAACTGACCTTAAACAAGCATTAAATCATTTTTTTTTCAGGCCAAGTATCGCTAAACTTGCAAATCCCCATCGCTAAAAAATAAAAATCTGTGGTACAATCCAAAAGAGATTCACTCCGGTATCTGAAAGCTGATTGGCTGTTGCATGTTGGTCTCATTTGCAATCGTAATTCAGCAAATGATATTTGGACCAGCCAAAGAACACCCAAGAACGACAACACCACAGAAACAACAACAACAACAAAACAGGTTTTTTTGAGCATTTAAATGAGCATTAATAGTCGCATTTCATTGACATCTGAAAATGAAGACCTGTTTAAAATGATTTAAGCGGCTTTTTTGCGTATTTGTACTTTACCGTTTTTTTTATTCCATTTGTTGAGACTTTAACTTCACTGCTTTTTTACAGTCAAATGTCTTACTTTTTACTCGACTACCTTTTGCGAAATCAGTCGTTCCTTTTTATTTATGAGTGGATAAACATTTAAATGGTCGAACCCGCAGCGATCCACCAATCAGGGTAGAGCGTGAGTACTTAAGTACATCTGAAGTTTACAATTAGTGTAAATCAATTACATGGTTTTGTGTACTTCGTCCATCACTGGTTGTATTGGCAAAAAAAAGTTCTACATGCTAAGGGTTAGGGTTAGGGTTAGGGCCGAGGCTACTAATGAGCTCAGAATGACATCACAAAACAAGATTGGCACTGGTTTAACAGGTTTACCAATGGCAGTTTAACAAAGGCGGCTTTTGCGGTGATCAGACCCGGTTGTCATGGTGACAATTCGTTGTATATTCATATTCTGACAAATAAATAAATGTGTATGCAGGAGATCAAGACTCTAATAGATACAGGAGGAAAATGGGGTGTTTCCTAATTAGCATATTCATGAATATTTGTCCATCCCAGCATTTTCAATGAGCGTACAAATGCATTCCTGAACCCTGAAATCTCATGTTTTTACGTCCTGCTTTTCTCAGTTCCCCTGGTCCTTTTCACTTTTTTCCTTCTCTCCGGCTCTGTTTCATCTCCCGACTCTGTTCTTCTCCCACGTGTTCAATTAGCTGCTCTATCTGAGCTGCATCTCCAGCTCTGGTCCATCATCCCACACACTGCTGCTGTCTACATACACACGCTCACACACGCATAAGCTCTCTCTCACACACACACACACACACACACACACACACACACACACACACACACACACACACACACAACCAGACCGAGACCCCGTTGATGTGCGGGTGGAAACATGAACTCACAGTTCCAGCTCACATCACATCAACCCTTAGCATAAGCGTGTGTTTGTGTGTGTGTGTTTTGTGTGTGTTGTGTGTGTCGAGGTGAGTTAGACACGCAGCAGCCGTGTGTGGGCTGAGACAGCGAACCCAAGTGCTGTAGCGGAGATGTGTCACATTTTGTCCCTCACAAGGAACCAAAGGACATTTTGATTTTAAAGACACCATTCACACTGGTCTCCCTCATATATGTGTGTGTGTGTGTGTTTGTGTGTGTGTGTGTTTAGATTTCCTATGGAGCTCCGAGACCGAGGTTCCCGCATGAACTTCTACACCACGGATGTTATTGATGCTGGTTGCCCTGGAAACGCTCCTGCACGGTTATTGTATCAGCGGCGCCTTTATTAGGAGCATGCAGATCTGAAGGCATCTTCCTCCTCCTCCTCTTCCTCCTCCTCCTCCTCTGTCTCTACAAACTTTTCTACACACTCTTTACTAAGTGCATTTTCAACCATTTTGCTGCTTCGCATTTTTAGGCCGTATTGTTCTCCACTCTATTCGCATGATATTCCTGAATACTTGAATTCTGAAGCTGCTTTCAAAAAAAAAAAAAAAAGTGAAAAACTAAATCAGTGAAAATTTTTTTTCATTAAATACGCATACTCCTTAGTTATTTTTACATCTCTATAAAATATATATAAATATATATTAGGCGATTAATTAATACATTTTTTGGGAATTAAATTTTTTATTAATTTATTATAAAAAAGATTTTATAAAAAAAATAATAATAATAATATATATATAATATTATGCGATTAAATAATACATTTTTTATTGTTTTTTTAATTAATTTATTATTAAATTTTTTATAAATAAAATATATTTCAAAATATATATAATGTAAAAATAAATATTAAATTATATATATATATATATATATATATATATATATATATATATATATATATATAATTATTATTATTATTATTTATTCTTTTCTTTTTTTTTTTTTTGCCGATCAATTAATACATTTATAATGTTTTTTTTTTCAAAGTCTGTAACAGAACGAGGTTAAATAAATGAAGCGTAATAAGAAAATTGCTGCTCGTACTGAATGTTTTTTTTTTTCTACCCTCTGTCAGGCATGGTTTTCTTCATTATTCTATCAAATTCACACAAATAAGCACTTGAGCTCGATTTCACCGAGGTCTCGTTTCTGTCTCCTCTCTCTGCGTCACTGTGTGTTTCTCTGCCGAGTGGAGTGCGATTCTGTCAGCATGAGTCATCGCGAGAATCGGTCGCTCTGTTCATCTTTCACCGATATAGACGCACAAATACATGCACAAACATCGTGTCTTAGTAGCAGGGACTCATATTGGGTCGTATGACGGTTATAACAGTTCTTATAGAGCGAAAGTTTGTGGACCATAAGATTGGTATGTTTCCACATTCCACATTGAGTCTCCATCTTTCCTATAGCAGTCTATTTACAGTTTCTTATAACACTCATGGTAATAATCTATCTAATAATTTTGTTCCAATAACACATTTCAATGCAATCAATCATGTGATCAAACAGACGAGCTCCGGTAGCTCACATTGCTGAAGAAGTACAAGTTGTGAATGCACGAAGGGTCAGGACTGTTTTGGCAGCAAAAGGGGGGGACCAACAACATATTAGAGAGGGGGTCATAATGCTATGCCTGATTAGTGGCCATAAAGTAATGCCTGGTTGGTGGACACTTTGTACATGCACATAACTATATTATATATTTGCACTTGTGTCTTTTTTCCTTAGATCTAGTTTTATAGTTTTTTTTATAGAAATTCATTGTATAATGTGTTTCCCATATATACACTATATTGCCAAAAGTATTGGTTCACCTGCTCATATGTACGGTATCTGATTTTTTAAGCATTGCATTCAACATTTACTCCTAGTTTGCTCATAATTCCCTCCACTCTTCTGGGAAGATGTTCCACTAGATTATGGATATGTGTGTCCATCAGCCACAAGGGTGTTATGAAAGGCAGGTACTGATGTAGGTGAGGAGACCTGGGGTGCAGTCAGCGTTCACATTCATCCCAAAGGTGTTCAGTAGGGATGAGATCAGAGCTCTATAGCAGCAAGATCTTCCTCTCCAAAGCATGTAAACCAGATCTTCAAGGTGCTCACTGTGTGCACTATAGCATCGCCATGGTGGAGCAGGTTTGGGTTTCCAAGTTCAAGTGAATGCAAAAATTTAATTAGAGTGCATCTAAAGACAATTGAGTGCAATTAAGTGTCAGGTGACCCAAAACATTTGGAAATATAGTGTATGAATGTAAACTCTTAAATCTCATTCCTGTAAGTATTTTTTTCTTTTTTAAACACATTTTTTTGAACTTGAGATTAATTGATTGATTCATGCATTCATTCACTACCTCACGGTGTGTTCTGAGATGCTTTTTTACTCACCATGGTTGTAAAAAATATTTTATTTGTCTTCTACTGTAAGTGTAGCCTTAAAAAGGTCCTGTCTTTAACAAGGCATTTCTGTCTATCAAACTGTTTTTTTTTTTTTCCCTGTAGACTGATTTCTGTTTTTGCACCATTCTTGTGTTCCCTAGAGACTGTTAAATCCCAGGAGGTCAGCATTTTCTGAGACACTCAAACCAGAACATCTGACTCTAAGAACTATGCCATGTTCTGTTCTGATCTTGTTGACGTGAACAATAACTGTATCACTGATACAGATTTGGTAACCATGTCAGATATGGTAAGCATGCATGAATGTATGTATGTATATATGAAAACCAGTACCTTGTTGTTCTCTAAGTTTGGGAAGCAAATCTACGTTGGAAAAACCATTAATAGTACTAAGTCTATACAAATCTAAACAGTATGCACTTTATACAGTAGATATATCTTCAAATCTATAACTATCTAGACCCAGACAGACAGTGTGGCATTGCTGGTGCCATTTCTCAGCTGTTGCAATAAGAGTGCAGCCAAAATGAAAAATCACGGCGTGCCACCCCGCAGCTACGACACAGACGACAGAAAGCAGAGGATAATCCGTTTATTTGAGAAGATTAGTGTTTAGAATGAGGGTTGCTGAGAGTTTGCAGAGCTCCGAGCTTAGAAAGGAACGTGTAGGAGGAGAGACGCTTCTCGCCTGCTAACGGGGTGTAGCGTGACACGCTGGTACACAAAACCACACACTTATGGTGAAATCACTGAGGGCGATGCATTTTCATACTGCTCGCATTTCCTGTGCTCTGTTAAAGGCAGGGGTGGATTAAAGACACAGCTGGTCAGACACTCAAAGATGCATGAAGGTGCTGAAGGCAAAGAGAAACCAGGGAACGAATGGTGCAACAAATTAAATTCGAATTTATATTTGCGGGTCAGGCATGACACATATTGGTCTGTGAATATAAATCGAATTTACATACTTTGGAATTCACCAGATTTTTATATGAAATATATAAATATGTCATATTAGGAATAAAAGACGGAAACAGTACGATGGATAAAGTGTTAGACGAGGTGGGGTCGTTCCAAGTCCAAGACAAGACCAAGCTCGTATCCCTGGAGTTATCTTAATTCCTGGGGGCAAAAGCTCTTCCTAAGTGTCTGGATACTCTACAAAATGCATCCACAAGCTCCAATTAGTCCATAATAAAGCAGTATGTCTTGTTGGTACCTCCTGCTGCTACATGCTGGACTAATTGGAGGTTTGGTCATGCATTTCCTAGAACATCCAGGCAGTAAGACATTATAATAAACCAACCTAGAGGTTATAAAACCTTGAACAAGTTCTTTTTTAGGTTGTATAATGACATCATATTGCTTGGTGATTCTGCTGCAACTAGCATTGGTTCAAATTTTGTAATAATACTTGCACAGTACTGTAGTACATAAATGTGATTTTTGAGCATTTCATTCCACATTTGCTCTTACAATTCCCTCCACTCTTCTGGGAAGATGTTCCACTATATTTTGGAGTGTGCTCATGGATATTTGTGTTCATCGGCTACAAGGGTGTTATGAAAGGCAGGGACAGATGTAGGTGAGGAGGCCTGGGGTGCAGTCAGCATTCACATTAAGATCTACCTCTCCAAAGCATGTAAAACATAATTTAAAAGTGAATGCAAAATGTAATCTACAGATGTCCTATGGAATTGAGTGCCTCCAGCTTTGTGGTAACAGTCTGGAAAAAAACCACATATAGCAGGAAAGGTCAGGTGACCCAATACTTTTGACAATATGGTGTATGAAGCAATTAGTAATCTCAAGCTGCAAACATTAGGAAAATGATCAGCCATTTTGCCTACTCTGATCAAAAGGTGCAGGTTATTTGTTAGTACCTTGAATAGTGAAAACTACAGCAGAAAATCATTTTCCTTTTAAAGGCCCACAGATATTGAACAACCTTAATGATTAGATGAGAGTATACGTGTAGGTCTAGGATTTAAACATTCACGATTAGAGTGTTACATTGTCCTTTGCATAATAGAGAATCTGAATATTTTAATGATGCAAGAAGGAAATTGTTTGGTGGCAGTTACTCACAGTAAAAGCTCGAATTAAAGATAACGAAAGAAAACCAATGTGTGGCGTAAAATCTATAAATATAACTATATCTATATTCTCTATATCATATAACATCTATATCGTGGAGCAGCTGTTTATCACTCAGAGAAAGGAGTTATATAGTTTAATGGTTTGATGATGATTGATGATTGGTTTCTCTAAAGGTTTCTTTCTAATATCATCTTTGTGAGATTTTCTATGCTACATTACCTCTAGTTTACTCATTAATAATACACTAATTTAGGAATTGCTTTGTGATGTCCATCGTCAAAAGCACAATACAAATTTAATTCAATTAAATTCATTTTTATTTGTATTGCACTTTTAACAATGAACATTGTCACAAAGCAGCTTTACACAGATAATGTGGTGATAAAAATGAATATGTTCTTTATAAGTAAGTTTGTCCCTGATGAGTGAGCCGGTGGCGACTGTGGCAAGAAAAAACACCCTGAGGTGGCATAAGGAAGAAACCTTGAGAGGAACCAGACTCAAGAGGGAACCCATCCTTATCTGGGTTGCACCGAAAGTCCATTTATTACAGAGAACGATGTTGCGGGGTGCATTGATGGTGATCAGAAGCAAACTGTAGTCCCGAGTCAGTGTAGCAGACCGTTAATATTAACTACAGTCCAAATCCATCCTCAAAGCTCCTGTACTTACTCTGTAATTTCATGGAACCACCCAAGGCGTTGATGAGAAACCGTCCCAAGCTGCACAGAGTGGCGTCCAATCGAAGAGAACACTATCCAGAGGCAGGCCTGGACGAAGTTGGAAGATCTGCAGAGGGAAGATGGGCGGGAACAGTGGTCACTGGAACCTCAGGAGCATGTTTAAAGAGAGAGAGAGAGAGAGAGAGAGAGAGAGAGAGAGAGAGAGAGAGAGAGAGAGAGAGAGAGAGAGAGAGAGGGGTGACAGGAAGAGAAGGATATGGATTATTATGTGTCCTTATTGTTGTATGAAAGTTAAGGACAGTGTGTAGTTGGTGACTCCGGCAAGACTTTAGGTGAAAATTTGGGTGAATGTAATTAAACTATAGGACCCCTTTTCTTCCTTCACTATGCAAATTGTAAGATGTAGCCTTGTGTGCATCCATGTTGCAGGTGGTAAACCCTTTTGTGCAAAGGTGTAAGATTTTAGAGCATTATCGAATGTTTTATCCAACTAGGGCTAGTTGGGAAATGTTCTGATGACCGTTTTGTAGAGTGTATGAATTGGCAGTTTCTTGATTAATCCAACATCTATGTCATATATGCCAGTTCCTATGCCATGTTCCAATCTGCATTGCAATATCTTGAAGAGTGGCCACCGATTGGTCCATCTAATTCAGCCTGCCTCTGAACTGGATTGCTTGTATCCAGGGATGAAGAACATGCCAGCAGCATCTCAATATTCTGGTGCTAAGTGAAAGCCTGATGTAGTTCACATAAGACAGAGTTCATGCCCACCTGAGGCAGAAAATAAACAACCCTGACTATGAATGAGGCAAATTTCTGGAGAAGGTTAAATGGGTACAATTAGATTTGGTGTACAAAAGCATGTTAAAGCTACAATGCTCCTGCTGTTGCACCAGCTGCTATTCAGGCAAACTCCACCCTTCCTGGATTCTCAGACTATTTTGTACCATGTATGCAGTAAACTGAAAAAAACTGAAAGGCATGGTCTGGTGCTGCCGTGTTCAGCCAACCTGGCTGAAGTAGAGGAGACTGCATTTCAAAATGACCTAATGGAAATTAGCCTCTAGGTCATTCCTATCTTGTATTTTAGAGATTGGATAACCAGGGGTTCTGCAAAGTCTTAAAAAGTCTTAAATTCTTGTGCTTAAATACAATGAGAATAACATTTTCATGATTACTGTCCACCATTGAATACAACTTGGTGCAAACCTTTAGTGAAATGAATCAGTCATTTCCACCCATATGTGGTTCTTCCCCAGACTCTGTGGAAAATGGCAGCTCTATGAAGATATGCTTTACATAGTTTAAAGTGGAAGATCTCCTGCTATAGATTTCTGACTAAAACCCTCTTCAAAAACCTTTGGAAAGAATTGGAATGCAGGCTGAACCCCAGGCTTCCTCACCTCACCTACATCAGTACCTGGCATTGCTAATATTTTAACTTTTAACCATATAGTGTATTTTTATACCTGTATATTTCATGGGTTAGAAAAAACGTTTGGGAAGATTTATGTATTTTTCTTTCCGTTGTATTATCCCTCCAAATATCACTTCTGATTTATGGCTTTGAAATATCTGATAAAAGCCCAGACTTTTTTTTTTACGTCTTACTCTCTGTCTTTCCTCTTCATGTTCTGTCACGATAATGCTGGTGTCCGAAATAATAGCGATGATAACTTAAAAGTGAGAATTTCAGGTGATGTGGTCATGGCTCATCAGATAAAAAAGAACTGGCAGTGAAGCCAAGGGGAAAAAAATGAGGGGAAAAGGAAGCGAAAGAGAGAAAAAGAGGTGAATAAGAAGTGAACTGTAGACAATGGAGGGACAGGAATGTAACAACGTCTCCTTTCCCCAGCGGACTCAATGTCACGCATGAGCGGAAGAACGAAATAAATCGGCTTTCGTTTTGAGCAGATAGAAATCGTCGACGACAAAAATAGCTTTTCTAACTGCGAGACAATTGGAGAAACGCGTCCAGGACCAGCTGTGTCCTTATTTCACAGACAGCAGGAGTTTTGCCAACACGATCCACAATTTTTTTTGTGTGTTTGTTTTTCTCAAGCGTTACTATTGCAGCCTTAAAAATAGCCTCGGTTTGAGCTTTTGCAGTTTTCCGTTGGAGTGGACAGTCATCAAGCAAAACACATTCGACACTCCTGGTTTCTACCCTCAGGATTTTTTTCTCCAAACAAGCAAGGACTTGTGACTTGGTGATGAGAATATATGTATTTTGCTGGGAAATGTTTCTGACGAAGTGTGGAAAGTAGCTGGGTTTGATTTTAAATGGGTCATGCCAATAATTTGCACTGGATTACAACATGGTGGAATAACATTCAGTATTGGACGAAGTAAAAAAAAAAAACATGTAGTTGAGTTAGTAAAGTAGACACATTAGGTAAAATATTACTCCAGTAAAAGAAAACATGCTCAATTTAAACTATCCTATTATCATTTTCGTCACAAGACTCTTTGCCTAATCAACTCAAGTTTATGTAAAAAGTCTCTTATGTGACTTTCAGCACACTGATCTATTAATAGAATGATATTAATAAGTCAAACACTGATTGATTTCCATTACAATGATCATAAGCCCAAAACCTTTTAAACTACTCCATAAAAATCACACATATGAGACCACGGGTGTTGTGGGGAGTTCGAGTCAGGAGTTTCTTCCATCATTTATTCCTCTCTAAATGTTCTGCTTGCTGTTGAACTGACGCTGAACTGTATGTTGGTGATAAGTAGATACACCAAGCGCCAATCAAAACAAGTTAAAACAGAGCGAACGCTCGATCCTGATCGATATCTTGCTGCGTGTTTGACCAGTTAAGTTTTTATCCTTATAAATAAAAGGGAACGACTGATTTCGCAAAATGTAGTTAAGTAAACCGTAAGATATTTGATTTAGAAATATACTGAAGTAATGCGAAGTAAAAGTCTCCCCAAAAAATACTTCAGCAAAGTACAAATATGTGAAAAGGCAACAGTAACGAATTACATTTACTTTGTTACTGTCCACCACGTGTTGTCATGTGCTTCTTTACTATGTCATCTGAGTTTTGCTTCATGTCTTGTCACCTCCCATGTCCTCTTTGGTTGTTTAGTGCATTTCAACCCTCAAGAGTCTGTATTATTGCGCAGTGTTTGCCCACACACCTTCACCAAGCCATTTTGTGATATAACACTTCTTGTTTTCGATCTCATTCTATCCCCCTAATTTGCATTTAAGGTTTTTCCTGTCTATAATTTTTACTCACATATTTTTTTTAGGTTTAAGAAAAAAAAAAAAACAACTTGCAGTAACTGTGTGAGTCGTTCTCTAAGACAAAATGCTTTATCGCATGTATGCAGCAGGAAGGTGAGACTGACTTAACACCAGCATGGTAATGCATTTAGTGATTTTTGCCTAATGACGAAGTCTCTATATGATCTGTCTCAAAAGCAACACATTCCCTACAAAAGGCAACCTGCTGGAGGGACAACTGCTTTTCAATAGCCTTTTTAACCTCAAACTGGAAAAGAGAGAATGGCTATTTCTGGTATCCTAGAATTGACTTTGCATCAAAAGATATCTTTAATGGGAGGACCCTGCTTGTTGCCCAAACCCATTCAGCCAATTGCAGTTTACAACATGATGAGATGGTCTTGAGATGAAAAGTCCCAACTAAGTTCCCTCTTAAGGCTTGCTTATATTTTTCACATTGTAGCCAAACTACCTCCAGAGGCCAACAAGTGGGTATCCCTGGCAAAGTACTCTCCAGAGACTAACAAAGTGGACTCCCCAGCATAACTTCCTTTTGAAGGCTTGTAAACTTGCTTGTATTTCCAGATCAGAGCCATTCCCTCCCTTTAGAGGCTGACAAGAGAGTATCCCCAGCAAAGTTTCCTCCAGAGACTACCAAGGTAGCCTTCCCAGTTTAATTTAATCCCCAAGTAACCTTGCCTATCCTTTCCACATCACAGCCAAAATACCTCCAGAGGCCAATGAGGGGGCATCCCTCGTTGAGTTCCCTCCAGAGACTAACAAGGTCCTTGTTGATATGATTGCATAGTTCCTGCATATTTTTCATTGTCACTGTCACTCTGTAAATCTCCTTTTTCTTTTTTAGCTCAGAGATGTTTTGATCTGGTAACTGAAAGATCGATTGTGTTACATAATATACATAACATTGCACTTAGTTTAATGTTCCTAATGCCAATTTTGAGAAGACATTTGCTGCAGGGCATGATCCATTATCAGGCTGAAAGTAGCCATTAGTAGATGGGTAAATTGTTGCTATGAATGGAAGCACATGCTAAAATGTGCCAAGAAAACATCCCCACACCATTACACCACCTCCACCAGCCTGGAATCCTGACGCAAGCCAGGTTTGGTCCATGTTCAAACCCAATTCTAAAAGTACCATCTACATGCCTCAGCAGAAATCAAGATTTATTACTTCAGACTACATTTTACCATTGTGTCCAGACTTGGTGATCCGGTACCCACTGCAACTTCATTTTTATCTTCTTAGCTGAACCCAACATGGCCTTCTGTTCACTGCAGTTGTATTGAGTGGTTATGTGTAGACTTTCTGTGAGTTTGAACCAGCCTGCCCATTCTTCTCGGGTTCAAGCTAGCAGCAAGGGGTCTGGGTCCACAGACCTGCCAATCATTGGATGTTTATCTCTATTTCAAAATTTTCTGTGAATAGTTTTGTGTAAAAATCCTAGAAGGTCAGCAGTTACAAAAATACTCAAACCAGCTTCTCTGGTACCAACAATCAAAATCACTTTTTTAGAACAAAAACCAACATAACCCAAAGTGACATGTGTTCCTAGGTAAAGTATTCTATAGTGTCCAGTGCCTGATATAAAGCTTTTTTAACCTCTATCTTGTTTTTGATCTGATCTCTGTTTTTTTGTTTTGATTTCTTGTCTAATTCCTGATAGTTTTATACCATGCAGTTCCAGCTGTCTATTACAATTGTTACAAATCACAAAACGAATTCTGAACCAGAGTGTGTGATAACATGTTCTTCATATCAGATTAAAAGATACTACAATTGACTACACCGGGTGTTCAGCGATGCAGCACAGGATTGTAGCTTTTCCAATGGAAAGGCATTTAAAAAGATTCACACTGTCAAAATAGTAAATGAATTCTTTGATCTCTGGCATGCTAAATAGCTAGGACAACATCTGGTGCTATAAGTAATATTACATGTCTTAGATGAGACATTTTATCAGCTGCAGCCATTTAAAAAATTTGAACTATCAGATCAAATTAATTCCATTAAAAGTAATCCAATGCCCATAGAGATCCTAAAAACCATATTTTTGGTTAAAGACTGTTTCTCCCTTTCCTTTTTTTCTCAACAGTAGCTACCTCTCCATTCTCACCATTGCTTAGTCTTTCATTACTACTCAACTAAGGAAACTTTAGTGTTTAGTGTTTTCCTATATGGCATCATATTTAAATTTGGATTGTGGCTCTTAAAGGGCAAAACACACAATAAATAATACAATGTCATATCAATAGACATTTTCCTCAGAATGTTCTTGCGATTGCAGACGGATTGGACATCCTTCATACAATTAAGATTCAGCATGTTGCTTTATGTGTATTCTTCTTCTTCTTCTTCTTCTTCTTCTTCTTTTTCTTTCAGCTTCTCCCATTAGGGGTTGCCACAGTGGATCATCTGTCTCCATACCCCCTCTGTCCTCTACATCTGCCTCTTTCAACCCAACTACCTGCATGTCTTCCCTCACCACATCCATAAACCACCTCCTTGGTCTTCCTCTTTTCCTCCTTCCTGGTGGCTCAGTATTCTCCTACCAATATACCCCCATGTTCCTCATCTGCACATGTCCAAACCATCTCAATCTCGCCTCCCTCACCTTGCCTCCAAAATGTCCTACATGCGCTGTCCCTCTAATAAACTAATTTCTAATCCTGTCCATCATCATCACTCCCAACGAAAACCTCAACATCTTCAGCTCTGCTACCTCCAGCTCCACCTCCTGTCTTTTACTCTATGACACTGTAGTGTATAAAAATAAAGAATTGTATGTCCACATTGTGTCGTTTTATTACCTAAATCCAAAATGTAGATAATTAGGATTATATAGTTGAGGCACCATTAACATTTGGTGAAAATTGTGTTTGTATGGCCATAAGCTCTGTTCTGTTTCCATCAAAAATGTAAGGCATTGAGCTAAGACTAATAGAGCAAAATCCGAGCGTATTGAGTCTCCAACATGCATTTTGGCAAACCATAAATGGATTTTTTTGTTTCATTACATAGACATTCGGTGCTTCCCAGATGAAGATTGAGAGGAACCAGACTCAAAAGGAAACCAAAGTTTTTTCCTCATGCTCTCTCGGGGAGTTTTTCTTTGTCAAAGTCTACACTGGCCTGCTCATTAGGAATGAACTTTTTTTTATACAAGTTTATATCCTCTCTGTAAATCTGCTTTGGGAAAATATCCATGGTTAAAAGTGATATCCAAATAAAACCTGAATTCAATTTAATTGAATATGTTCTCCCAGGTTCTTCCAGGAACATGTTATTTATAATAAGGTCATGCGACGATTAAAGAGTCTTGATAGAAGCTGCTTGCAAATGAGCTAATTTCAGGGTTTAACAGTAACGTGGGTGAACATTTATGAAATAATGATACTTGTGAATAACCTCCCATCTCAGATTTATCAGCTAATTTGTGTAGATGCCTGACATACAATGAAACCTATAATCAATAATAATACATCCATACCACATCATAACTTCAAACCTGAATCATAAAATTAGTGTTTCAAAGAAAAATGGTCATCAGGGGAAAATATTCTTCACCTACTTCATGAAGGACTTTATTATTTGCCATTATTTCAGTCCAACCTTGGCCTAGTTGAGACAAGTCTAATTATAAAAGCTCAGCTGGAGGAAAATAAGCCTCCTGTAGTGTGCACTACTTAGCAATGTTCTATCCCATTGCCCAGCTAATGTCTCAGGGGTGCACTGCAATGTTTATTTAAAATAATCCACAATCTCTTTCATTCATCTCAATGCTTAACATGGGTGGGAGAGAGACAATTTGGGATGGACTTATAAAGAACTTATTTGAAGTAACTGGAGGTCTGGAGTTCAGAAAGTCTGCTCTTACTAACAAAAGGTGAGGAAAAGGTACTTTAGATGCTTCCATCTTAGTAAGCAACTGGATAGAATGCTTAAAATCCAGCATGGCACGTTTAAACACTTGGAAAATGGGTTCATTGTGGTTTTGTTATATTTAGAAATTATATTATATAAAATAGGAATAAATGTAGAACGAAACTTGGTGAAAATCACCAGGGCAGTGTATTAAAACAGGTATGACTTTATAATGGGAATCACTTCATAGGACAAGAAACACTTCCAGAAATCATTGTCTTTACAAACATTGTCATCCAAAATTGCAGGTTCGAGCTTCATCATGCAAAGAAGAAGCCATATGTGAACATGAGCTCAAAATGCTGCTGTGTACTCTCGGCCCAAGCTCGCCCGAGATTACCTTTAAGAAGGTCCGTCGTCTGACTTTTTTGCTATCACAACACCCATATAGCAGGGGTCTGGATCTCCTAACGTGTTGGAGTGGATTATAATAAGAACAAAGAGAATGACTTGAACAAAGTAAAAGATAGCAATAACAGCTCTTTCGATGATGCCGCATTTTAATTATGAATAGATATAAAGTGGATACAGACATATTTCCAAAGCAACATATCATTATTATTTTATATATAAAAAAAAAAAAACATTGTGATCGCGTCACCGTCGCGAGTTGTTCAGCGATCGTGATACACATTTTGACCTTATAGAAAAGAAAACACTTTTATATGCGATGAAAACAGCCACTGTTCTTTTGTCCTATTTTTACCTTGTGATATAAGCACAAGATATTCAATAATAGAAATGCTGCTGTAGCACGAACATGCTCAGACGACTCAACAGAAGTTTCCGTAACCCTGCATGAACTTTCACATTTCTGAGAACGCCGAGTCTGAACTCGAGAACAGGGCTGAGAGGTTTTTTTTTTTTTAGTTCCAACAGAATAGCTAAATATATTCTTTAACATATACATGGATATGCTTCTACACAAACATGGAAAGCTCTTTTAATTATGACAAACTTGTCACTGTTGAATGAATTAAAAGTATATAATATATATAGTTTGTGAACATTTGACCATAGGATCCATATGTTTCATTTTTGAGCATCCCATTCCACATTTAATCCCCATTTGCACTTATAATAACCTCTGCTCTTCTGGGAAGATGTTCCACTAGATTTTGGATTTAGCTTGTGAAGATTTATGGAGATTTATTTAGCCACAGGGGTGTTAATAAAGTCATATAGGTGACATGAGGAGGCCTGGGGTGCAGTCAGCCTCCCAACTCATCCCAAAGGTGTTCATTAGGGTTGAAGTTAGAGATCTATAGTAGAAAGATCTTCCACAACAAACAAATATGTCAACCATATCTTCCTTTTTGGACAAGCCCATGGTCCTGGTGGACCGGGTTTGATTCTCCTGAAGGGAAGTTGTAATGCTTTCATATCCAAATCCTTTAAAATTGGGGAGGATCCACATATGGCTGGAGTCAGTGTGCCTAAAAACCTAGGACCACATCTATGAATTTGGGAATCTGAATCTGAAATATTTTGAATAGGTCACAGTTTCCCCATGCAAAATCTCTCCTTTTGAGACAAATGGCTCATAATGTTTTGCACAAACTTGTAGAGTCCATGACAGTTTTAGAAACATCTCAAATGTAGAGTTTACTTTTGTAATAAATAGAATTTGTAATAAATATTCTTGTATTGAATAAAGACATGATACAAAAATAGAACGATTGGCACTAATGGTCACAGAGCCCACTTTATATACACTCACTGACTATTTTATTAGAAACACTAAATTGATAATGTGTAGGTCTTCATTTTGCCTTTAAAACAGCTTCATGACATGCCAGAAATTCTGGTCCATTCCATGTCGTGTTATGAATCCCCGACTGCTACCACCACATCCGATAAGAGTTCTATTGAAATCAAATGTAGTGACTGGAAAGGAACTGAACTTTGAACTTCATTGGTAGACCAGCTTGAGATGAATTGTATTTTGTGGTATAGTGCATTATCAAGGAAAGTAACTATTAAAAGATGGGTCATTTGTGACCATGTCTAGTAGATGAAATGTACATGATCAAAAACAATTTTCCAAATAGGCTGTAGCAGTGAAATGATCGGTATGAACAGGCCTAAAGTGTACCAGCAAAACATCATCCACACCATGACACCACCTCCACCAGCCTGGAGTCGTGATACAAGACTGGAGCGGTTTGATGAAATCATGCTTTCGGCACCAAAAATCTGACCCCGCCATCTGTGTGCCTTAGCGAAAATTAAGATCTATCAGCTCAGGCTACATTTATGCAGTCTGCCCAGTTTTGGTGAGCCTGTTCTTTGTGTTTTCTTCTTGGATGAAAGAGGCTGTGTACTCTGAGATGCCTCTTTGCTCAGCACAATTGAACAGAGAGGATATCTGAGTTGCTCTATTCAGGAGACTGTTGTGTGTGGAAGTCCCAGGAGATCAGCAATTTCTCAAACCAGCCCATCTGGTACAAACATTCACGCCAGGGTTAAACTCATAGAGATCCTATTTTGCCTCAAGGTTGATGCAATCATGGACTGAAGCTCTTGACCATTAAATCAATCCACCTCTTAATAACATAATTATGACAACACTGGTATGGAAACTATTATTATTATAGAAAAAAACGCAGTAGAACAGATCGCTGCATCGCACACAGGAATCTCATACGGCATGAATTTATGTCATTACTAAAGCAAGAAACCCAATGAACACAATTCAACAAGTCTCCTTTCACTGTAGCCACAACTGCACCACCCATATACATCATCTCTAGCAGAAGATATTATGCTCATAAAAGCTCTTGAAAAGTCTGCCATGAAAATGTCCTTGTAAGTGTATATTTGAGCTTGTGCAGTTTGCTACAGATGCAGTTTGCAAGCTCGGACTAGTGCGCTCTCTGACCATTCGATCAAAGGGCGTGAAAATGGAGACATTATTGTACGCTTGCAAGTTGCCCCCTCCTCCCACTTGCCTCCTCCCCCCAATGAATTATAAAGGCCTCATTGGCAGATTGCTTTGACCCTACAACATGTGATATGATAGCTGAAATCTGATTGGATAGACACTCCAAATGTAAACCTTAACGTGCACTCTAGAAAGCAACGTAATGAAATGGAGATAATAGACTATTGGGAATAATGTAAAACGTATTTATGAACAAAATATACTAAATGGTAATCCAGTGATTCTGCTGGTGTTCAGTTCAATATTGGTACACAGGTCTGGAAGTAAAAGGAGCAAACAAAGAACCTCAAGAAACGTTCATTATTTACCAATTTTTCCCCCAAAAAATTAATAGAAGAATTCAATTTTGGATAAAGATTCTGCTCCTCTCTTTTACAACATTGGTTCAGTTAATTCACTGATCCATTAATTAATTGTGAGGACATGCACAGCTCTCTTTAGATCCTGCAACAGCATGTTGGTGAGCTTCAGATCCAAGATTTCACTCGAAACATCCAACACCTTGATTTTTTTTCTTTCATTCAGATGTCAAATGTGCTGGGGATCATTGTCCTGTTACATGACCCAATTTCAAGCCAACTTAAGCTGAATGACAGATGGCCGCACATTTATCCCTGAGGATATTCTACTATAAAATGTGAGTTCATTGGTTGTCTCAATGACTGCAAGTTCCCCCAGGTCCTGTGGTTCCAAAACAAGCACAAATCATCACCCCTTTTAACCACCTTCCTTGAGGGATATATTTTGGGGTGAAACAAATTAGTGCTGTTCATAATGAACAACATCTTGATATAAGTCTTATCAGTCCAAAAGATTGTTCCCAAAGTCTATTTTTGGAGAAAAGCAGCTTTTTCCTAACTGCCATTCCTTGAAAGCCAGACGTGTTCAGTCTTTTTGCGCTTGCGCTGTCATGGACGTAAACATTTCATGTGCTTGCACAGACCTCTAGGTCAAGTTGTGTAGCTCTTATTTATTTATTTCTTTTTCTTTTTCTTTATCTTGAGAATTAAACTGTCTGACCTTGGATTGAATGTGCCTGGATGCTTACTCTTGGGAAGATTGACTGCCTTAAATGCTACACATTGCTTAACAGTCCTTTCGGTAAGGTAAATTTCAAATAGTTTGGAGATGGCCTTATTACCTTTCTCAGCATCAGAAATTGCTTTTCTGAGGTCATGGCTATTGTCCTGTCTTCTTTTCAGTATGTAGATACACACCTGAGAGCTCCAGGCAACTAAACAATACTACGATTCATTTAGATTTCGGATTATTTAGGGAATATCGGGATTGACATTTCGGTATGGAATATAGTCAGAGCCACATACATTGTGCCATAACTGAAAATAGACAAAAAAAATCGAAAATTTATTATAAATCAAAAAGTACAATCACTAATTTTTCTATCCAGATTTTTAGATTTAGATGTAGAATCTTTCTAATTTTTACTACGTTTTTAGACCCCTGGCTAAAAGTAATCCAAATTGAGCTCAGGTGCATCCTCCTTGTTTATAATTATCTTGAAATGCCTCCAGAACTTGACAGCAATCCACCTGTGGCGAACTGGAAACGCAGACACCTGCATGTCCCACATGTCCGCAATGCATTTCAGAGCAAATAACATCCAAACACCCAACACTCTCTCTGTAGACGACCAAACTGTGTCACAGCAAAGATATAAGCAGGTTGTATAAACCCATTGAAATGTTTTCGGTAGCACTGTGTTCTCCATCATTGTCAAATCGAAGACGGGTGGAAATGCCAAGACTCTTCCCAAAGCTCCAATCCAGCCATATTTAGTCTGAACAGGCTAAAAAGGTCTTGGCTAAGGAGGGCAGAACCCAATGTTCATGCTAACAAAGCTGCAGACGTCTCAGAAAGACCCGAGGGAACTAAGCGTCGACTAAGCTTTTATGGTCCAGTAGCTGAGGGGCCAATAGCAGAGCACTGGAGAGCATGAAGAGAAAGATTTTGAACTTTGACCTGAACTCCAGGCAAAATATCTAGCAAGTAATATATACTGCTAATAATCAACCAGATACTAATATCCCTATAGTGAAGCATGGTGGTGGAAACATTATGCTCTTGCCATATTTTTTCAGTAATAGAAATAAAAATACTGGTCAGAATAAAAAAAAATGATACATTTCAGCATTACAACATCCTGATAAATACAATCAAACAACATCCGTATCTCCGACTCTGTCCGAGTTAAAGAAAAGACCTGAAGGTGGTTCACCATTAAAGTATGATCTACCCAAAAGAAAATACAAGTACAGGTTTTCCAAAGAACACTTAGTGCTGCAATGGCAGAACCCGGGAATTAAAAAAAATAGTGAAAGAAGGGCAAGAATATCTAAGTAAAAGATTGATTTTCATCATTTTTACAAAAATTTGCAATAAAATAGTGAAAACCTTCTGCTTTATCATTACAGGGTTTTTTTTTTTTTGTGTGTCGCAAGATGTCAAAAAAGGAAGTTATAATACTTTAAAGCAAATGTAGAGTTCAGTAGAAATATTTTAATCCCTTAACAGGATAAAACATCCTTTAAGGCACAGATTTTTATACTATTGTTATTTTAAATGTCTCATTATTAAAAATACATGTGATTGATTTGGCTACATAATTAAGTTTAGGAAAAAAAAAAAAACTGACATTCTTTAATACAATGGCTTTGATTGCATGATTTATTTATTTATTTATTTTTATTTACCATGGGATGCTCATCACACACTCTTAAGTGTGTGTGTGTGTGTGTGTGTGTGTGTGTGTGTGTGTGTGTGTGTGTGTGTGTGTGTGTGAAAAGATACTGTAACAACATTTTGTAAATCAACAAATTTATATTCAATCTTCTATCATGACTTTTAACCTTTGGACCACGTCCCCTATTGGAAATGAGTGTTTTTCGATTGAGTGTTTTTTTTTACTTGTCTTTTAACTCTGTCATTCGGGCAACGTTATAATAAATATATCTCGGGTCGCAGATGTTACTGAACCTCAACCACACTTTATTGAATGACAGAAACAGAAGCAGGTGGAATGCAGCAGCAAAGCAAACGGATGCAACCGTCGAGGAAACGAAGAAAGAGATGAGGATGGGTTACAGAGAGACATGAACCAGCTTATGCTGTTATAACAATGTGTGTGTGTTACATTACCATTTACTACATTACATCCCCATATCATTTTAGAGTCAGAGGATTTTCCAGACTGCACATAAAAAATCGAGTACAGGAACAAAAAATTTGTGAGACCTACTATCCTTTTATGAATTATTTATCTCTGGAAATGTTTAAATTCAACTTTCGGCCTGGGATATCTCACTGTTTTCACTTTGGCAAAAAAAAAAAAAAAAAAAAAAAAAAAAAAAACAGTTTTGCGAGACATATCCATGTTGTTTTTGTGTCTATGCAACAAACTCGATAAAAGGTAAAAACATGTAAGAATTAGAGGTTAAATGACTGAAGGTTTTGTGGAGTCCAAATTTGACATTTTTGGCTCTAACAGAAAAACTAATGTAAGATTGGGAACAGGAGAAAATCATTGAGTCAAACATGGAGGTGGAAGTTTAATAGTTTGGGCATGTTTTGAAGCAGGGAAGGTAGGATGCTTATTCCGGGTGAACGAAACCAACTTGGCAACCGGTTTGTACTTTAACCCCATGCAGTTCCATCTGGACTGCTGCTGATTAGAACCCGATTTCACCATACAACAAGCGGAAGCTGTATTTAGAAACTCCTTTGGAGTTTTATCTATCATGGAACTGTTTGCCCAATCACTGCACCTCATTCCTACTGAACTGCTCCGGGATGGACTGGATCATAAAGAGATCTCCATTTAGGAACACCTTGGCAAGTTTTACGAGCTGTCCAAGAGTGTGTAAAGCTCATGGTAAGGGAGGATGTTTCAATGAGGTTGCTATGTATTTATATATATATTTGCTTGGTTTAAGTACATTTACATACCATTGAATGACTTTGTTGCATTGAAACAAAAAGAACATGCTTGGCACTTGCAAAAGCCTTAAACGAAAAACAAAACTAGGTGCAATATATTATAACTCCTCCTACTACTACTAATAATAAATATTATTGTAAATAATTATATTAGAGCTCTTCGTATTTATTGAAATGTTTTTCGTTTTGACCTGTTACAATTGTGTGTCAAGTAAATTTTTTTAAAAATAAATAAATAAAAAATGACATCACTGTAGAACAATTTCATAATAATAATAATAATAATAATAATAATAATAATAATAATAATAATAATAATAATTCCTAATATTTTGACTAGCTTTATTCTTTACAGTATGAGCCCATTCATTATCATTTGAATTGAAAAAAAAAAAAAATAATAATTTTAAAAAAATTACGATGTAGCTAATGTTAACATATGAACATAAAAATCAGAAAATAATTAAAATCTTATTTTTTTAATATAAAATGTGACTGGATCGTATTGCACACCTAGCTTCTTAAAAAAAAAAAAATAAATGACTGTAATAACTTCATTATCAAGAAGTGGTCATGTGTTTATGCAAATTATGGGCCAAATGTTGTTGCGTTTTCTTTTTCCCCAAACAGAAATAATATCAGGAATTGCATATTGCTGATGGACGCGACCGCAGCTTGCTATTTGAAACATCTTCTTGCGAATGGTTTGCAGTCTGTCAATAATATTGGCTGGTTTATGTTGCTAACTTAAACCTAACATTTGCTTTATGACTTATTTGTCATTATATATAAATGTGTTTCTGTAAATGCTAATCTAAGACCAGAGTTGTTAATAATAATAATAATAATAATAATAATAATAATAATAATAATAATAATAATAATAGTCAGGTGAAATAGGCATTAAGGTCAAAAGTCATATAAAAAGGAACGAATTCTAGGCAGAGCAGTTCGATACAGATATACAAGTTCAACTCTGTCAGCTTTATTGGGTTGAGATGCAACAGCAACACCTAGAGGCAGGAGGCCTTTGATTAGAGACGAGATATTTACATGGCTCGCTTTTTTTCACAGTAACAATGTCCCAAAAAAAAAAAAATTAATAAAAGGGAAAGAAAAAAGCAATTCCCCCCCCCTTTGTTCTTTTTTTTTTGTTTTGTTTTGTTTCGTTTTTTGAATGATAGATAAACGGCTTTACGAAAGCTCACAACGAAATAAAAGATAAAAGTGAGTCATAGGCCTCATTAAAATCTAGTCTACTTCCATAGTACACAGACCAGAAAATCGAGAAAAAAAACAAAAAACAGATGCGGTTAGAAAAACCAAAACAACAAAAAAAACCTTCCCAACCTTCCGTCGTTTTGTTCGAGGATCGCATGAAAGCGATCGTGGTGATATTTTATGGCTACATTGGGTAAAAGAAAATGAGCACATCGCTTATATGACACGTAATACACTCGGGAGGGGGTGAAAATTTTAAATAATGATCGAAAGTAAAGAAATAAGAAACAAACTAAAAAAGCAGCCTACATGCATTAGTACATCTCTAGTACTCTAGTTCTCCGTCGTGTTGCCTTTCGATCTAAAAGAAAACAACAAATACTAATCCAAACTGCTTCAGTCTCACAAAAAAATCGAGAAATGGCACTTTTTTTTAAATATATTCATAAATCATTTTATGGTTTTATATATATATATATATATATATATATATATATATATATATATATATATATATATATATATATATATATAATTATCATCAAAGAACTGTGGAGTCAGCGTGTTGTGGTCTGGTTCCCAGCGCTTGGGAGTCGAAACCATGCGGATCGGATCATGCAGATATGTTACAAGTCGCTATTTACATTACATTCATGCGCTCCTCATCCCATCGTGCACCATCGTTTCCACTTCCTCGGGTTTGGCAGCCGAATGATTGCGGCACCGAAAGACAGAAAAAAGGGGAGAGAGAGACAGAGAGAGAGAGAGATTGAGAGGGCCAGGGGAAGAAAGGGAGGAAAGGAAAAGAATGTAGGTACGTATTTTACACCAGCATCCATGTCGGTGGCTCATGAATATTTATAGTGAACCGAAACGGAGAGAAAAATAGGGTATTTCCCGACAGAGCGAGTACGAAAGCGCCACCGGGATGCATCTTTTGCCTTGCACTCGAGTGCTTTGATGAATGTCTAAGTGCCTTATTTATCGGAGAGCGAGTGAGCGGCGCAGTCGTAGCTCCTGTGATCAGCATGATAAGCAGCACCGTGCCAATAAGATGAGTCACAAACTGTCTGCAAAGAGTTGATCTCGGACGCTGAGGAGTTCCCGTCTCTCCGTTTGGAGCGTTTCCGGTGGCGCAGGACGAAAACGAGCATCCCGACGACAGTGAACGCAGAAGTAACAAAGACCAGCAGCAACCCGGGCACCAGAACTGAAATGGAGACTCGGCTCGGTTCGGGGTACGATCCAGGACGCGTCCCTGAGTCGGAATCCGTACCGGCGGTGCCGTTTTTGGACAGCGAAGTCGGCACGGTCTGGTCATAAAGTTCCGGGCATATCAGGTCGATCCGGATGCGCCGGAAGTCTTGCTTCCAGAACTCTTCCGGCGACTCGCATTTCAGATCGTTCACAATGACGTCGGACGCCATTTTCTCCGCCCACTGTTTCAGCGGCACGATGGTGCACGTGCAATCCCATGGGTTCCCATGCAATTCAATTTGGATGATCGAGCTAAGCTGATCGAGGACCCCGCTCAAGGGAAGATGGGTAAAGTAATTGTTATGCAGGCTTATTTTGGACAACGAGACCCCCAGGAAGGTGTCAGCGGGCAGTGACTTTAACAGGTTGTTGTTTAGTAACAGCACCTGCAGGTTAGGCGTTGGAATAAAGGATCCGGCTACAATGAGGTGGATGTCGTTATATTCCATACTGAGATATTCCAAATTTTGTAGTCCCATAAACATATCCGCCATGACAGTATCCAGGTAGTTCTTGTCCATGTACAGCCACCGCAACTCGCTCAAGTTTTGGAAGGTGCCGTTCTCAATGGTTTTTATATTGTTCCCGCCTAAATCGAGCAGGTTTAGATTTGTATAAGCCCGAAACTGGTTCCTTTTCACTGCGTGAATATTGTTATCGCGCAGATTTAACTCGTGCGCACTGAAAGGTTTGGGTCTCAGGTTGAGCACGCTCTCCAGTTTTTTACCTTCGCAATTCACACCGAGACCTTGACTAAAGCCGATCAGCTTGCACACGCACGTTTGTGGACACGTAACATCACTCGTGTCTGATGCTATTGCTGTCGGCGTCTTTAGCTGCCAGTTTTCTCTCGCTTTGGGACGACCTTTGTTGTTCGGAGCACTTTTCTCTGTCGCTCCGATGATTTTGGAGGTCGTGGATGTCGGAGAAGGAGGAGAATCCAGCTCTGAGGTCTCCTCCTGAGTCGGAGGTGCGGCCAAACTGGAATCGGCGCCATCTTTGGAAGGACACAGCTCAGACTCGGCTGTCTCGTTGAGTTCATTGCCCTGGAGACGCGTAGGTGCTTCACAAACAACCCGGCCAACGAGCGCCCGCTGAGGGATGTTTTCAAGCCACTGCTTTAAGGAAAGAAGGTCACAGTTGCAGTCCCATGGATTGTCCTCCAACAAAACCTCCACGATGCCTGGAATTTGTTCCAGCACCCCTTCGTAAGGCAAAGTCTTTATCCGGTTCCCACGCAGGTCAAGATGCGTTATGGGAACGTGCTGGAAAATGTTGGTGGGAAGTGCACTAATTAGGTTATCGTTCAAAATCAAGACCTCTAGTTTACTCAAGTCCCTGAAAACAGCCGGATCAATGTCTCTTAGAAGGTTAAAATCAGCTTGGAGATACTCCAAATCATCCAAACCAAGAAAAGTGTTCTTTTTAAACGACCGAATCTTGTTGTTGTTTATATGCAGACGCTTGACCAGCTGCAGGCCAAGAAAGGCACCGGGGACAATGTCATGCAAGCCGTTGTTCTCCAAATGCAAGCTGACCGCATTGTAGAAGTTGGCGAACTCGTTGGGAAACAGTCTGGACAGAGAATTCCCGTGCAGCAGCAAGTGATAAAACTGCGAGCTCGGGCCAGTCAAGTGCTGCAGGTTGCTGAAACCGCGCTTTTCGCAGTCGATGTGTAAATCGCCTTCTACGGCACTGCACGAGCAGATCTCCTCCTTGCACACATCGCTCGTCCCGTTCCCAAGAGCTGCACAAAGAGCCACCTTCAGCAACACGATCCACAGCAGCATTTTTTCACTCCCGACGATTCATCCCCACTATCCGAGACATGAAAACGATCAGATCATGGACGACGTCGCGTGCCTCCAGACTCGAACTGATAGACACGTAGATCAGCAGGCTGCAGAAACAAGATGACAGTTCGTGTTTAGTTTAATGCCATCCAACTCTCGTTCAACAGTAAACATTTTCATTTACAATTCACCATCATAGTATCGAAAAAAACAAAAACAAGATCACGATCACGATCATAAGCATCATTAGATTGAGATATACGTGAGATGAATCTTACCAGATAAGTGACCTTGTGCATTTTTTTCACCAAACAAAAAAAATATTCTCCTTTAGGGTAGATGTTGTTATTCCTCAAGGAAGGAAAGGAATGAAGGGAGCTGTCCGTTCTCCCTTGGTTCTGAAATCCCAATGCATCGCCACGAAGAGGACAAATAAAGACATATAGAAAGAACGGAAAAGAACCGAGAAGAGAAAAAAAGGTGATGGAGGAGGGAGGAAATGAATTAATCCGCAATTCTCACATCCTCACACTCCATTCTGCTCCTTCTATCGTCTCCTTCTCGGCACTCCGCCGCTTTTTCAGCATTTCTGAAGAAAACGCTCGGTGCTGCATCTAACCCCCTCTGCCGAGCTGCAGTGGAAACAATCCATCGGTGTGACGATGTGATTTCAAATCGATCCACCAAAAAATAGCTGCAATCCGATAGTTAGAAAAAAAAGTGCACAGCAAATAATGGCATTTTTTTAAAAAGAAAAATTAAAAGCCCCCTTTTCTGGGGGGTCCGTCGTTTGGGAACCGCATCGCTTCTGACTGAGTCATTTCCAAACTGCTTCATCCTTTAAGAAAATAGCGTTCACACAGTGCTCTTTTTCACCATGTTGGTTTGAAAATACTTCTTTGAAGCTGAATTTTTTTTTCTCCTTCCTTCCTTCTATCCTTCCTTCCTTCTATCCTTCCTTCCTTCTATCCTTCCTTCTAAGCGAAGAGCGACGAAAGGCGAGCATGCACTGCCACTGCGCCTGCTCGGGGATACAGGTGTGTGTGTGTGTGTGTGTGTGTGTGTGTGAGAGAGAGAGAGAGAGAAAGAGAGAGAGAGATAGAGAGAGAGCCGCAGTTGAATGCGGTAAAATAACTAACTACGCAACGCGCGCGCAACAGCACGTCCGTTTTGTTTGTTTGCTTGTTTGTTTGTTTGTTTGCTTGCTTGCTTTTTTCCTGCGATTCGTGTCGTGCAAAATAGATTAAACAACGGACAGAAATGGATTCACACCACATACACACACTGCATCACGGAACACAATTGGACGGAGTGTTTTATGTGTGCGCGCGCGCGCGCGTGTGCGAAAGTGCATGCATCCTCCACGCATGTAGTCAAACTCGCTCACTTTCATATGAGACTAGAAATAAAATGAGAGATTTTGTAATAATTATGTGTCGGCATAATGGATCGGTTTTTTTTCGCTGTGCTCCCTCTCATCTTTATACTCCTCCTTTCTTCCATCCTTTCCTTCCGTTTTCCTCTTTGATGTCGGAGTGTGAATATGAGCTCTGATTTGGACTCATTAGCTGTGCGTCAATACGCGGGACTGATGGGTGACATCCTGTTTCACTCGTGCACCATCGTTCAAACTTCATCAATCACTTTAATTAGGGGAAAGAAGGAGAACAGGATGTGAGGTGATGTGTGTGTGTGTGTGTGTGTGTGTGTGTGTGTGTGTGTGTGGGAGGGAGGGGGTTGATGGAAGGAGGATGGGTTCAGGAAGTGATTTAAATCCTGGATGATAAAAGAGAATTCAGTGGAAGATGTTCATTTTCCAAATCAAAGGAGAGAGAAAGCAAAAAGCAGTAACTTGAGCCCTGAGTGACCCAAA
Organism: Silurus aristotelis; assembly: GCF_946808225.1. Lineage (NCBI taxonomy): Eukaryota > Metazoa > Chordata > Actinopteri > Siluriformes > Siluridae > Silurus > Silurus aristotelis. Next base: position 18,614,360 of record NC_139593.1, read on the forward strand.
TTACACTGGGCGAAGTGACTGAATAAATAAGTAAACAAGCAAACAAATAAATGAATACATTTGTAAGTGAATAAACATGTACGTATATAAAGGAACAACCGACAGCATGCAGTGATTGAAGATAGAAGGAATCAGAATTCATTTCATCCCAGAGGAAATGAGTGGGATGCAAAGGAGGAGAATGATGGAGTGAATATATAAAATGTACGAGCAATACGTGAATTAATAAGTGTATTAATGAGTGAATGAATGAGCGAGTGACTATATACAAGTTGAACTGAGTTGCACGGAGGAATAAATACACTATTGAATAACTTGATTAGGATGGGTGGATAAATGAATGAATAAAAAAAGAGAATGAATGAATGAATGAATGAATGAATGAATGAATGAATGTGTGATTGAGCGAATTGGGTAAACAAACAAGTGAGCGAGTGCATAGATAAAAATTTTATTAATGGGGGTCAGTGGGGGAATACGTACATAATCAACAAATGAATAAGTGAGTGAATAAAATAAATAAATAAATAAATAAATAAATAAATAAATAAATAAATAAATTAATTAATTAATTAATTAATTAATTAATTAATTAATTAATTAATTAATTAATTAATAATGGCTGGGTAAATGAGTGAGTAAGTGAGTGAATAAATAAATGAATAAATAAATAAATAAATAAATAAATAAATAAATAAATAAATAAATAAATAAATAATTAGTGAGTGAGTGTGTGAGTGAAGAAGTGAGTGAGTAAATCAATAAATCAATAAAAAATAGCGGAGTAAGTGAGTGAGTGAGTGAGTGAGTGAGTGAGTGAGTGAGTGAGTGAATAAATTAATAAATATATAATGGGTGAGTAAATGAGTGAGTAATTGACCACGTTGAACAAACAGGTTCTTTGTTGAGTTAACAGATGAGTGAGTGAGTGAGTGAGTGAGTGAGTGAGTGATTAAGTAAGTGAGTGAGTGAGTAAATAAATAAATAAATAAATAAATAATGGGTGAGTAAATGAGTGAGTGAGTGAGTGAGTGAGTGAGTAAATGAGTGAGTGAGTAAATCAATCAATAAATAAATAAATAAATAAATAAATAAATAAATAAATAAATAATGGGTGAGTAAATGAGTGAGTGAGTGAGTGAGTGAGTGAGTGAGTGAGTGAGTAAATGAGTGAGTAAGTAAATCAATCAATCAATCAATAAATAAATAAATAAATAAATAAATAAATAAATAATGGGTGAGTAAATGAGTGAGTGAGTAAATAAATAAATAAATAAATAAATAAATAAATAAATAAATAATGGGTGAGTAAATGAGTGAGTGAGTGAGTAAATGAGTGAGTGAGTAAATCAATCAATCAATCAATAAATAAATAAATAAATAAATAATGGGTGAGTAAATGAGTGAGTGAGTGAGTGAGTAAATAAGTGAGTGAGTAAATCAATAAATAAATAAATAAATAAATAAATAAATAAATAAATAAATAGTGAGTGAGTAAATGAGTAAGTGAGTAAATCAATAAATAAATAAATAAATAATGGTTGAGTGAGTGAGTGAATCAATAAATAATAATTGAAATGTGTGAGATTAGTTGAATGAATAAGTGATTATATACACAGTTGAACTGATTTGCATGAGTAAATAAATACACTTTATATGTGAATGAATAGATGGATAAGTGAGTGAGTAAATGAGTGAATGTGTGCATAAATAAATAATACAAATAATGGCTGTCAGTGAGAAAATATATACACAATCAACAAATGAACAAGTAAGTGAGTAAAAAAATGCAATGAATAAATAATGGAAACATGAGTGAGTGATTGAGTGACTGAGTTCATAATTAAATTAATAGATGATTGACAATAAATGAGTAAATACGTTTTTAATTATAGACAAGAATTGCATAAGTTCTTAGTTGAATAAATAAAATAATAGATTGATCAAATAAAAAATGTGTGAGAGACCGAATAAATTAGTAAATGAGTAAGTTTGTAGATGAATGAATAAACAATTGAGTGAGTCCATGAATGAGTGATTTCTTAGTAAATGTATATCGAGTGAATGAATGTGTGAGTAAATATGTAAGAGTGAATATATACACAGGTGAGCTGAGTTGCATTCGTGAATAAATACAACATTTATATACGAATTAATAGGTGAGGAAGTGATTGAGTGACTGAGTTAAGGGTCACTTTCTGTTAAGAAATGCTCACGATATCCTCTATGAGAAATATTGTATTTTCTAGTCCATACCGAGGCGTTCTTTCATGTTTTCTGACCCATTGTGTACCGACCTTCCTTTCATGTTTGTATATTTTTAATCTTCTTGTTTATTGTGTTTTAGATTTGTTTGCTTTGCTGATTATTATATAAAACCGCATATGGATTCTACTCAGCCTGGGTCCTACAATACCGCAAAGAATACTTTGACGCAAGAGAACCCAGAGGAGATTCAGCAGCTGCAGAATGTCAAACGTTATCAGGCAGACATGATAGCAGGGTACCTCAAGCATTCCAGTCCATACCCTAGTGCTCTGCGCTATGCCTGCAGGCCATCCCAAAACCCCCCAAAATGGCACACCTTGAAAAGTGGTTCCCACGATCGCTGCTGAGGATTTCTCCAACAGTGTAAAGTCTATTTTGCACACCAACTGGAGACCTACAGTGCAAAGTAAAGCAGAATCAGAATCAAAAAGGCACTGAAAGAGTGGAGACATTGGCTGGAAGGGGCCCACCAACTATTTCAAGTTATCACTAACCACGAATACATCAAAAATGCCAAGCAATTAGTTACTGCGAAGCCCAGTGTGCATTGTTTTTTACCAGATTCAACTCCACTGTAACTACTGTTACAACTCCACATGCACTATGAACTGCAAGGCAGATGCTAACTTATGCCGTCATTATCCTATATACAAAACACTAATACCTGAACACTATTTGCCACCCTTTTTTATTATCGCACCAGTCCAATGGGATATTATGTATGGAGTCGATACAATTAGCACAAACAAACAAGCTCACTCTACAGAACTGCCCCCACAACAAGCGGTATGTCCTTGCAAAGCTACGACAAAGAATCATGGAACGTGAACTGCTACTGAACCATTTTTATCATAATTACAGACTAAATGATGGCATGGGTCTGGAAAGCCTTCTGTGACATTTTGTGATAGGATTTTGACTCAGCCTCACTTTGGGATGCTGTCCACAAGTGATCAGCCAAGCCGTGCAAGTTAATCAAGAGCAGGGGCATCTCCAGAGAACCTATGGTAGCAAGAAATAACACCACAATTTCTCACATGGGAGGAGTATGATTAAAATTCCCAAACCCACACTTCCACCAATCTCACCTAGTTCCAATGTGTTCTAGGTTATCAACTCTCTATTCCCATTGTCAAAGGAGCTATAAGCAGTAAACAACTGGTACTGTCAGAGTAGGGACTTGTGGGAGAGGGCTTATGTACCTCTCCAGAGGGCTGTTCAATGCTAAAAACTCAATGCAAATTGTCAAAGTCACCCTCACGCTTCCTATCAACCAGGCCAGGTAATATGGCTATCCACACAAAATATCAAGCAAGAGCTACCATGTGGGGCTCTAATGAATCATCGATTGGAAGGGATACAGTCCAAAGGGTCATTGCTGGGTGAATACAGACAATATTCCTGACCCTCTCTTACCGAAGAGTTCCATAGAAGCCACCCAACCAGCCAGCAGTGCAGCCCTGGAGACGCCCCCTTAAAGAACACCTGAAGGTGTATCTAGGAGGGGGGCTTCTCTAACGGTTCCCACTGCAATCGCCACTCTGCCCCACCAGAGGGAATCATTACCCGATTTCTGAACAAATCTGGGTCAAGGGTCACTTCCTGTTTTTCCATGTTCTATGACCTCTTGTGTACCGACCTAGCTTTTGTTTTTGCTCTTTGCTCTTGTTCATTGCATTTTGGATTGTGGGCCTCATGAATTGTCTTGAATCGTGTAGGGAACTTACATGACTGTTCCCTATGACTGTGTGTTTGGATTACATGTTTGGATTTGGATCTTCTGACTGCAATAAAACCGTATATGGATTCTAATCACCTGGGTCCAATGATAATTGAGTAGGTAAATGAGTACATATTTGAAGTTATAGATAAATGAATAAGTGAATCGGTGAGTGAGAGATTGAATGATTGAATTATTAGTTCTTCAATATGTCTTCAGATATGTGAGTGAGTGAAAGGTTGTAGTTAAATGAAAAGCTGATTGACTGAGTGAGTGAGTGAGTGAGTGAATGAATGAGTGAGAAGGTAAATAAGAGAGTGAGTGAATGAGTGAATTCTTAGTTGAATCTTTGGATGAGTGAGTGAGTGAAAGTTTGTAGCTCATGATTACGTTAATGAATTCATAGTTGAATTAAGAGTAAGTAAATAAGTGAGTGAATTCTTGATATTATTTTAATCGAATCAATAGACAATTAAGTGAGGGAAAATTATACATTATTATTATTACAAATTATGAATAGATAATTGAATAAATGAAATAGGTAGGTGAACAAGCTCACAATTAATAACTGACTGATTGAGCCAGTAAATAAAAACTTCACTGCATTATTGATGCGTAAATGAGAGGATAAAAATAATTCATTGAATGTGAATAAGTGAATTGGAGATGAATGTGTGGTTAAGTAAATTATCAGGGAAAGAATACTGTAAAAATGTAGTGCATGCACACATGACTGCTGAATACTATATACACTATATTTATATTTTATTTTATTCTTCTTCTTCTTTCAGCTGCTCCCATTAGGGGTGTTCACAACTGATCATCCATCTCCATACCCCTCTGTCCTCTACATCTGCCTCTTTTAAACTAACTACCTGCATGTCTTCCCTCACCACATCCATAAACCTCCTCCTTGGCCTTCTCTTTTTCTCCTTCCTGATGTCTCCATCCTCAGCATTCTCCTACCGATATACCCCATGTCCCTCCTTTGAACATGTCCGAACCATCTTAATCTCACCTCTCTCACCTTGTCTCCAAAACGTCCTACATGCGCTTTCCCTCTAATAAACTCATTTCTAATCCTGTTGTCGTCACTCCCAACGAACATCTCAACATCTTCAGCTCTGCTACCTCCAGCTCCACCTCCTGTTATTTACTCAATGCCACTGTCTCTAAACCATACAACATCTCAGGTCTCACCACAGTCCTATAAACTTTCCCTTTCACTCTTGCAGATACTCTTCTATCACTAATCACTCCTGCTATCACTCTTCTCCACCCTGCCTGCACTCTTTTCTTCACTTCTCTAACACACTCTCCATTACTTTGCACTGTTGATCCCAGGTACCTGAACTCCTCCACCTTCTCCACCTCTTCTCCCTGCAACCGCTCCACTCCACTGCCCTCCCTCTCATTCACACACATGTACTCTGTCTTACTCCTACTGACCTTCATTCCTCTTCTCTCCAGCGTGTACCTCCACCTCTCCAGGCTCCTCACCTGCTCCCTACTCTCACCACAAATCACAATATCATTCACGAACATCATAGTATATTATTTATTTTATTGTATTGTATTTTATTTAATTATTTTGGAGAGAGGATGAATCAAATAATTCACGTCTGCAAATTAACTGCTTTTCAAACAGCAAAATTGGAAAGCAAGGACTGCAGACAAAATGTCAGAAGCAACAGGAAATGACTCATAAAATATTTATTTTTTCCTTTCTGTCTGACTGTCACTCCTTTAAATTTTTTTCCAAAATTGTTTTGTGATTCTGACCTTCAACAGTCAAAAACATTTTCGTATTTTACAAAAGAAAAGAAAAGAAGTGTATATATTTAATTGTGCCAAGATTGGGATATTTTTATATGTTCCTGTTAAACCTAATATTCAAAGATCTCAGTTTTAGTTAATCTGGCTATTCATGGCGCTGACTCTTTTTAATCTTGATATTTGAGGCCATCGCTCTTGCTATTCGAGGCTCTGATTATTTCTAATGCAGGCAAAATATTGAAGGCACTGACTTTCCGTTAATCTTGATGTTGAAGGCCTTGATTTTTGGTTACTCCTTATATTAAAGGCTCTGACTCTAATAATCATTCTAATTCTAATAATCAAGGCGCTGTCTATTTGTTAATCCAGATATTCAAGGCCTTGACTTTTTTTTGATTAATCTGGATGATAATGGCTCTGACTATTTTTAATCTTGATGGTCTAACCCATGACTCTTTCTTAATCTTAATATTCAAGGCTCTGATTATGTTTATTGCTAATAATAAAGGCTCTGACTCTAGATTAAATTTTATGTACAATGCCTATAAAGACTCTGAATATTGGGTAGTCCAGATATTTATGTTTTACAAAGCCTTATGCTTTGGTTATTTTTGTTTTGGCTCTGAGACTTGGTTAATTCTGATATTCTAGACTCTGTCTATTTGGTAATACAAATATTTAAGGCTCTGACTATTAGTTAATCCTGATCATTAAGGCTCTGTCTATTGGGTAATCCGGATATCCAAGGCGCTGATTCTTGGTTAATCCCTAAATTTAAGGATGTGACCAGTGTTGTACTCGTTACTAAGAAATAGTAACTAGTTACAGTTACTAGTTACTTCATTCAAAAAGTAACTTAATTACTTTGTTGATTACTTACACCCAAAAAGTAATGCGTTACTGTTAAAAGTAACTTTTTAGTTGCCTTTTTAAAGAAGGTTCTTTAATGTTCCCATTAATGCCCTTTTATGCGTTATGGTCTACAAACACAAAACTGACTTAAACACAAAGTCATTTTAAACACTATTTTATTAAAGTCAGAGCAGCACAAACTGATTATATCACAAGGATTTCTGAAATAAAGAACAAAACAAGCTGAATAATATATTCACAATCAAAAACTAATGTGGCTTCTGCATCATAAAAGCTGTTGTGTTGAGCTCTTAAAAATGTTCCTTTCACAGCTTAAGTATGAAAACTATCAACAGAACAGAACACCGGGTTAGCTTCTAGCTTCTAGCTTCGTCGAGGCGTGGAGTTTCTGGAGGAGCTTCGACAGATTGGAGTTGCTGTTTATCGCAGTAGATACGAGCTTCAAACCAGAAAGAAACAACTTACATTTGACTTAAAAGTTTTTGTCTTTATGCTCAACTAAAGTGAAATAATGAGCATATTTCCACTTTGAGAAACTCGTCTTGCTCTCGCCTCGACTCGCCATTACTGCCGCACAGACCTAAATAAACGGAGACACGCCCACAGTGCGTCTTCTTCATGCATACAGTGGTTCATCCACCAATCCTACAATGTGTCTCTGCTGTAAACAGGTTAGACTGTAGGCTACACTTCAGCCCAAATTCATTCATAAAAAAATGTAACTGACAACGCACCATACGGTAACGGAGTTAATTTATTTAAAAAGTAATGCATTATAGTATTAGTTACTGTCAAAAGTAACTGCGTTACAGTAACATGTTATTGCCCAACACTGGATGTGATTTGGTTAAACCTGATATTCAAAGTTCAGATTTTTGTTTAATGCTGATCATAAAGGCTTTGATTAATCTTTATGTTTGAGGCCTTGACTTTCGGATAATCCTGATATTTAAGACTCTGACTATTGGGTAATCCTTATATTTAGGTTAAACCTAATATTCAACTATTATACTTGAATTTTTGATTATACATTATTTTTGATATTGAAGGCTCATACTCTTGGTTACTACTGATAATTGAGGCTTTGACTATAGGGTAATCCAGATATCCAGATAATAATAAAGGCTCTGAATCTTGATTAAATTTGATGTACAACACATATTTGTTTAGTGATCTCTTAGTTAATTCCAAAAAATTAAGACTGACTTTTGTTTAATTCTAAGAATTTGACTCTAATTTGACTAATATTCAAGGCTCTGATTTTTTTGTAATCGAGTCTATGGCTAGTGGGCAATTCAGATATTTAAGGCCTTGACTCTTGGCTAATTCGGATACTGTAAACCCTGGTCCCTAGTTAAGTGTATTAATTGAGGCTCTGATTTTTGGGTAATCCAGATATTTAAGGCTCTGACTCTAGTGTAATCTGGATATTTAGAGATTGACTTAAATTTAATAAGCAAGGCTGTTACTGTTTGTTTATCCTTGTGTTCAAGTCCCTGACTTTTTAATCAATCTTGATATTCAATGCTCTGACTTTTGGTTAATGCAAATAGTGAATTCTCTGACTCATGCAAATCTTTATTAATCTTAACTATTCAAGACTCTTGTTTAAGCTTGTTCTTCAATGCTCTGACTCCGATTTAATCCTGATGTTCAAGGTTTTGATTCTTGGCTGGCCCTATTTTTCATGGCTCTGTCTTGTTTGGTTTTGTTTAACCCAGTATTTGAGAGGTCTGTCTTAATGTAGGGCCCTGACTCTTGAATAATCCAAGCGTTGAGAGTTCTGACTATTGGATAGTCATGGTGTTAAGAGTTTGACTCTTGCTTAATCACAGTATTTAGAGGTCTGACTCTTGTTGTCGGACAATTTAAAGCTCTTACGAGGCTAGGCCTGATATTTTATGCTTTAATTCTTGCTTTAATGCTGAGAGGAGAAGAAGTAGTAGAGCAAGGAGCTGTGGGTGGTATAGCATGGCCATGATTTTTCTTGTTCTGTTCATCATCCTGACAAGCACAGGGCGGGTGCAAGGGGGGGAGCAGCGCTAGCCAGTAAATTTCTTTTCACAAGCAGAATATGGTGTAATTTTCAAGAGTGTTATGATTTAGATACAAATTTGAACGAATAAAATGTTGTAAAAACTGATATTTTTATAGTTTGTTAGAATTTGACATTGAAGTTGTGATTTCTTTCATAATTTGATGTACTGTAACCTATTATTTCGATTTCCTATCATTATCATATCCATCATCTTCACAGCACATCATAACGTGGTTGACTATAAGGAAAATCCTAATGAATTTTTATACACTTTTACATACAATACATGTGCGAAAAATAGAGTCACTCCTGGGAAAAAAAAGCAAAGCATTTTTTGTTGTCGTTCCAGATCAAACGCACAGCAGGCTGAAACAACAGCCGCTTGTCGATTCCGCCTCGGATCAATCTGACACTCTCATTAGAGACAACATGCGCCCACTCATACAGCAGGGAGGCTGGCCTTCAGATATACAAGCTTCAAGACACTGTTTGGTGCACCACAGGTTGTAAATGTACACATAGATTACACAGTTTAGGCGTGTAAATTATTTATTTCATTACACCGCTTTCTCACGAAGCAGGTGGAAGAAAATTCCGCAAGGTTGGAGTGGACTTGACACAATAGAGTCAGTTCACTGCTAATGGCAGCCGAGTATCAACCGTCAAAATATAACAGGAAAAGGTACGATGACATAATCAGTAGATAATCGGAGATCTAAAAGTCGAGCAGCTGATAGTCATGACTGGAGTAGTAACGTGTAATTTAAGCGAATTTCAACAAACAGATCCACCAGCGAATGATTGGTCAATAAAAATGACAAGATGAATGTGTGGGGTGAAGTAAAAGTGTGAATTGGTAAACGGATAAACGTAAGCATAAACGAATCAATGAAAGAAGATACGAATGAAAATGAGAGCATTAACTTGATGGTTAACAAAACGTGGATGAGCGAATAAATATTGAATATGCAAATGGAGGCGAATATTAATAACAAACAGAGTGGAATATGTTATATGGACAGACGGATAGATCAATTAATGGCTTTCTATGTGTGCATAGAGAATTGGGGGAATTTAAATAAGAATCGGAACAATGGATGATCGAGTGAACATGTAAATGAGTAAACAAACAGTTATTAGCGGAATAAAGAAGGGAATTCCATCGGATCGATGGAAGAAAAAAAATGTAAAACAGAAAGGACGAGGGAATCGGAGAAGACACAATTTCAACGTAGTTAATGGTAATTTGAGGAACAATCGAATAGGTTGAGTTTAAATTTTACTTCACATGATTGCCTAGTCCAAACAGCTTCTAGTCATGACTAAAGTAGCAAAAAAAAAAAAAAAAAAAAAAAAACCTCTGTGATGCTTTATTGTTGGTTTATTTATTTATTTATTTATTTTCAGAAAAAGATCCTAATTTAAATAAGGAGAATTTTGGTAGTTGCTCTGGCATGAGACAGATTATGGTCTACCTTTTGCCATTTTATCTCTGATTGTGTACTTGTGCTTCAGCTGGCAAACAAGTTCTCAAAAGTCTCTAAAAATTGAAAACTACAGAATTTATTACGACGTGTCTGCTATTTGCAGTTTACACTTATAACACTTGTTTTTTCTCTATATGGTCTTAAGTATGGTAAATCTCCATTCTCATTGGTGTTGGTTCTCATTGGTTTCTCCTGAGATCAGATTCTCACCTAAAAGTAGGGACCATTTATCTAAATCAGTCCGGATCAAACACTTCCAGTCCCATTTTGGACGCCATGTTGGCATGGCAATTATACCAAATGTTCCTGGGTAAAAAAGAAACTAAAATCAGCTATTCTGAATAATGGGATATTTCTTTAGGACCTTTCTCTAGGCATTACTATATATTTGTATGTATTCTGAGTATTTGAGAAGAAGTCATAAGCAGTGTGAGTAACTGAGCAATACGTCAGCATTATGCCACACCAGCATCCAAATAATAGTGATGAGTAATATAAAAGCAGCTAAAGTTTGAATAAATGGCTTTAAATGTGGTTTAGTCACCATAACCTGATGTCAAAACACTTATGCAATCGCCACTGCAATGAAGATGAAATACATTTTCATGAATTTTGAAGTTTCTTTTTTTTTTCTCCAATGTACAACCGATCATTAATCTGTCCTGTGGACGGATTAATTAGGGCTTTCGTATCAGAGGGAAGTGGGCAGGCACTCAGAACAGTGAATGTTCCTGTTCTATAGGTTTAGAAATAAATGTAACTTTTCTTGTTCTTTTTTTCTTTTAGATCAGGATAAAAAAAAAGGGGCTTGTTCTTGTGCCAGGTGTAACCTACTTAGAGTAAAACTTAGTGTACATTGTTCTTTTGTCCTGGGACACCTAAGCTCTATATTTAATAAATAATGCTCACATTTCCCTACAGTACCAGTAACAGATCTGAAAATACAACATTACGGCTTTAAATCCAACAGTGTTTCTCATCCTGAGAACATCTACACCAGGGGTCACCAACCTTTTTGAAACTGAGAGCTACTTCTTGGGTAAAGATTAATGTGAAGGGCTACCAGTTTAAAACACACTTCCGAAATAACAAATTTGCTCAATTCACCTTTAATTATATGTTGTTATTATTAATAATAAATGATAGTCATCTATGTGAAGACACTGATCATGTTAATGATTTCTCACAATAATTATCAACAATGATTTAACAAGGTAGGAAACGGATAGATGCAGCTCACTGGTATGTGGAGCTATGGTGAGCTATTTTTAGAGAAGGCGAATCATGTGGTCCCCGCAGGCACCATGTTGGTGACCCCTAATCTCTACACTGTGAAGCATGGTGGAGGTTGCTTCAGATTCAGCATTTTGGTCTCTTATGAATGCTTCTATTTTGTTTAAATGAAAATGTATTTTGCTTCAACTTTTTACAGGCAAACTTTTGGATTTAGACTTGTTTTGAAGTCTTCATGATGCTTTATTATGGGATTAATTTACTCGTCTATCAAACTCTTGGCATTCATATTACAATTTGAATTGCACATACAGAAGGTGGACCATCAATCATATTTTTATCACTTCTGGCACATAATAATATAATGGCACATATCGCATTGGGGTTTCATTGAAATGGAGATAAATACTAATGGGCTAGTCATTTTACCATCTCATTAACCTCTTTTGATTAGATATTTGCAGTAATTGCTATCCCCACTAGAGGTGGGTATTTGGTCATATAGCTAGATGTACAACAATCACAATATAACAAAATATATCAAATTTAAGGCGTTATCAATCCCATTTAAGTCCACTTCAGTTCGGCACCGCACCGCACTCTTTTCGATCTTTAACTGCTACACCATTTCTCAGGGTAGAAGGAAGACATGCTCCCAGACTCTTCTCTGTTTTAGTTTTTAGGTGGTGAAATGAACATCCACTTGATGTCCAGACAGTTGAGTCTCTAGCAATCTTTAAGCTAAGTCTAAAGACCCACATCTTTCAGCAGTTCTTGAATTAGCACTCATTTAGACTGAAAGAAATCTTGACTTCTAACGATTTTATTTGCATAGTGCATTCAACAATGGACATTATCCAAAAGCAGCTTCACAAAGATAAATATGGTATAGAATATATACGTAAGTCCCAAGAAAAAAAAGGCCCTCAGATGGTATTTGGAAGAAACTGTCAGAGGAACCAGACTTAAAAGAGAACCCATCCTCATCTGGGTGGCACCGAATGTCCATACGTGACAGTTCCATCATTGTTAAACGTAAAATTATTCATGCAAATTGCAGTCCTAAGCCATTGTTGACTGTTTGTATAATTACAATCCAGATCCATTCTTTTAGTCCTTGAGTTGCTTAGTGGCATCATGGATCTATAGGCTTTTCATGTGGAACCATCCTCAGTTGCACAGAGTGGTGAAAGAATGAATGGAACAGGATCCCTGTTCACTGGTACCTCAGGAGGGAGGGAGGGAGAGAGGGGGAGAGAGAGAGAGAGAGAAGAGAGAGAGAGAGAGAGAGAGAGAGAGAGAGAGAGAGAGAGAGAGAGAGAGAGAGAGAAAGATCAATATTAATACCACCTGTATTAGTCTGGTGTCATTATGAACCAGTATCAGATGGTATTTATTAATTGGGATTTAAAAGTATTATTTCATGGATCAACCAAATACCATAAATGTACTGTGAAGGTCAAGGAGGATGAATTTTAACATTTCAGTATTGTATGGATTAGAGACAGTGGCATTGAGTAAAAGACAGAAGGTGGAGCTGAAGGTAGCAGAGCTGAAGATGTTGAGGTTTTCGTTGGGAGTGACGAGGATGGATAAGATTAGAAATGAGTTTATTAGAGGGACAGCGCATGTAGGATGTTTTGGTGACAAGGTGAGGGAGGAGAGATTGAGATAGTTTGGACATGTGCAGAGGAGGGACATGAATTATATTGGTAGAAGAATGCTGAGGATGGAGCCACCAGGTAGGAGGAAAAGAGGAAGGCCAAGGAGGAGGTTCATGGATGTGGTGAGGGAAGACATGCAGGTAGTTGGTGTAAAAGAGGCAGATGTAGAGGACAGGGTGGTATGGAGACGGATGATCCGCTGTGGCAACCCCTAATGGGAGCAGCCGAAAGAAGAAGAAGAAGTTGCAATAATTAAAATGACGCATTATGCATGAGGCAACAGTAGAGGGTTAAACTCAAGAATCATGAATATGGATTTGGACTGTAATTAATATAAACAGTTTTCTATAATGGCTTAAGACAGTTTTTCCATTTAAGTGTCCATCATTGAACAATTGATAACAAAGGATGGAACTGTAATAAATGGACATTTGGTGTCACCCGGATGAGTTTCTCTCTGGTTCCCATCAAGATTTCTTTCTCATACCATGTCAGGGAGGTTTACCTTGCGACAGTCACCATTGGCTCACTCCTTGCGGATAAACCTTTATGGACTGATTTATAAATGTCGAAGTTATATTCGTAATTCTGTGAAGCTGCTTTGGGATGTAAAACTTAAGTTTTATTACTTACACAGTGCGATAGTTAGCATAATGTTAACTAGCAATCTGAGCTCCTGATTTTAATTACACACACACACACACACACACACACACACACACACACACACACACACACAAACCTTTTGCAAAGTAATCCATTTGTATTTGAATTACCTTATATTATTAGGATTTATTTGAAAGCCGAAACACTTGACTTTATTCGGTAATTGACATGTTAGCAAGGGAACTCGTTAGATACAAGTGTAATCAAGGTGTTTAAGAGGTGGAAAAAAAAAAAAAAACTAAGCAACTCAGCATTTGCACTGTTCCACTTTCAGGACAAATGAGTTTTGGCATGAAAAGAGTGCAAAAGGTAAAGGAAGAAGTCGAAAATGGAAGATCTAAGCATCTGCTTAAGTGGAACATAAAACGAACCACATGCTGGGGTTGGGAATCACACTGGCGCTTCATACAAGCAAACAAACAAATAAAAAAAGCAGCTGAAGAGGACAAGGGGCTTTCGGCTCGCTCTCCCAATCAGGCTATCACTTTCGGTTGAAATTCGACTGACCGCGTTGTAGATGACCCAGATCAACACCGAAATATACACCCTGATGGTTTTATTAATAATCTGACACACTCCATCTGCTGGTTCACACTTGTAACATTTCCATCTTTTTTCTCTGGTGCCCCAGTTTTAGTGGTGATATCAAAAATATTATCAAAATCCCATTACAACCGCCATGGCTGAGACGATCAACTCGGTCATGGTCAGGTGAATGAGTCTTTAAGGTGACTCCTTCTTCCACAGTACATTTATGGTATTTGGTCGTCTCAAAGAGTGATTCGTTTATTTTCTATGAGCAAAGCATGAGCAAAATTTCCGTAGGTTACATGCAGAAAACAGAACCGAGTAGTTCGCCTCTCGACTTTTCAAGTCTGAGTTGTTCGTTATGCTATGCTGTTATAGATAGATCTGTATATATAAAAATGATCTAAGCACCTTAAGTTTGTTTTCCCCATAAGGACAGTTAGCTCAATTTGCAAATGAAAGCCAGAGTTCTTTCTTTGCCTCCTAAAAGCATTTTACAAAGACTTGGTACAGTTAAACCCCCCTGACCTACGACAACTCGACTTATGACATTTCGGTATTTTGAATAAAAGACAGGAGGCGGAGCTGGAGGTAGCAGAGCTAAAGATGTTGAGGTTTTCGTTGGGAGTGATGAGGATGGACAGAATTATAAACGAGTTTATTAGAGGGACAGCGTATGTAGGACGTTTTGAAGACAAGGTGAGGGAGGCGAGATTAAGATGGTTTGGACATGTGCAGAGGAGGGACATGGGGTATATTGTTAGGAGAATGCTGAGGATGGAGACACCAGGAAGGAGGAATAGAGGTTTATGGATGTGGTGAGGGAAGACATGCAGGTAGTTGGGTTGAAAGAGGCAGATGTAAAGGACAGGGGGTCTGGAGACGGATGATCCACTGTGGCGACCCCTAATGGGAGAAGCCAAAAGAAGAAGATGATTATGGACTATTAGAACATTCCAGTAACATTTATGTGGGTAAAAAAAATTGGAATTTGGATCTGAAGGTTGTAAGTTCAAATTTCATCCACACCATCTGACAGCCCTGGGCCCCTGAGCAAGGTCCTTATAACCATATATAAGTTGCTCTGGATAATGGGGAATCTGCCAAATGCTGTAAATGTAAATAATTGTGATTTACATTTTACTTATACAACTAAGTAGTTGATGGCTTTGCTCAAGGGCTCAGCAGTGGCAGCTTGGTGGATTTTGAAGTCTTGATCAACACCTTAACCTTTGAGCTACCTCGCAAAAAAAAAAAACATTTACATAATGTCTTGGTTTCATGATAACGATTTAACGATGTACAAAAATGCAATGGAAACCATTGGATAATGCTTTCAATGGTGACCATGGTGATGGTTAGTAAATATATCTGGTAGTGGACAACATTCACAGTTGATCTCCTTGATGATGAAACGATAATGAATGGACATCCTGTGTCACCCAGATAAAGATGAGTTTAGTTCCTCCCAAGGTTTTTTCCTCAAGCCATTTCTTTGGCTCAGTGGCATGGGTGTTTTCCATGCCACTATCTCTACTAATATTAGAACAAGTAGTTAGTTACTAATTTATTATGCTAAAATGTATATACATAATCAATTAATTTCCGTAAAGCTGCTTTTGGACAACGGCCAAGTGTGGCATAAATGGTGCAAAAGAAAAAAAAACAATGAAATTCTAATTTCTGGTTTAGTTTCTATGTCATTTTTCAGCAGCATAAATATCGTAGGTCACGTTTGCATCAATTTTAATGTCCAGATTCTCTGTTCTCAGACGAAAGGTTTTTCTTTTGTTTCCAAAGGCTTTTTGAATGAAATTTCTAGCTACCAAAAAGGATCCATTATACTACCTCTGGATTTCTGTTGTCTGATGCAGGTTGCTAACACATACTCAGGTCTTGACATAAATAGCTAGCAAGATATTAGCTTTTTAACACACCACATTGTATGCGGAACAGAACAAACTACCCAACCGGTTCTCTAACGATGTGTTTGGTCTCTGTCTCTCAAGGGGGAACTGTAGTTTGCTTTCCGTATTTGGCAGTTATGTTAATGTTTTGCTACTTAGCAAATTTTCGTCCCCTTAAAATTTTGCTGGAAACAGGAAGTCTTTTATATGTGTTGTAGTGTACGTTCGAGCCGCTCCAAGGTTTATATCCCTGGGGTTTATTGTAATCTTAATGATTTCACTGCCTCAGCCTCGCCTCACCTTCGGTTCGGGGTAATATCATTTATTTATTCACATTGATGTGCTGCTTTAAAACGAATGTGAAATGAGTTTCTCCATAAGAAACGTGGGAATAGAAAAGCATATCTGATGCATAAAAGTTTCATTTGAAGATTGCTGCTAATGACAGAATATAACAGACATATACATACATACATACATACAAACTATATATATAATATATAATATATATATATTAATATTAAATTTACTGTTCACTTTTAACAGTTCATCATGATGCTGTTTCAAATGTATTCTGTATGTTTAGCTATCCCAAGAATAGCACTGAAAATCGATTATTCTCCAAGGCTTGTGCAATTTTAGGTCTGTGTGTATGTATGTGTATATATATATATATATTGCTGTTATTTCACAAAATTTGTAGCTTGGAGGTTATCGATCAGATGCCATGATGAGGCATCCAATTTTGCCCAACTCCATGGTTACAGTGCTAAAACAAGATATAAATCCGGCAGGATGGGTAAAAATAAACATGCCAACTAATGAAACAATGAGATTAGATCCAGTCTGGTTCTCTGTTTTTGGAAGAAAAAAAAGGTCCACTATCAGCTTCACCACATCCACATTTATTGACTCAGTTCTCCATAGCAGTCCTCATATTACAGATGTGATTGCTAATGAGTCACTGGAACGGCTTGTGCCCTCACTGGCTTGGTGTCTTGAATGGACTGCATTGATCATGTTGCTGTTTTGAGACTTAGCGTTGTAGTGGAGACTGATGCTTCTCGCTAATGAGGATCTTATCACGGGGTCAGGAAATGAAGTCACTATGAAGATTATTGGCGCCTTTGGCCAACACATTTATCCATATTTAATATGACAGTGTTGCTAAATGTGCCATGTTTAACATCCTCTGGCCAGCGTTAACCGCTTTTATATTGAGCATTTACCAAGTCACCTGCGTAATTCCGCACTCACCTGTGTGCTCTTTTAGATTCAAATCCTTTAAGCAGTGTAGACATGTTTGCTTAGAAACCAGAAATGCAATAAAAGCATTAGCATGATGCGTACCTCACACTGTCCAGTGTGTCTTATTTCACATTTTGTTGGTACTAAAGGGTTGTTTCACTCTTAAAACAACTGATAGTATTGTTTTCTTATCAAGTAGAACCCCTACGAATGCTAAAAACTCTTTTAGTTACTCATGGTAATGTACTAAGAAAATAGATAGGGACCAGAGGTTCATAAGTCGATTATTCGTAAGTCAAGAAGAGTAAGATTTACCTGTCTCGGGTTCCACAAGACATGTCTGCCTGGCGTTTCTCTTCTTCACCCTCTGTTTGCGGCGTTGTTAAATCTGAATAGCGCGTGTGGAATTAGATTTTGGGTTTTTTTTCATTTTCCTTGTTATTAAATTTTTTTTTGCGTTTTGATTAGGTGGCTGTGTTTGTATCTCCAAAAATATATAAAATAAAAAAAATGTGTAATGTATAACTTTGTAGAACTCTTTAAAGAAAACGTATTCTCCTTGCATTAAGGTTTTCAAGTAGTATTTTGTTTCAAATTCTAAAGACTTTTAAATGATCTCTGTTTTAAATATTTTTTTAAAGCTACATATCATCGGTTTATTATTTTCTTTTTAATACCTAAAACCTATTTAAAATTTTCCAAAGTTTTTTGAATAAATTCTGGTTTTATGTTCCTCTGGGGTAACCCTAAACAAACTTTTCAAAAAGGTGTTCTTCCCATCCCATAATACTCCATGTAAGTTGACGCCAACCTCTCTTACCAATCAGTATTTTATTTTTAATATCATTTGACTTAACTGTATTGTACTCCGGACACTATTTGAATGATTCTTTAAGCTTTAATGGGTAATTAATAATTTTTCTGGCCCTTCCTGAGAGTAATCATGACCATTTTATTGTAGTGTCTTGAGAGAAAATAAGTCTTATACTAGAAGAATGAATCACTGGAACCATTCAGCTTCCATTCAGTTCAATTTGTTGATTTTTTTAAACATTGAATTTGAAACCAGCCTTACAATATACAAAGTTTATTAAAATATTCATATTATATTATAGGATTAGTTTTGGATTTGAGTCCATAATAAGCAAGATTGAGGCAACAGTGCCAACTAAACGTGGTGGCAGTGGCAAGTAAATGATATGGGGAAGAAACTTTAAGAACACCCAGACTCCAACTTGGAGTTTTCCTCTTTTGGGTAACACTAGATGAGTCACAACTGGGAAAGGGGCTTCAGTATATGATTCTGGTGTTTCCTTTTACTTCATTTTGGTTTTAGCTTTAAATCTATAATATTTCAGAAAAGCTGTGCACTAAACAATGAATAAGACTTGAGTTAGAAATGATTCATTATTAAAAACTTTATTGTTTATATATGACCATCCATTGAAATCTTTGCACTATTTATTCAAGACCATCTTGAGCAATAAGAAGTGATTCTCAGGTAATAGAAGCTCCAAGAAGCAGTAGAGAACCACAATGAGGGCAAGTGCGAAAGGCAAAAGACAAGGGTACCGTTATCTTGTCAGGAAACAGGACTACCATGTGTAGCTAGAAATAGCGAGAGAAAGAGATCGAAAGATAATATAAGGTGTTTTTTTGTCCTGTAGTGTGTTAAAACAGAGTGCAAGCAGAGACTCCTATAGGACTAACTATGGCAGCGTAGCTGAATGGTAGAGCCAGCAGGTAACAAAAGCATGGGGGCACTCAGGGATATGAAGCAGCCAATTCACCATCAACAACCTTGAGTAATTGTAGGAATGTGCGGTTGACAGCATCTGAAAATATCAGTTCACCTAAACTCTCTGTCCTTGAATCCTCCACTTTGGAGAAATTCTATTAACAAAACGTTTGAACAGCCTAAAAACTGTCAATGTTTGAGTTTTGAACACCAAGGCTATTTTATAACTGGGGGGAACTTCAATAGGAATTAAATAAACCGATTTTAGGTACTAATAAACGACCTGCACCTTTTGATTACAGCAGGTATGGTGGATCAAAAAATGATTAAAGAGCCAATTTTAGCGACCATTTGTGGATTGATGTGAGCTGGATCAGGGTTTTGCAACTAATTCCTTTTATTCCCTGGAGCAGAACTTTGTCAACATCCGACATGAGGTTTTGTTTATTTAGTTTTTGTGAACTGGCAGTCTGATTTTTTTTATTTTATTATTATTGATCTGAGGTTTTATTGCTTGAAGCCGGGGCCAGAGAACACATCTTCAAAATTATTTCTGTATGGAACAAGCATATCTACATAACTATCACTATGCTTAACTTCTCTGTCTCTTCATTGCAGCACTTCACAGACACATAGAGGTGGAAGACCACCTCCTTTGATCCGCTAGACTTTAATTTATTTTTTATTTTTTTTATTTATTTAATATTTTATACCTCATTATACCATTTTTTATTTATTAATTTTTTTTTAATTATGCATCTGTTTTTAATAATTTACCATACATCAAAGTGCTAATTAAATATACTAATTATATCTGTGACATCACAATCACCAAAATCCATCTATTTTTACTAATCCAGAGATTTTATCTAACAGATATGTATAGTTAGAATTACTTCTAGAACAAAGCAAACTTATGTGGCTACAAGAACAAGTTAAAGTTTAAACATAATAAAAAACGGTGGTCTCAATGTGGATGGAAAGCCAAAACGGCGAGAAGAATCTGTGAAAACTTAGTGTTGACAGTTGTGATGTCAGTGGACGTTAAAGGCTGCATTGTTAGATGTACAGTGGTGCCTCAGTGGCAGTGCTTTAATTTCCCATTGCCATTAACAGTTTTGCATTTAAGTGTCCATCAGTGAACAGATGATAACCTCAAGAATGATAAAACTTATTAATAGACATTGGATTTGATGGTTCCTCCCAAGGTTTCTTCTTCAGTCCATTTGTGGGAGTTGTTACTGTTTCGAATCTTGCTAATTAGAGATCAATTTATTAGATAAATAATATTAATTTATAAGGCAAAAATGTAGATTAACAATCTATTTGTAAAGACACATTGGGAAAATTTGTGCATTGTTTAAAAATGCTATACAAATCGAAATGACTTAAATCTCTCACCAGGCAAATCTGTGACATTAAAAAGATCAACGTGTTCTAAGGAATCAGCGCCAACTGCGACACCCGCATATAATTTTGGATTGTACAGTGTGACTTATATTATTCCTCCGAACGTCTTAGCCTCATCGCTTCGTCATTCTGCTTCACTCCACCCGGAGCACGCTGTTCGGGACTCCGCGAAACGGATGCTGTTTTATTGCCGATGTATATTTATCACCACTGCATTACTTCTTCTGTAATGACACACTCTGAGTAGCATGCTAACAAGGTCAATCCTCTTTTCCCATTATTATAATCAAAATCACTTGTCTCTATCCCTCTCACTCTGTCCGTTTGTCTCGGTGTCTCTCTCTCGATCTTTTTCCCTCTCAATCGCTATAATTGACAGGCAGAATATTTAGCTTTTCATCTCGAAACCCAACACCTCAATTAGTGTGGTGTTGCCGCTGTTGCTGTGGCAACGGTGGTGTGATTTACCTCAACATTACCTTGATTTGTGTGGAAAAAAGTGGTTATGCAGTCTCTGGGTTTTTGTGTGTGTGTGTGTGTGTGTGTGTGTGTGTGTGTGTGTGTGTGTGTGTGTGTGTGTGTGTGTGTGTGTGTGTGTGTGTGTGTGTGCTTCCTAAGTGAAAGGGGCACTGAGGTTTATTCTTGTCATTAGTGCAGTTCGAGTAAGGCACTATCCCAGTGATTTGGACACGACCCCATCATCGACTGAGGCTTTTGATACAGTGTGTGCATCCGAGGGCGTGTGTGTGTGTGTGTGTGTTCCAGGGTTTCTGTTAACCAGTAAATGTCAGCATTTTCCGGCAAAAACCCAGCGTGACCAACGAATTAAAAGCCTGCCGGAAACAACAGCGGGATAAAAATATTCCCCTGAAAGACTTTCAGTAAATAAAGACAAAAAAAACACATTGGCTGTTGAGATAAATATAGCAATGTAAGTGTACTGCCTCTGGGGGTTGTATCATTACCGGCTGCTAGCATCATATAGCCATAATTCATATAGCCACTGGGGTGGAATTTCTGTTTTCTAGTAAATCACAGCTGAGGGCAAGATGGGAAAATTAAATGAGGTCTGCGTATAACTACTTTAGAATATCTTTTTGTATATAAGAAAATTAGGCAGCCAAATATATGTTGTAGGTAAATAATAATGCTAATGCTAAAAACTGTTGTAGAGTTGCACAGGTGTAAGAAAGTAAGATGATGAAATCCTTTCCTCTTTTATATATTAGCTGATTAGGAAGCTGTGGACAGAATGCAGAGTCAGCCCATGATACAGCGTCCCTGGGCCTATACAGCGCCCCCTTGCTCAAAGGCCCAACAGTGGCACCTTGGTGATACTGGGGTTTAATCCCCTCATCTTCTGAGCAGTAATTCAGAGCTGTAACTCTAAAACTATCACTGAGTAATAATCACAATCTATAATAATGAAGATCCTGGTCCAGTTGCACAGAAGCAGAAAAGTCACACAGTTAAAGGAAACGTTTGATGGTAGATGAGCTCAACCCCTGAAAATGTCAAAACTATTCGGTAAACTTGTGCACGATGATCATTGAGAATTCGCCCTCTTTCCGAAGACGAAGATCCGGCTCACCGGTTTTCTTTGACACCGTTGCAGAGATCAGGTACGAATCGAAAAAGCGGCTTGACACACTTTGAAAAGAAGACTTTCCGACACATTCCAGAAGTCACAGGAACACCAGGAGCGCTGTATTGCTGTATTTTGAAGGTGATAGTGTGTAAACGCCAGTGCAGAATGTACATTTCTGTATTTGAACCAATTAAACCACCTGTATATATACAGTGGGTACGGAAAGTATTCAGACCCCCTTAAATTTTTCACTCTTTGTTATATTGCAGCCATTTGCTAAAATCATTTAGGTTCATTCTTCTTCCTCATGAATGTACACATAGCACCCCATACTGACAGAAAAACACAGAATTGTTGACACTGTTGCAGATTTATTAAAAAAGAAAAACTGAAATATCACATGGTCCTAAGTATTCAGACCCTTTGCTCAGTATTTAGTAGAAGCCCCCTTTTGATCTAATACAGCCAGGAGTCTTTTTGGGAAAGATGCAAAAAGTCTTTCACACCTGGATTTGGGGATCCTCTGCCATTCCTCCTTGCAGGTCCTCTCCAGTTCTGTCAGGTTGGATGGTAAACGTTGGTGGACAGCCATTTTTAGGTCTCTCCAGAGATGCTCAATTGGGTTTAAGTCAGGGCTCTGGCTGGGCCATTCAAGAACAGTCACGGAGTTGTTGTGAAGCCACTCCTTCGTTATTTTAGCTGTGTGCTTAGGGTCATTGTCTTGTTGGAAGGTAAACCTTCGGCCCAGTCTGAGGTCCAGAGCACTCTGGAGAAGGTTTTTGTCCAGGATATCCCTGTACTTGGCCGCATTCATCTTTCCCTCGATTGCAACCAGTCGTCCTGTCCCTGCAGCTGAAAAACACCCCCACAGCATGATGCTGCCACCACCATGCTTCACTGTTGGGACTGTATTGGACAGCAGTGCCTGGTTTTCTCCACACATACCGCTTAGAATTAAGGCCAAAAAGTTCTATTTTGGTCTCATCAGACCAGAGAATCTTATTTCTCACCATCTTGGAGTCCTTCAGGTGTTTTTTAGCAAACTCCATGCGGGCTTTCATGTGTCTTACACTGAGGAGAGGCTTCCGTCGGGCCACTCTGCCATAAAGCCCCGACTGGTGGAGGGCTGCAGTGATGGTTGACTTTCTACAACTTTCTCCTATCTCCTGACTGCATCTCTGGAGCTCAGCCACAGTGATCTTTGGGTTCTTCTTTACCTCTCTCACCAAGGCTCTTCTCCCCCGATAGCTCAGTTTGGCCGGACGGCCAGCTCTAGGAAGGGTTCTGGTTGTCCCAAACGTCTTCCATTTGAGGATTATGGAGGCCACTGTGCTCTTAGGAACCTTAAGTGCAGCAGAAATCTTTTTGTAACCTTGGCCAGATCTGTGCCTTGCCACAATTCTGTCTCTGAGCTCTTCAGGCAGTTCCTTTGACCTCATGATTCTCATTTGCTCTGACATGCATCGTGATCTGGAAAGTCTTACATAGACAGGTGTGTGACCTTCCTAATCAAGTCCAATCAGTATAATCAAACACAGCTGGACTCAAATGAAGGTGTAGAACCATCTCAAGGATGATCAGAAGAAATGGAAAGCACCTGATTAAATATATGAGTGTCACAGCAAAGGGTCTGAATACTTAGGACCATGTGATATTTCAGTTTTTCTTTTTTAATAAATCTGCAACAATGTTAACAATTCTGTGTTTTTCTGTCAGTATGGGGTGCTATGTGTACATTCATGAGGAAGAAGAATGAACCTAAATGATTTTAGCAAATGGCTGCAATATAACAAAGAGTGAAAAATTTAAGGGGGTCTGAATACTTTCCATACCCACTGTAAGTTAAGTATTTTTTATAATCTGTTTTTACACTTTTTTTTTTAGCCGTTAGCGACATTATTAGTTACACAACAGTGATAGGGGAGTTTTGGGGGACCTGGAAAAAGTGAGGTTTCTTTTTCAAATATGTATGAATAATTTTCAAATATTTTTCTACCATTTGAGGAGTCTGGGTTCAACAGTGTGGAAATGTGGGTGTGTTGTCTGCATTTAATGTGGGGCAAGATGAACACAAATGCACCAGAGTTTGATGTAAATTCAAGTCTAAATTCGGTCCAATGCTGCAGAAGACAATGGGAACCCTAGGATTTGGACTGCACCAAAAGTGTGAAAGTGTGAAAACCACTTAAAAGAGAAATTTTGTAAAGTTCTGAGAGTTGAGAGAACAAGGGCACGACACTCATTGCGTAATGGCGAAATGCCAAACTAACTTGTTTAATTAAAAACACGACTTTCCTGTCACTATATAAAAAATGCACAGTACAGCCCCCAAAGAGACCAGAAATGTTTCATCGTGTTTTTATATAATAGTTTAATCAATTTTATGCAGTGTAGCCGGAACTGAGGACACAGGTCTCCATGGATATAGAGTTTAAAGAATACTGTATGGGTGATTTGTGAACATTGGATTTGAGGGGGGGGGGGGGGGACTAGTGATTTGGGAACAAGGGGCTTCTGGGAGCAACAGGTTCTGGAAGCAACAAGTCCTGGGAATATTGGCTCCAAAATATAGGGTTTTTTAAAAATTAAAGTCTGGGAACACAAGGTAGATCTGGGGAATATAATTATCTGAGAACATACAGTGCTAGGAACGTAAGTATTTAGAAAACTATTGCTGTAGAGGTTATTTTGTATCATTTTAGAAAAATAAGGTTCTAGAAATCCAGCTTTTGGAATACATTGGGTTAGATTTTGCTCCTAATGATCGATGGCTGTAAAAAAAAAAGTCTGGGAACAGAATTTTGGAAACATAAAACCTAGGGAATATAATAATCTGAGAACATTGGGATTAGTAAAACTAGAGCTTTGGGAACACAAGAATTGGGAACCTATGTTTTGGGGTGCATACAGTTCTAGGAAAATGCTGTAGAAATGTTTTCCCCAGCAGGGTTCTGTGTTGGATCCTAATGATAGAGTTTGGTGAAAAGAAAAAAAACAGTGAACATAGATTTCTGAGATAGGATTTAGGGTATATGAGGTCTTGGAAATGTTATATTGTGGAATTTTTTTTTTCTAAAACGATATATTATTTTCTAGAAATATAAAGAACATCAGGTTTGGGAAACTTTCATTTCTTGCAATATGTTTTGGAGTTTTGGAAACTTCGACTTCAAGAAACATGGGGAACATTGTTTAAGCCTCTTCAAACACATGAACTGGGAACATGTGTTTTGATACCTCTAGTTCTATGAACATATGGAGAACATATGGTTTATGGAACATCAGGGCTGAGAAACATGCCATTCTGGGAATTTGGGGTTTTGGGAATGTTATATTGTGGAAACAAAGGTTTCTGAAATTATAATAATCTGAGAACATGCTGAAAATATGGTTTGGTGAACATGGATTTTAAAGATTTTATTTTTAGAACTATAAAGAACATTAGGCTTGGGGAACTTTGTGGCAGAGGAACATGTATTTCTTGCAATATGGAGTTTTTTTTTTATCTTGGGCTTCAAGAAACATGGATATAGTGGTCTGGAATATAGTATTGGGAATACCTTTATGAAATATTTTGGGAATATATGGGTCTGAAAACATCACGATTGAGGAATGCAGTGTTGTAAAAACAGGTTTTGGGGAAAATGATCTCGGAACGTTGGGTTTTGGAAACAAGTTCTATGTTTAATCCTAATTATCCTAATGAGGTTTGTGAAAAAAGAAAATCTGGGAACAGATTTCTGAGGAGATTTTGAGAAAATTAGATCTTGGAAGAGGTTTGTGGAACTATAATTATTAGAACATGGAGTTTGGGCAACATATGGTTTTGTGAACATAGATTTTAAAAACTTTGTAGACCTCTGGAAACATCAGGTTTGTGGGAACATTGTGGCCAAGGAACATGCATTTCTTGCTATATTGGTTTTTGGAAACTTAGGCTTCATGAAACATAGGAATATAGTGGTCTGGAATTTTTTTAATTTAGGGATCTGAAAACATCAGGTCTGAGGAATGTAGTACTGAGGAGTGTAGAACTTGTCTTTCTGGGACCATGAGGTTTCAGGAACTTCAGGAGCATGGAAATATATTGATGTGGAATATATTTGGAACATAACGGTATTTGAACATGGAGTTCTGAGAGAGCATGATTTGAGGAACATAGTTTTTCCCAGTGAGTGAGTAAAGAGATTTGAAAGACAAAACCATAACATTTGCTCATACTCCCCAAGAGAGGTTTTCAGTTATTGGTGTTTGATTTAGTGTAGTTTTTTTTTTCCTGAGTGTATAATGGCTTTTGGATTAAACCTGCATGTTTGTGAGTTCTCCACTGAGTTTTGGAGATCTTTCCGGAGAACAGGAAAGCCGCTCCACAGCCGAGATGAGACTCAATGTCCTCAGACGGCAAATAAAAACTCCGGGCACGAATCCAGCGGATCTTTTTATTGTGTACTCAGCATAACAAACATAATGAAACAGAGGGGGGGGGGGGGGGGAATTATGACATCGGATCCTCCAAGCGTGACTGGGCACGATCAACTTTTTGAACAGACGCAGCCATGTTTTCTCATTTCCCCCATAATTTAATGCATTACAGACAGAATATGATGGAGTGAGACGCGGTGTGCCGAGATTAAACGTTTTAGTTTTTTTTTTTTTTTTTTTTTTGTAGAAAAAGAAATTTGTTTTACCAGAAAACGTAATCGCGTTTTAAGAACGATGTCTTAATTAAAACGCTTTGTGGTGAGCGAATGCAGACGATGGAGGCGGATTGGATAAAAAAAAAAAAAATTAGACAGGGTTTTGAGATCTTTTCCCACGTTTTTTTTTCTGGTTAGCGTGTAATGAGGCAGTCATAGTCCACTGTGGCCCTGCAATTCAACACAACTTCTTTAAATACTCATTAAAGTCTTCTCTTATCAGTCTGGGTTAATTAAGCTCCAAAGTTCAGGAGATCATGCGATAATACAGGGAGATTTGATGTACAGCCAAAATGGTTATTATGCAAATTTATGCAAATATATGCAAATGTGTGTTAATATAAACGGCAAAAATGCATAAAACAAGTAACTCATAGGACTATGGGGTATTTCTGAAAATAGTAGACATGCTACACAGACTGTGAAGGAACTCCAAACCACATGCCTTTTTTAAATATTTATGTACAGTACAGACCAAAAGTTTGGACACACCTTCTCATTTAAAGAGTTTTCTTTATTTTCATGACTATGAAAATTGTAGAGTCACACTGAAGGCATCAAGGGCTATTTGACCAAGAAGGAGAGTGTTGGGGTGCTGCGCCAGATGACCTGGCCTCCACAGTCACCGGACCTGAACCCAATCGAGATGGTTTAGGGGTGAGCTGGACCGCAGAGTGAAGGCAAAAGGGCCAACAAGTGCCAAGCATCTCTCGGGGAACTCCTTCAAGACTGTTGGAAGACCATTTCAGGTGACTACCTCTTGAAGCTCATCAAGAGAATGCCAAGAGTGTGCAAAGCAGTAATCAAAGCAAAAGGTGCTACTTTGAAGAACCTAGAATATGACATTTTTCAGTTGTTTCACACTTTTTTTGTTATGTATATAATTCCATATATAATTCCACATGTGTTAATTCATAGTATTGATGCCTTCAGTGTGAATCTACAATTTTCATAGTCGTGAAAATAAAGAAAACCCTTTAAATGAGAAGGTGTGTCCAAACTTTTGGTCTGTACTGTATGTATATATATAATTTTTGCCATTGTGGACATGTTCCAATCCAAAACAACTCTTTACTGCATTACCATTAGTCTATTGTCGACATGTTCTAAACAAAAGACCATATTTACTGCATACTTTGCATACAGGTCATCTTTAGGCTCCTGTGGGTGTGTCCCCTAACCACATTCCCTTTCTCAATGTATTCTCTATTGTAAAAAAAAAGAATATTAATATAAAATAAACTTACTTAGTCCACCTCCATGCAATCGCCCAGCTCCTGTGGGTGTGCCCCAAACCAGGTGCACTTTTTCGCCATGAGAACCAAAGACCCTCTTTACTACATAGTAAACATACAGGTCATCTTTATGCCTATGTGGGTGTATTCGAAACCAAAACCCTGTTTACTACATCCACATCCTCACCATCACCCAGCCTCTGTGCCATGTGCACTTGCCAAATCAATGAACTTGTGGATCTCTAGGTACTATATAGTCCACATACGACGTAAAAACTTCATAATCACTGCGTTGCATTTTTGTCCAAAATGTCCTAATCACTGTGGACATGTCCCCACATTTATTATACAATATAGAGTTGACTTAAAGACATAGTGTTTACTTTACATTACACTTTGATTGTTTCCTAAACCACACTATATTTCTTAATGTGAATGCTTTACAGTATGTTAAATGAGGACATTACTAGCCGGCTATGAAAGACAGCACTATGCTAACTGTGCTAGCTAGCTAGCTAATTCCGTTTCAAGTTTTCGAGCCGGGGTGTGTTTGAAGCTGTTGGTTTATGCTAAGGCAAATTATGAAGTCGCTTGTTCTTTTTTTTTAATTAGCCGATTATGTTAAAGCTAAGCTAAGCCATTTTGACTCAAGAATTCAAGTTACTTTAAGGATAAATCCAGGATTATCATTGCTTGACTTTTTTTTTTTTATCTATTTTCTTTTTTTTTCTTGGTTTATTCTACTCTGAAATACAGGAAGCAGCTTGTCCGCACATCCAAATCCACCATAAACAGTTCGTATTCCGAGATGTGAGGGTGTTTACAATCTTGGTTGTGATTAATTCATAGGGTTTTTTTTATTTATTTTTTTTATTATACAGAGTCTGCGTATTCTGAAGCATGTATTATTCAACGCTGAGGCTCGCAGGACTTTCGCTCGACAGATTGCTCACTGAAAAATGCAGCGATTCCCGGGCACGAATGCAAACAGGGGGCTTTAATCCAGCTCACCGTCGCTGAGAAAATGTTGAATGTCTCGCCCTTTTATGCACATGGCCACGTTTGAAATTTTGAGTCACAACCAGAAAGTGTTTAAAAAAAAACACAAAAAAAAACACACTAATAGGTCCTTTATGATATTATACTTCAAAACTCTACATGTATATGGAGAAAAGTTTGGGGACACCTAACCATGATTGGTTTCTCCTTTTCTGAACATCTGATACACATTTAGTCCCCGTTTGCAGTTATAATAACCTCCATTCTTCAAGGAAGATGTTCCACTGGAATTTGGAGTGCGCCATTTGTGCAACCATTCATCCACAAGGGTGTTAGTAAAGTCAGGTACTGATGTAGGTGAGGTGAGGAGACCTGGGGTGCAGTCCTTATTCTAATCCCAAAGGTGTTCAATAGGGTTGAGGTCAGAGCTTCGAAGCTCCTTGTGAAAATTTGGAATGTCTCACCCTTACATGCCGAGTCTGAATCTTTGACTCATTACATTTTAAATTTACATTTACGCCATTTATTAGACGTACAAAAGTGCTACATACAGTGCTAACACTACATGTAAAGTTTTTTTTTTTTTTTTTGCCTTTATGCTATGTATAATCAAATCATAATGTGTTGCATTTATGAAATCAATGAAATTACATTTCTGCATGCAACGAAACATTTTTGAACTCCTTAAAAAAAGACATTGGGTTGAAGGTTACTTTCAAGTAAAATACTCAATGTCTATTTGAGTCCTTCTTGTATTTATGAAAAGAACGCCGAAAATAAATTATCCACCGGCAGCAAACCACAAATGCCGTCCTCTTCTGTGTGCCGTCATCCTTTTACTGGCGCAAGCAGTCAGCTGTCAACCTGAATAATAAAACGACTATTTCACCGAACAATGAAAAAATATGAATATATGCCAAATAATAGACAATTAAAATATGTATCATACTTGGTTAATGTGATTTCTGCTCTTGAACCTCAGCGCCCAGCGTCTGCACGTCAGGGCTGTATGATGTCACCTTCATCTTTACACAGGATCGTAAGCTGTCATCTGTGAGGCGTGCGCGATGTTTGTTTTTAATAAAGTTCATGTTGGAGAACACCTGCTCACATACATATGTGGATCCAAAGATCGACAGGACTCCAAGCTCCATGTTCACATAAGTGTCGGGGATAGCATTCCATGTTTCGAACACAAGTTTGTCCGGTTTGGGGAGGTTTTTAATATCACTCCATTTGTGATTCTGAGCAAGAACGGCCTTCTGACGGGCAACATCTTCAAGGTCTGCTGTCAAGCGTTTAAACTTGGATGCCCATATGTCTTTGTCGGCTATGTCGGCCAGTTCCATCTCAAGATCAGGTTGACTTACACCTGCAAATGCAGTCATGTTCAGTAGGGATGGATCGATGCTTAGGGGAGCGACAGGGAAGGATAATGTGTTTTTTTCTTCTCTGAACTCACAGAATCGTTTCCCAAATGATGTTTGCATTGTGATGATTGCAGAATGTAAATACTCCGAATTTATGTTGTGAGCTTGTTTGAACTCTATCAAATTGGGGAAGTGAGACAGAGTACCTTTCTGTACATCTGAAGCAAGCACTTTCAACTTGCGCTCGAAAGCCAAAACCTCCTCCAACATGTGCAGGGCTGTGCGTCCTTTCCCATGAAGAGCTGTGTTCAGCGTGTTCAGGTGCGCTGTCATGTCTACCATAAAGTGTAGCTTTTTCAGCGACTCTGGAAAAGTGAGCCCTCTGCTCGCCAGGAAAGTTTTCACTTCTTCCAGACACGCAGCAAAGCGTTTCAGCACCTCCCCTCTGGACAGCCACCGGACTCTGTTGTGCAGCAGGAGATCAGAATATGCGCTTTCCAGCTCGTCCAGTAACAAATGGAACTGATGGTGATTTAAACCTTTTGCCTTTATTTTATTGACAACCTGAATGACATCATTCATTACTTCTGTGCATTCCGGAGGAAATGTTTGCGCACACAGTGCCTCTTGGTGCAGGATGCAGTAAAAAGTCAGCAGCTTTCTGTCCAGCGACTTCTGCAGTAAAGCCGCAAAGCCCTTATGTGCTCCTGTCATACTTGGTGCCCCATCAGTAGCCACTGACACCAGGTGAGTGGTGTATATTTCTTTGGCTCTTAAACAGTTCAAGACAGCCTCACAGATGTCTTCCCCCCGTGTTTGGCCTTTTACTGGTATCAACTCAATCAGTTCTTCCTGTGGCCCAGCAGAGTTTACATACCGGCAGAACAGTTCTATTTGTTCAATATCACCTTTGTCTTTGGACTCATCACAGGCAATTGAGTAGGCCACAGCTGAATTGATGTCTTTAATTTGCTGTCTGGTGACGTCCTCTGCCATTTTTATGGTTCTGTCTTTGACAGTCTTTGCAGAGAGGGGCATATCCCTGATTTTCTGCACAATTTCACTCTTGTTTTTAAAGTCTGCGAATAGATGTTCTGTAATCTTAATAAAAGATTATTTTATATATTCTCCATCTGTGAACGGCTTCCCGTGGCCGACTATTTCCCGAGCGGCCACAAAACTAGCACATGTAGTTGAATTTGCAGACTTCATCCACTTCTTGAAATGATTTTTGCTCAGATCAACCTTCCGCATCAGTTCCGAAACGCGACATTTGACTTTTTGTTGTTTGCTAGTTTCTCATTACATATTAAGCATACTGGTAAACCAGTCTGGTCAACAGTGAAAGCATATGAATCTGCCCACGTAGCATTAAACATTCTGTTTTCTTCAGACACTTTTATTTTTTTTGAATTTTCCATAGTTGGCCTACCTGGGGTCGAAAAGTTTAAGAAGTCGCGTGCCGGTAGGTGTCGCACATTAGCGGTTGTGACGCATATGAAGAGCGACGAAAAACTTTAACACGTTTTATTTAGATTTTACAAGATCACCAAAATCTTCAAATTTAGAATTACATTTAAAAAACTAACGAACTAAAATAAAATACATTATAATTAAATACTCATTATTTATTTTCCAAAGCCACAGGGAGCCACAGAAGAGGGATGAAAGAGCCGCATGCGGCTCCGGAGCCGCGGGTTGCCGACCCCTGGTTTAGGGAAGTGATATGTCTTCACCCGTCGCTTGAAGATAGCCAGTGACTCTGCTGTTCGGACATCTAGGAGAAGATCATTCCACCACCTCAGTGCCAGAACGGAGAAGAGCCATTATGAATACTTACTTCTTACCCTGAAAGAAGGTGGTACCAGGAGAGCAGTGCTACAAGATCACATTCATGACGTGTTTTTATAAATAGGCAATCAGCAATCAACCTTAGACATACTTAGAAAGCGAATTGAAAGGATAATCTTTCTTCTATCTGTCTTATGCTAACACTCAGGTTGCCAGTTATTTAATTGCAATGATCAAAAGACTGTGCTTTTTGTACATCCAATTTAGTCCCCATTCGCTGTTATAACAGCAGGCCAATCAAGATCTTACAAATCCTATACAATGCCTTCAACTTGGAAAAAGTCTGAGGGGTAAAAAAAAAAGCCATATAGTGTGTTATTCAAAATGAACCCCTCTTAACCTCTGTAGAAACGACACCCCGTGATGTACACAGTATAATCGAAAACTATGTTTACTAAAACACAGAGCATCACACACTGTTAGCCAGTTCATGTGGCCTATATAGTGAACCTGGCTGTGGTTTAATACTAAAATTTAGCAGTTCAGCCCTAGCCAAGGCAGAAGTTTAGCAGGCAGAAGGTGCACTCGTGATTTGTTGCAGTCCCCGAAGGCGGATAAAACCAGTTAGCGTCTCTTTAGCTCGCATCTTCATGACAGGGTTTGCACACAAAAGTGTCTTGTTGCCGAATGTAAAATTCCCTCATGGTCTAATTATCCCTCCATGTCTCTGTCTTGCCAAATCTAACCGGTTTTCCTCAGGTCCTTTTTTTTCTGTCTCTCAGTTCCATGGGGCTTTTTTTTTAATAATCCCACTGCAGTGACTCCAGCAAGCTCTGGAATGTTCTCCCTGTAGATTAATCATACGATATTGTGATAATCACTCGACATCATCAACTGCTCACGGTGTTTCAGACAGAAGACATTTACAAAAATGTTGACGCATCACAATACCAACCGATGATTATGATGTCATAGTGGGTGGACAGTAACCAGCCAATCAGCTGCTTCAGTTCAACTCAGAGGAGCTGCAAATTTGGAACTGCACTACACATTTACTCATTTGTTCTTTCTTAATTTGTTTGTTCTTTATTTTATTCATTGTTTTTTTGTTGTTGTTGTTGTTGTACAATGTGTCAAAAGTCTTCATACAGACAGACAATTTCTACTAAAACAATTAATAAAATATTTTAGCATTTTTGGAAATCATGTAGAGGATTTTAAATTAAAATACATTTAAATTACATATAAAATACATTCTGCTTGAGGATGCCCCCCAGAGGCTCTATAGGGTTCAGATCTGGAGACATACTTGGCCTCACCTTCAGCTTCCTCAGTAAGGCAGTTTTCAACTTGGCGGTGTGTATGGGTTTGTTATTATGTTGGAAAAGTGCCGTTTGGCCCAGTTTCTGAAGCGAGGCATCATGTTTCGCTTTAGAATGTGACAGAACATGTTGGAATCCATGTTTTTCTTAATGAACTGCAGCTCCCCAGTAGCAGCAGCACTCATGCAGCCCAAGACCATGATGCTACCACCACCATGCTTGGTTTTACACAATTTTGGTTCTCCTCACCAGGGCATCAACACACATGCTGGACACCATCTGAGCCAAACAAGTTTATCTTTGTCTCTTGAGACCACAGGACATGGTTCCAGTAAATAATGCTCTTGGACATGTTGTCCTCAGCAAAACTGTTTGCAGTCTTTCTGGTGAGCCAGCTTCAGAAGAGGCTTCCTTCTGAACTGACCTTCAGCTTCTGAAACCTCTTAAGCAATGTTGCAGCACTCATGACTCTGTTTTTTGAAACAGCTTTTGCACCTGATGCACAGCACAAATACTCGACTTCTTTGATGGACCCTTGCGAGTCCTGTTCCGAGTGGAAACCGTCTTGGAAAACCTTTGTATGACCCTGGCCACTGTATTATAACTCAGTTTCAGGGTGTTACTGATCTTCTTATAGCCTCGGCCATCTTTGTGGAGAGCAATAATTCTAATTCTCAAAACCTCAAAGTGTCGTTGCCATGAGGTGCCATGTTGAACATCCAGTGGTCAGTATGATGGAATTGTACTCATAGCACCCAATTTTAACTGCTCAAATACAAGATACACAAATTTGTATGGTCCTGTTAAGCAGAAAAACACATGAACATGATGAATAGGACGTGTGGCTGTGCATGGTTACACGACGTACAGCTGTTCTCACTTTTGCTACCAGCTATTTTAACAATTATGGTGGTATGTGGAGTTATTTTCAAAGGATGGTAGATCTGTACTGCTATACAAGCTGCACACTGACTAATCTAAAATATATCAAAGTTTAATTTCTATAGTACTGTTTCTACAGAAGGTTATACTAAAATGTTTGCTGAAATATGAGGGGTGTACAACCAACCCCGGGTTCTCATTTGTAACCTAACTAACAGCAAGTTGCGGATTATCAATCCGTCTAAAAACGTAACCCCCGCGAGTTCCGGGGGACCGCTGTACTCACTTTTCTGAGATACCAACCAGGCATACTATTATGACATTAGAACATAATGAACAGGTGAATAACACTGATTATCTCTTCATCATGGCACCTGTTGGTGGGTGGGATATATCAGGCAGCAAGTGAAGATTTTGTCCTCAAAGCTGATGTATTAGAAGCAGGAAAAATGAGCAAGCGTAAGGATTTATGCAAGTTTGAATAGAGCCAAATTGTGATGACCGGGTCAGCGCATCTCAAAAATTGCCGCTCTTGTGGGATATTCCCTGTCTGCAGTGGTCAGTATCTGTCAAACGTGCTTTAAGGAAGGAACAGTGGTGAACCGGCAAGAGGAGGATGGGTGGCCAAGGCTCATTGATGCACGTGGGGTTTGCGGGGGGAGGCTGGACCATGTGGTCCGATCCAACAGACGAGTTTCTGTACCTGAAATTGCAGAAGAAGTTAATGATGTTAATGCTCGATGGGTCAGAGCTAATTTTGCAGCAAAAGGGGGAGCAACACAATATTAGGCAGGTCACAAAATTATCACTGGTCAGAGTGGGTGTGTGTGTGTGTGTGTGTGTGTGTGTGTGTGTGTGTGTGTGTGTGTGTGTGTGTGTGTGTGTGTGTGTGTGTGTGCAAATATGCACAGATTATCAACAGTGTAACTAAGCTAACTTGTGAGTTCTGTCATGTTAGCTTGATTTTGTCGTGGAGTTTGCATTTAAACGCAAATGGATTGAATTCTTTGGTGGTAACTAATGTAATCTCCTTAAAAGAAGCTCAGAAAGTCAGGGAACATTGCACAGAAAACGAGCAGGAGGATGGCGGTGTATGTCAGCCAGAACAAACACACACACACACACACACACACATTACGTGGAAGTGTTTTGTGTCTCCCACTCGTCTCAGTCGTTTCCATCTGCTGCTGTTGTTGCGCATTAATCTGCCCATCAGTCCCCTTACAATTGACTCAAATTGTAATCTCGGTCGCGTGCGTTAGCTCAGAAATTTGTTGACTCCGATTGTTTGATGGAACGCGACACTCAAAAATGCAAATGCAATTAGCACCAGGGAAAAAAAAACTTTCTCGCTAACCAAGGCTTGGCTAATATTTTCGGGCTAAGCTCTTTTGTTGGAGCACGTCTGCATGCAAATTCATTAGCGCAGCTGTCAGTTTTAAACTCCTGCTGCGAAGCATTAGCGGGGGCCAGCATTAGCAGGACTCGACATTAGCCTGGCTAGGCATTAGCGAACCATCCTTCAGATTAAATAACATTTCTTGGCTAGCGGTATGACAAGATCAGGTTTTGTGTCCTGTGTATGTGTCTTATCAATTTGATAGTCATGTAGCTGCACATGCAGCTCTGCTCAGAACAATGATGCTTTATGTCAAATCAAATTGAATTGTATTTGTAACACACATTCACATACAGAGAATGACATGTGAAATGCTTTTTACGACTGTCCACCTTGTAAATAGAAATTGTATCAAAAAAATTTAAAACAAGAATAAAAAGTAGAAAAGTATAAATTATAAACTATAAAATATAAGTATACAAACTATACAAACTATACTATACTATACTATAATATTTATATATATATATATATATATACACATACATACAAAAATAAGATTGAATAGTTGTATGTAATACAAAATTGTCAAATGTCAGTTGTCCCCACTAACAGGAGTGGTGGTAAGTTGACAGAATAGGGGATTGTTGGAGGAGGAGTGTTGGTTAGTTTGACATAGTAGGGGGTTGTTGGAGGAGGATTGATACATTTCACAGATTAGGGGGTTGTTGGAGGGGGATTGGTAAATTTGACATAGTAAGTGGTTGTTGGAGGAGTGGTGGTAAGTTGACAGAATAGAGGGTTGTTGGAGGAGGACTGATGGTTAGTTTGACAAAATAGGGGGTTGTTGGAGGAGGAATGTTTGTAAGTTTGACATAGTAGGGGGTTGTTGGAGGAAGAGTGGTAAGTTTGACAGATTAGAGGGTTGTTGGAAGAGGAGTGGTGGTAAGTTTGACAGAATAGGGGATTGTTGAAGAAGGAGTGGTGGTAAGTTTGACATAGTAGGGGGTTGTTGGAGGAGTGGTAAATTTGACAAATTAGAGGGATTTTGGAAGAGGAGTGGTAGTGAGTTTGACATAGTAAGGGGTTGTTGGAGGCGAAGTGGTGGTAAGTTTGACAGAATAGGGGATTGTTGGTGGAGGAGTGGTAGTGAGTTTGAATATTGTAAGGGGTTGTTGGAGGAGTGGTGGTAAGTTTGACAGAGTTGGGGGTTGTTGGAGGAGGAGTGTTGGTTAGCTTGAAAGAGTAGGGGGTCGTTAAAGGAGGAGTGGTGGTAAGATAGTAGTAAAGGGGTTGTTGGTCAAGTCAAGTCAAGAAGCTTTTATTGTCATTTCAACCATATATAGCTGATGCAGTACACAGTGAAATGAAACAACGTTCCTCCTGAACCCTGGAGGTGGTTCATTTGAATTAGGAGACCCAAACATGTTCCAGCATGACCATGCACATGTCTACATGATCTATAAAGATCTGGTTTAGATGGGTTGCAGTGGAAGAGCTTCTGCTATAGAGCTACAACCCTATTGAACCTTCAGGATAAATTTTTCATGCTGACTGTTCCCCAGTTCTCCTCACCTCATCAGTCCTCCTCACCTCGCCTTAATCAGTACCTGACTTCTAACACCTATGTGGCTGAATGAGCACAAATCTCCGAAATCTAAAGGTACATTGTCCCAGGAGAGTGGAGGTTATTATAACTGCAAATTGGAACTAAATGTGGAATGGACTGTTTAAAACAAAAAAACATGCTTTTATATTCAAGACCATTGAAAGAGTATTAGTAAAAAGAATTAATAGACAGGGTAGCACAGTATTTAACTTGAATGTTTTAAAAGTATATTTTTTTGTTGAACTAATTATGTAAATGAAAAATAAATAAATAAATGAATAAATATGTATGTATGTATGTATGTATGTATGTATGTATGTATGTATGTATGTATGTATATATATATATATTTAAATTGTATAAGAATTGTATTGTATTAATTGTATCTTCATTTGAGTAATTTTATTTATTTATTTGATTTAAGTTTATTTTATTAAACTATAATTAATTGTATTATTGTTATTTTTATTATTAAATGTAAATAAAAATGACCATAGACTTGCACTACTTTTGTAAAGTCACCATCATTATTAACACGATTTTTTTGGAAATTTGTATTTAGAAAAAGGAGACAAATAAGACTGAATCATTTGCATAGTGACATCAAAAGTTTTGATCTAAATATCTGTTCCCAATTACACCTTATTTACTGAGGACCAGGGTTCATACAGATACACCACAACAAATACAGATCCCAGGGGAATAAAAAAGCCCTGAAGCCCCAAAAGGACTCTTTATTTATAGCAAGGTCATGCTGAGAAGATCAGGCTTCAGGTACTGGCACAGGTTCCTCTGAGCACCAATGTTTTTTAGAACGTTCTGAAGGTTAAATGGTAACTTTTGTGAAATAACGTTTCTGCAATTTTTTTGAAACAATGAATGTTTGGACACTCTTGTGCCCTCTACAGTCTTTACAGTGAAATGTAATGCTCATACACCTAACATGATGAAACATCACCCTTAGAATAGCCAGAATCCCTGATAAAATCATAATTTTCAGAGTAAAATGAGGAGCCCGTCTCCCCATCTTCTACGTCAGTTATATCTCATCAGTTTCAGGTCTATTTTCTCTCTATCTCTTTTTTTTTTTTTTTGTTCAGGCCCTGAAGGGTTCTTTGAATAGTTGACATTTTCTAGCTGTCTAAGTAGTCACTTAGGAATTGTTACAACCTGCATGGCTTGCCTACTCTCTTATCATTAGAGCAGCAGTTCCTCAAGGATTTCTAGTTCTACCTTCGTACACCCTCTATGGGATTTACCACAAGGTTCTAGATTTTTTGATTTCTAGATTATTTCTAGGTAGTGTTGGAGGAGAAGTGGTGCTGATTGTGGAAGAGAGGGTTGTTAGAGTTGTAGTGGTGAGTTGTTTGATAAAGGAAGATTGGTGGTGTGTTAGAGGAATGAAAGGAATAAGGAGATATTATAGTGGTGTTGGAGGAGATGGTTGTTTGGGAGGAGTGGTGGTGTTAGAGCAAGGAATTGTTGGAGCATAAGTGGGTGGTGAGTTTGATGGAGATGGGGATTGTTGGAGAAGGAATTATAGTGAGTTTGATAAGGAAAGGGGTCATTGGAGGAGGAGTTGTTGCAAGTTTGATGGAGAAGAGGATTGTTTGAGGAGGAGTGAAAGTGAATTAGATGAAGAAGGGGCTTGTTTGAGGATGAGCAGTGGTAAGTTTGACAGAAGAGGGTTATTGTTGGAGAAGTGGTAGTAAGTTTGACTGAGGAATGATGGTGATTTGGACAAAGAATGGGATTGTTGGAGTAGGAGTGGTGGTGAGATGAATGATGGTGATGAGTTTGATGGAGAAGGAGGTTGTTGAAGGAGGAGTGGTAGTGAGTATGACAGTAAGGGGTTGTTGGAGGAAGAGTGGTGGTAAGTTTGACAGAGTAATGGGGTTGTTGGAGGAGGAGTGGTAGTGAGTTTGACAGTAAGGGGTTGAAGGAGTGGTGGTAAATTTGACAGAGGAGGGGGTTGTTGGGGGAGGAGTGGTGGTAAGTTTGACAGAGTAGGGGGTTGTTGGAGGAGGAGTGCTGGCAAGTTTGACAGAGTAGGGGTTGTTGGAGGAGAAGTGCTGGTAAGTTTGACAGAGTAGGGGGTTGTTGGAGGAGGAGTAACAATGAGTTTGACAGAGTAGGGGGATGTTGGAGGAGGAGTGCTGGTAAGTTTGACAGAGTAGGGGTTGTTGGAGGAGGAGTGCTGGTAAGTTTGACAGAGTAGGGGGTTGTTGGAGGAGGAGTAACAATGAGTTTGACAGAGTAGGGGGATGTTGGAGGAGGAGTGCTGGTAAGTTTGACAGAGTAGGGGTTGTTGGAGGAGGAGTGCTGGTAAGTTTGACAGAGTAGGGGGTTGTTGGAGGAGGATTGCTGGTAAGTTTGACGGAGAAAGTGTTTGTAGGAGGAGGAATGATGGTGGCTCCTAATCAAGCACCAACTTCATGTATATTGCAGCACAGGGTTCTCAGATCTGCTCCGAGCTACTGTAGAACTGAGTGCACATTTCTGATAGAGGCGTCAAAGGGGTTGGAGATTGAGAGAATCTTTAACGATGTCCCAGGAGGAAACGCAGAAACATGTTACAGCTGAGTTCTTCTCTCACTCCCACCTTCTGAATCTCTTTCTATTTTACTCTATGTAGGTGTTTCTCTCACATGCTATTTCTCTCTCTTTCTTTTTTTGTCTTTTATCTGTCTCTATCACTTTTGGTTCTCTCTATCCGTCCATTCTGTCAGTTTTTTTACCACAGCAGGTTTTTTCACACATAATGATCAATAAACAGATTTAGGGGGTTAACAGAAGTATCATTTGGAAGGATTCGATCACCTCAAGTTATTTTTCTTCTACTTTTATATGTTAACTGTCAGTAAAACACTTTTTTAAGATCAATACATAAGCTTGCATATTTTCAGCTCTGTATCCTATCCATGTATGGGCTACAATGTGAATAGACTCGAAGCCTTGTCGTTACCATGGTAACTGCTAAATGCTAAATGCTAAATGTGCTCTGTAAAGCTCAGATTATCGAGAAAAAAAAAAAAAAAGAGAGGCTGCACATTATTTATTTTTTGTTCTTGTGGTTATATTTGGAGGGCGCCACAGAATGTTCCTTTTTCATGAACAAATTA
Source organism: Silurus aristotelis (assembly GCF_946808225.1). NCBI lineage: Eukaryota > Metazoa > Chordata > Actinopteri > Siluriformes > Siluridae > Silurus > Silurus aristotelis. The sequence goes on from NC_139593.1 coordinate 18,654,870, forward strand.
ATCACAATAAAAAAAAAAATGATGATTAGGAAATTGGTGAAATATAAAAACAGAACGATTGAGAATTAAAATGACGTGAATATACATATATACATACGTATACAGTATACATGTATGTATATATGTGTGTATGTATATAATGTATCCCAGATTGGTAAGATTTGTTTTGAAACAGTTTGTTGTGATGAAAAGGAGAAAAAAGAAATGAAAGATAGAATAAAGGAGGTAGATGAAAGCATGCGCACTTGTTTATGAGCAATTCATTTCCTGTGCTGAAGTTTGTGTTGTTTTGATTCATTATTGTCAAGTGAACATGGGAATTTTGCTTTCACACACATTGACCTTCTGAATGAGCCAGATGTTCTGCATTAAAGACTTTGTGTGTGTGTGTGTGTGTGTGTGTGTGTGTGTGTGTGTGTGTGTGTGTGTGTGTGTGTGTGTGTGTGTGCCTGCACAGTCCAGCATGTTGCGCTTCACAGAGCAGCAATACAGCCCCATGCTCTGTGTGTCTGTGTGTATGAGTATCTGTCTCAGTAGTTTATGGTGTTGCTGCTTATCTTCTCTTCTTCGCATTTGCTCTATAGACCACAGAAACATGCAAATTCCCTAAAGAAAGAAAGAAGCACACAATGTGGAATCCTTATTCTTTCTTTCTTTTCTACCAACTGGTTTCTTTTTTCCCCATCTTATTTTCTTTTTCTCATCTCTCCAACCTTTCTACATTCCTGTAATATTCCTGTTTGATCTTCACCTGTGGTGCGTGAGCAAGACTGATATTATTGTCAGATTTAGCACTTCCTTTGTATAGATAATAACCACAGACACTCTATAAACACTTCTACTAGTGATAAAGTTTTATACCTTAAGAGAAATAATGACCGCGATGCTCGAGCCGAAAATGACCCTCCTCACCGCAGCACCGAATTCGAAACGGAAACGTAGGACGATCATCTCCATAATTAATTACCGCAGCCAAGTGGCCTTTTGTTATGAAGGATGTTGGACGCAATTAATCGCACGGTTGAAATTAATGTGCATTTGCATTCTTGATGTAATTGTGTCCCATCGGCCAAATTGGATCGTCTTTTTATGGAAACGCTTATCAGTTATCGGAGACGTAATAACGTCTGTGCCGCGTGAGCCCGATTATCTTCCATACGAGGTCAATATGGAGAAGATTGGCTCCTTGAATATATTCAACGATAAGTTTCTGCGTTATCTTATCGTTCTGGAGAATCTGGACTGAGCTTGTTTTGCAAACATGATATTAATGCAATGTACCAAAATCAAGATTCATGTTGGAAATCAAGAATTCCAATTTAATGTACCATATAATATGGGGACCAAAGTCTCTAGTCACCTGACTTTTCCTACTGTATGTGGTTCTTCCCCAAACTTTTACCACAAAGTTGGAGACATACAATTGTAGAGGATGTTTTTAAATGTTCCCCTTCAACTTGAACTTGGGGACCCAAACATGTTTCAGCATGGCAATGCTCCTGTGCACAATGCACAGCTCAATGGAAATATACTTTACAAGGTTTGGAGTGGAAGATCTTGAAAGTTCTGCGACAGTAGGGTTTTTCTTATGTTGTTGTTGCATGTACCTTGCAGTACAGTTTAAAATGTTAGGGAGCTAGTGTCAACCAGGATACATTGATCACAAAGGGTTTAAGGGCCTTGCTCAAGTGCCCAAGAGAGACAGGTTGGCAATAGTGGGGCTTGAACTTCCGACCTTCTGATTAGTTTTTAGAAGAGTGGAGGTTGTTATAGCAGCAAATAGGGGCTAAATGCAACACTAGATGATCTAAAAGCAGCAATCTATGATTATATATAGCTGTTATAAGAAAAGAAAACCAAACACACCATAACCTGAACACAAAGACAAGATCTGTGGAAAACAGCAGCAACAACAGTTACAACCAAATGTGAAACCAAGGGTACCATGAAAGTTGAGTCTCTATCCAATGACTCAGGTGCAAAGTGTCATGTGGCAGGAAACAGGGCTGTACTGTGGTCCATATTCCATAGTATATAGTCCAAAAAAAAAACAGGAGATGCAACCACCATGTTGAAGCAAAGGACTCCAAGGTGGAACTTGAGCGGAAAGTGACACTACATCTCAACGCGAGTGGGAAAAACTATATCTACATTGGATATGGAGGCTCAGAAGGTTAGGAAGGGCAGACTATCTGCCCAAGTGCAGGGTGGCAGAGCAATGATGTATATAAAATAAATTATGGAAAATAAAATTAAAAAAATTATGTAAAATAATTACATAAATCTCAAACAATTAAATGTCAAACAATTAAATCTATAGATTTTAATTCTGAAAACTAGACTCGATATATAAAAATGGACTTTAATATTTTATTTCTGATGACAATTATATAATTTTAATTAGGCTTTAAGTGAAATAAATTAAATGTTATTATATTACATTTTTTTCATGAATAATTCTCCAAATTGCACAAATGTATTAAAAAACCCTTTTTTCATGAAGTCCTTTTTTCCCCCTGTTATGTGTGGCTTTGGTGTTTTAAAAATCACTGAAATAAAGTGTTTAATAGGCTTTTGGCATGTCAGCGGTCACGGACAGTTGTCATGCCAACAGAAGAGACAGAGAGACAGAGAGACAGAGGAGTGTGTGGGCTTTTATTTCCTGTCGAATACAAAAATCACTGATCCAGTTTACTTTCTACGTGATTACATTGTAGTTTAATTGAGCTTATACACTAAGACATGGATAATGCTAAAGCTGCATTTGCAGGACCGAGATTCTAGCAGCAGATCCTTTAAATCCTGTGACAAAGTGGGTCCTCTCTATTAATCAGTGGGGGGGTTTTGTCCAGCACATTCTTCAGATGCTTCCTAATTTAACACCCATAGAAACCAGATTGACATCCTTTTGTGCACCACCTACAGGTGGCTGCAACTAGAGTGGACAGCTTCTGAAGCAACCTCCCAGGAAATGGTGTTGAGGCATTGGAGTGTACCCTTGCCACCTTGGAAAATCAGCAGAGGAGAGCGGAAAGAAATTAAAGCCAGCAGTGTCCTCAGTGCCAGCACATCTCCCCCCAAGAAGTCAACACCCTCTCCATTCATTTTGTTTCTTCATCAATGGTGTGTCCTTCAAAAGGCTGGGCATGTGCCTTGTAGGCCCAATCCCAAAATTTGCCCAGAGACAGATGATGATAGGAGAAACTGGGATCTCCTCCTGCTTTTCATCCATTTAGTGGTCTTCAAAACCCCATAGCCTGCCACTGATTACACCTTGTTCGAGCTATTTTTTTATTTTTTTTTAAAGGATACACTAAGGACTACCAGAGAAGCCTATGAGGAACAGATGTTTCCATTATACTCCAAATGAATACATCTAATCATACATGATTGGACTGACCAGGTAGCTCTGATCATAAAACAACACATTGAGGATGCACTACATGAATAAACCTACGATCTCAACCCCATCAGCACTGCAAAAACTCCTCATCTAGTCAAGATTAAAATACTGTGTAAGAGCAGATAGTTTTAAAAAATTTTTGTCTCTTTTTTCTTGCTTGGTTAGTTATGTTACCTGCAGAACGAGCCTAATTACCATCAGAGAATTATTTATTCATCTTTTAAGACTTTATTTTAGCTGTAATAAAAATAAATGGTTTTAAGGTTGCCAAGTAAAAGGGTTCAATAATAACACTTTTAACTTAGTATTAGTTATTCCAAATGATGAATGAAATTTTATGCCGATAACAACAAATTTATTTACACCTAATTACAAATTTTAAGACATTACATCACTCTTTCCGAAACAAATTTTTTTGGAAAGTTTCTCATGTTGAATATCTTTTTTTTTTTTGTGTGTTCTAATGACAATATGTATTCAATAATGTTTTATGTTGCAATAAATAGATTTTATTACATTTCTAAATTGTAAGTAAGTAGAAAGTACAGATATTTGTGTAAAAAATATCATACATAAAAGTAAAAAGTTGTTCTTTATTACTTTGTGCGATCTTGATTGTAATAGCAAATTTGTTTTTAGTTGAAATGCTTTTTCTTATTTTAATCATCTTCTACTTCTTTTGGCTTCTCCCATTAGGGGGCGCCACAGTGGATCATCAGTCTCCACACCCCCTGTCCTCTACATCTGCCTCTTTCAAGCCAACTACCTGCATGTCTTCCCTCACCACATCCATAAACCTCCTCTTTGGTCTTCCTCTTTTCCTCCATCCTGGTGGCTCCATACTCAGCATTCTCCTACCGATATACCCCATGTCCCTCCTCTACACATGTCCAAAGCATCTCAATCTCGCCTCCCTCACCTTGTCTCCAAAACGTCCTACATACGCTGTCCCTCTAATAAACTCATTTCTAATCCTGTCCATCCTTGTCACTCCCAACGAAAACCTCGTCTTCAGCTCTGCTACCTCCAGCTCCTGTCTTTTACTCAATGCCTCTGTTTCTAATCCATACAACATCGCAGGTCTCACCACAGTCCTATAAACTTTACCTTTTACTCTTCTATTACAAATCACTCCTGCTATCACTCTTCTTCACCCTGCCTGCACACTTTTCTTCACTTCTCTAACACACTCTCCATTACTTAGCACTGTTCACCCCAGGTACCTGAACTCCTCCACCTTCTCCACCTCTTCTCCCTGCAACCGCACCCCTCCACTGCCCTCCCTCTCATTCACACACATTCATATTATAACACGGGATATAAAATAATGCCGAATCTCAAATTAAGAGAAATTCGCTTGTTTGTAGCTCTGGTTTTAAGATTTTTTCAGAACAGCAAAGTGTTTAAAAAATAATTAACAACCTAGTTTTAAGTTAATTAGACTAAATTGACCACTTGGAATAACTGACATTTTGTTCTTTTTGAACACCTCGATCTGTTTTCTTATTTCAAAATATCTTAGCATTTGTAAGACTTTTTTGCCAGACAATTTGATTCATTTATGTCTTATATTTAAGCATTGAGGTGACTCCTGCTGCCTACGGTACATTTCTATTAGAAAGAAAGAAAGACCTCTAGGCCACATATATAGCACATCATATCACAATGAAATTCTTTCCCCACATATCCCAGCTAAGAATCTAGAATCAGGGCACAGGGTTGACCATCATACAGTGGCAGCCTGGTGCAGCTTGGCTTAAGGACCCAACTGTGGCATCTTGCCAGTTCTTTGCCTTGAACCCCTGCCCTTCTGACCAGGAACTAAATCCACTGAGCTACCACTTTCTAAGAGAAAAGAAATCCTGAAATATACCATGTCAAACTAACAAACCTAAAAGCACCAGAAAGCCCCAGGTTTTTTTTGATGACTTCTCCTGAATAAGAATGCCTTTCTTTCTTAAAAACTTCTCTCAGATTTGCAGAGGAGAGTACCAGACATCTTAAACAATTGGACTGTTAAAATGAACCGCCTGCCTAAAATGCCTGACAAATGCTTTGTGTAACCCTGACCATCATCACTGCTCCACCTTCAGAGTCACTCGCTTTGCTGCTGGTTCGCAAAATAACTCCCTCATCAGGCATTTGTCACCAGAATATTGACAGTCGGAGAACATACACACCCATTAGTCCTCTCTGATGCAGACAAGCTTAATAATTGCATCCAAGCAATTTGTGTTCATGGAGATGTCTCAGTTTTACACTTTTTCAGTGGGCAGAGTTTCCTCCCTAGAAGGATTTAATAATTACAAATACAGTGGGTACGGAAAGTATTCAGACCCCCTTACATTTTTCAATCTTTGTTATATTGCAGCCATTTGCTAAAATCATTTAAGTTCATTCTTCTTCCTCATGAATGTACACATAGCACCCCATATTGACAGAAAAACACAGAATTGTTGACATTGTTGCAGATTTATTAAAAAAGAAAAACTGAAATATCACATGGTCCTAAGTATTCAGACCCTTTGCTGTGACACTCATATATTTAACTCAGGTGCTTTCCATTTCTTCTGATCATCCTTGAGATGGTTCTACACCTTTGAGTCCAGCTGTGTTTGATTATACTGATTGGACTTGATTAGGAAAGCCACACACCTGTCTATATAAGACCTTCCAGATCACAATGCATGTCAGAGCAAATGAGAATCATGAGGTCAAAGGAACTGCCTGAAGAGCTCAGAGACAGAATTGTGGCAAGGCACAGATCTGGCCAAGGTTACAAAAAGATTTCTGCTGCACTTAAGGTTCCTAAGAGCACAGTGGCCTCCATAATCCTCAAATGGAAGACGTTTGGGACGACCAGAACCCTTCCTAGAGCTGGCCGTCCGGCCAAACTGAGCTATCAGGGGAGAAGAGCCTTGGTGAGAGAGGTAAAGAAGAACCCAAAGATCACTGTGGCTGAGCTCCAGAGATGCAGTCAGGAGATGGGAGAAAGTTGTAGAAAGTCAACCATCACTGCAGCCCTCCACCAGTCGGGGCTTTATGGCAGAGTGGCCCGACGGAAGCCTCTCCTCAGTGTAAGACACATAAAAGCCCGCATGGAGTTTGCTAAAAAACACCTGAAGGACTCCAAGATGGTGAGAAATAAGATTCTCTGGTCTGATGAGACCACAATAGAACTTTTTGGCCTTAATTCTAAGTGGTATGTGTGGAGAAAACCAGGCACTGCTCATCACCTGTCCAATACAGTCCCAACAGTGAAGCATGGTGGTGGCAGCATCATGCTGTGGGGGTGTTTTTCAGCTGCAGGGACAGGACGACTGGTTGCAATCGAGGGAAAGATGAATGCGGCCAAGTACAGGAATATCCTGGACAAAAACCTTCTCCAGAGTGCTTTGGACCCCAGACTGGGCCGAAGGTTTACCTTCCAAGAAGACAATGACCCTAAGCACACAGCTAAAATAACGAAGGAGTGGCTTCACAACAACTCTGTGACTGTTCTTGAATGGCCCAGCCAGAGCCCTGACTTAAACCCAATTGAGCATCTCTGGAGAGACCTAAAAATGGCTGTCCACCAACGTTTACCATCCAACCTGACAGAACTGGAGAGGATCTGCAAGGAGGAATGGCAGAGGATCCCCAAATCCAGTTGTGAAAGACTTGTTGCATCTTTCCCAAAAAGACTCCTGGCTGTATTAGATCAAACTGGGAATTCTACTAAATACTGAGCAAAGGGTCTGAATACTTAGGACCATGTGATATTTCAGTTTTTCTTTTTTATTAAATCTGCAACAATGTCAACAATTCTGTGTTTTTCTGTCAGTATGGGGTGCTATGTGTACATTCATGAGGAAGAAGAATGAACTTAAATGATTTTAGCAAATGGCTGCAATATAACAAAGAGTGAAAAATTTAAGGGGGTCTGAATACTTTCCGTACCCACTGTACATTTAAATGAACGGGAACTTTAAGGAAAATTGTCGTCTTTAGAGGTAGATGGCTTGCCTATTCACAAACATGGGACAGTTTATTTCATTCTTTACGTGATTCATTTCAGCTGTAATCCTGTTTTCACACACACTTCATTCATCGAGTAGGCTTACACTTTACAGTTCGGCTAATTCTTTTCATATAACTTGCAGATTTACTTCATATTCATACGGTGCATCCGGAAAGTATTCACAAAGCTGTACTTTTTCCACATTTTGTTAAGGCTTTATTCCAAAATGGTTACAAATCATTTTTTCTTTGCTTAATACTTTGTTGAAGAACAAATTTCTTGGCACCAATTACAGCCACAAGTCTTTTTGAGTTTGATGCTGCATGCTTTGTGAACCTTTTTATGGGCAGTTCCTCCCTTTTATTCTTTGCAGAACCTTTCAAGCTCCATCAGGTTAGATGGGCAGCGTCGGTGCACAGCCATTTCCAGGTCTCTCCAGACATGTTCAATCGAGTTCAAGTCTGGACTCTGGCTGGTCCACTTAAGGACAGTCCCATAGCCACTTCTTTGTTATTTTGGCTGTGTGCTTAGGGTCGTCGTCCTGTTGGAAGATGAACCTTCACCGCAGTCTGAGGTTCGGAGCGCTCTGGAGCAGGTTTTTATCAATTATGTCTTTGTACATTGCTGCATTCTGACTAGTCTCCCAGTTCCTGCTTCTAAAAACATCCCCACAGCATTATGCTGCCACCACCATGCTGGATGGTATTTGCCAGTGGTGCCTGGTTTCCTCCAGACATGATGTTTGACAATCAGGCCAAAGAGTTCAATCTTGTTTAATCAGACCAGAGACATTTTTTTTCTCATTGTCCAAGAGTCCTCCAGGTGCCTTTTTTGGCAAACTCCAGGCAGACTGTCATGTGCCTATAACTGAGAAGTGACATCCGTCTGGCCACTTTACCATATAGGACTGGTTGGTGGAGTGCTGCAGAGATGGTTGTTCTTCTGGAAGATTCTCCTCTCTCCACAGAGAAATGCTGAAACTCTTTCAGAGTGACCATTGGGTTTTTGTTCACCACCCTGACTAGTCCTGGTGGTTCCAAACCATTGACAGATGATTGAGGCCACTGTGCTCATTGTGACCTTCAATGCTGGAGAAATCTTTCATTACCTTTTCCCAGATCTGTGTCTTGATACAATCCTGTCAAATATGAGTGTCATGGAAAAGGCTGTAAACACTTATGTTCATGTTCAACGTCTTTCATGTTGTCATTATGGGGTATCGTTTGTAGAATCTTAAGGAAAAGAATGAATTTAATCAATTTTGGATTAAAGCTGTACCATAACAAAATGTTGAAAAAGGGATGCACTGTCAATACTTTTTGGCTGCACTGTATTAACTATTTTTTTAATAATTCATTTCAGTATTGACTAATACACTGCATGCCAGTTTTGGATAATTTAATTTATTATTGGCTATTTCATTTCGGAATTGGCTAATCCCTTTTAGTATGCTATTTCATTTCAGTATGGTTAATTCATTTCATTATTAGCTAATTCAAATCAGTATCGGTCATTTCATTTCAGTATTAGCTCATCCACTTTAGTTTTGGCTAATTAATTTCAGTATGGCTAATTCACTTCAGTATTGTTTATTTCATTTCAGTATTAGCTAATCCACTTTAGTATTGGCTAATTCACTTCAGTATTGGCTAATTAATTTCAGTATGGCTAATTCACTTCAGTATTGGCTAATTTGATTCAGTATAGGCTAATCCACTTCAGTATTGGCTAATTATTTTTGATATTGTCTATAGTATTTCAGTATGTGCTTATTCGCTTCAGCATTGGCTAAATCATTTCATTATTAGCTAATTGCTTCAGTAATGGCTGATCCACTTCAGTATTGGCTAATTCATTCCATCATTAGATAATTCCTATCAGTATTTGTTATTTTACATGGTTTTCATTTCAGTATTGACTATTTCACTTTAATATCGGCTAATTTATTCTTCACTTATATATTGGCTAATTCATTTCAGATATTCTCAGGATCATATCATAGATGGACTGGTTTACATATTTATATGTTGGCAAAATCCATACTTTTATACTTTTGGTCTGATCCAAATAAAATAAGAATATTTACACATGGCCTAGTTCATGGGTTAGTTCAGGAAGAGTATTATTATTATTAATATTAAATGTTCTTATACTTCTCCCAACTTGACAGGTGATTAGAATCTATCGGATTTTTGATATGAAGGTGTGACTGATCACACTCTACCACTTCATTCCCTGAACGCACTGCCGCCTTCACGGACTTCGTGTGAATCAGTGAGCCACTGAATAAAGCTGTAATCCAGAAATCATGGGAAATCCATATAATGAGCATCACACACTATGAAGCACCTTCATATATATATATATATATATATATATATATATATATATATATATATATATATATATATATATATATATATATTCATCTCATTTCCCAAATCAAGTCTGAGCTGTCGGGGCTTTCTTTTTTTCCTCCTCTCTCCCTATCCTGTATTGCCTACCAAATCCAGTGAGAACTGTAATCTTTAATCAGTGGTCAAATAAGACATGGGGACAAAAGTATGTGAACACATGCCCAGTTAACATCCCATTCCTAATGCATTACAAAGTAGATGGTTTCATCACATGCTGGTATAATGATCTACACTATTCTAAGAAGGCTTTTCACTAGATTTTGGACCATAATTGAAAGAGTGACTAAATGGGAGACTGAGTCATCCTCCAAAAAAAGAATAAAATATGCAGATGAGTGACTGCTTTCTCATAAATAAGGCTGATAGACTGTCGCAGAGTTTATGGCTTTGGAGGAGAGTAGGTAGAACAAACCAAAATTAAAACCAGCACAAGTTGGCATGGCACAATGTTCTGTTTCCACATGACATTGTGTATTTTTGGTTTTTTTTTGCCCAGAAGCTATTTTGAGACAGTTGAAGTTAAAGCATGGACAGACATGTAAAGCTTTCACTTAAACGGAGTGTGTCAGTGCTGTGGTTGTAATGGACATTGAAAATGCTCTATGAATACTTTACAATGCTAGGAACATTGGATGAGGATTGGTACGGATCGCTTTATGTTCTAGATGGTTCGAGGAGAAATACCCACTCTCATTCATATACACTAGAATCCTTTAAATATTTAATGAATGTAATTACATCCAGAATCCACTTGTACTCACCAAGAGCAGTTCCTTTGCCAATTAAAAAGACCAGAATAGATTCTTTAATCTGACAATAACATTTAGTAAAGCTTACTTCAGAGTAATGCTTGCTCACTTTTTAAACTCACCACAGGTTCATTTTATACTTGGGTCAGTTCACTTCAATATAATAAACAGGAAGAAAAGTGACATGTTTATTGCTCCCATCTGTCTTTGTCACTGTTTTGAGCCTGGTCACATCAGAGGGAGATAAAGGTCAACTTGATTTCATTCGTCAGTTTGCACTCCCACTTCCTCTCTTCCTCTCTTTCTTTCTTTCTTTCTTTCTTTCTTTCTTTCTTTCTTTCTTTCTTTCTTTCTTTCTTTCTTTCTGTCTCTCTATCTCTTCATCCGTCTGCCTCTCAGAATGCCCTGTGGCCTAAATTTAACCATGACATTTTTAAACGCTTCCTAAATCCGTTAGTATGTCCAATAGGCCAACGTTTTTATTTTTTATTTTATATACAGTACAGACCAAAAGTTTGGACACACCTTCTCATTCAAAGAGTTTTTTTTTATTTTCATGACTATGAAAATTGTAGAGTCACACTGAAGGCATCAAGGGCTATTTGACCAAGAAGGAGAGTGATGGGGTGCTGCGCCAGATGACCTGGCCTCCACAGTCACCGGACCTGAACCCAATCGAGATGGTTTAGGGGTGAGCTGGACCGCAGAGTGAAGGCAAAAGGGCCAACAAGTGCCACGCATCTCTCGGGGAAACTCCTTTAAGACTGTTGGAAGACCATTTCAGGTGACTACCTCTTGAAGCTCATCAAGAGAATGCCAAGAGTGTGCAAAGCAGTAATCAAAGCAAAAGGTGGCTACTTTGAAGAACCTACAATATGAAATTTTTCAGTTGTTTCACACTTTTTTGTTATGTATATAATTCCATATATAATTCCACATGTGTTAATTTTCATACAATTTTCATAGTAATGAAAATAAAGAAAACTCTTTGAATGAAAAGGTGTCCAAACTTTTGATCTTTACTGTATATACAGTGAGGAAATTAAGTATTTGAACACCCTGCTATTTTGCAAGTTCTCCCACTTAGAAATCATGGAGGGGTCTGAAATTGTCATCGTAGGTGCATGTCCACTGTGAGAGACATAATCTAAAAAAAGAAAATCCAGAAACCAAAATATATGATTTTTAAACTATTTATTTGTATGATAAAGCTGCAAATAAGTATTTGAACACCTGTCTATCAGCTAGAATTCTTCCCTTAAAGACCTGCTGGTCTGCCTTTAAAATGTCCACCTCCACTACATTTATTATCCTAAATTAGATGCACCTGTTTGAGGTCGTTAGTTGCATAAAGACACCTGTCCACCCCATACAATCAGTAAGAATCCAACTACTAACATGGCCAAGATCAAAGAGCTGTCCAAAGACACTAGAGACAAAATTGTACACCTCCACAAGGCTGGAAAGGGCTACGGGGAAATTGCCAAGCAGCTTGGTGAAAAAATTTCCACTGTTGGAGCAATCATTAGAAAATGGAAGAAGATAAACATGACAGTCAATCTCCCTCGGACTGGGGCTCCATGCAAGATCTCACCTCGTGGGGTCTCAATGATCCTAAGGAAGGTGAGAAATCAGCCCAGAACTACACGGGAGGAGCTGGTCAATGACCTAAAAAAGAGCTGGGACCACCGTTTCCAAGGTTACTGTTGATAATACACTAAGATGTCATGGTTTGAAATTATGCATGGCACGGAAGGTTCCCCTGCTTAAACCAGCACATGTCCAGGCACGTCTTAAGTTTGCCAATGACCATTTGGATGATCCAGAGAAGTCATGGGAGAAAGTCATGTGGTCAGATAAGACCAAAATAGAACTTTTGGTTTATAATTCCACTAAACGTGTTTGGAGGAAGAAGAATGATGAGTACCATCCCAAGAACACCATCCCTACTGTGAAGCATGGGGGGTAGTAGCATCGTGCTTTGGGGGTGTTTTTCTGCACATGGGACAGGGCAACTGCACTGTATTAAGGAGAGGATGACCGGGGCCATGTATTGCGAGATTTTGGGGAACAACCTCCTTCCCTCAGTTAGAGCATTGAAGATGGGTCGAGGATGAGTCTTCCAACATGACAATGACCCGAAGCACACAGCCAGGATAACCAAGGAGTGGCTCTGTAAGAAGCATATCAAGGTTCTGGCTTGGCCTAGCCAGTCTCCAGACCTAAACCCAATAGAGAATCTTTGGAGGGAGCTCAAACTCCGTGTTTCTCAGCGACAGGCCAGAAACCTGACTGATCTAGAGAAGATCTGTGTGGAGGAGTGGGCCAAAATCCCTCCTGCAGTGTGTGCAAACCTGGTGAAAATCTACAGGAAACGTTTGACCTCTGTAATTGCAAACAAAGGCTACTGTACTAAATATTAACATTGACTTTCTCAGGTGTTCAAATACTTATTTGCAGCTGTATCATACAAATAAATAGTTAAAAAAATCATACATTGTGATTTCTGGATTATTTTTTTTTTAGATTGTTTCTTACAATTTCAGACCCCTCCATGATTTCTAAGTGGGAGAACTTGCAAAATAGCAGGGTGTTCAAATACTTATTTTCCTCACTATATATATATAATCTCAAACAATTTGAGTCATGATCCATTCTAAAACTGACAGCAGGGTCCAAAAGAGTGATGTAGGACTGAGAACGGTTATTATTATTTCATGAGTTAGTAAAAAGTAAGTGCAACATCCGGGTCAACTGATTGATTCATTATTGTAAAATGTTACATGTTATCAATCTATGTGAAATTAGAGTATAATAAGGGACTGGGAATATATTGCATCACAATGATAGGGAGTGAGAGGGAGATGGTAGCTTAGTGGTTATAGGACTAGTGGGGCATTTGACTTTGGATCTAAGGGATGGGACTTCAAATCCCAGCCCCACCAAACTGCCACTTTTAGGTGCCTGAGCAAGGCCTTTAACCCCATAGCTGAGTTTTATGAATGACATAAATGTGAGTCACATCTGTCAAATGTCATAAATTGGAATGATTAGACAGGGACGAAGATGTTCCAGGAACTATGTTACACAAGGTTGGAGGTCTGGGCACTTAGAAATAGGCTCTCCCATTCGTAGTCGCCACAGCGAATCATCCTTCTCCATACCACCCTGTCCTCTGTACATCTGCCTCTTTTACCCCAACCCCTGCATGTCTTCCCTCACCACAACAATAAACCTCCTCTTTGGCCTTCCTCTTTTCTTCCCCCTTTCTTGGCGCTGCAATAATTGTGCTGTGTGCACGTGATTATCGAATGCGCAGGAGAAGAATTTCAACTGTAAGTGAATTAAATCTGGTTGTTTTAACCAAAATTATCATGCAAGATTTATTTTTTTTTTTACTAACATTTAAGTTCCCGGTTATAGGCGAACCTGCAATTTTGTACATTCTCAGTTTATTCCTATTTAGAAGGCATATGGGGTGGTGACAGATGAGGCTTGAAGGTATAGGTTGTTGAAGTAAATTATGCCGTTACGATCCTTCAGGTCTGGGAGGATTCAAGATTGAGATGAACAGGCAATACATTTTAGTGGATAAGGGTTTGGCAGAGGGAAAATAATTCTGGAGGGAGGAAAAGTAATGATCAGGTATCCGGTCGTTGATATATTGGTAGTATTTGTGGCTTCAGGTTTGTTTCGTTAAAGCCACTGACTTTCTCTTTGTACATATTGTCCTGTTTATTGATGTCCTCATACTATCTTAAGTGCCAAAGTGGTGGGATATACCTGTAGACACCACTAGGTTACCAGAATAGGCAGGACTTAAGCACGATATGTTCCACCCCTTCTTTGTGTTTCGAATTGCACAAAAAAAGAAAGCCTTTAGGGTACAGGCTTCCGTTATGTCCTTGAAAAGCCAGTTTGCTATATGGTTTATTAAATTAGGAGAATATACACCAAATCAGCTCAAAGAGTTTGTCATCAGGGAACTGGACCTTTGCTAGGAGAATGTTGGAAAGTGGAGTATGGATACTAGTCTCTGTATTTTAGATAAGAGGCCATCTTTCCTTCCTTATGAAGAAAACAGCTCAATGGAAGTGGTAGCTCAGTGGGTAAGTGTCTGGGTTACTGATCGAAAGGTCAGGGGTTCACGAGCCCCCCAAACTGTAACACTGAGGCAATCCTCAGCACCACCTTGGATCCTTTAAAACAGTGGTCCCCAACCTTTTTTGCACCACGGACCGGATTAATGTTGGACAATATTTTTACGGACCGGCCTTTAAGGTGTAGCGAATAAATACAACAAAAAAAAAATGATACGACCGGCATAAAAACTGTTTTTTTCTAGATATAATAATAAACATGAGTTTGTTTTGTTTGAGGTGGTGTTTGTTTATATTGCTCGCTTGGTGGTTTGAATTTAGTGGTAATGTATTATGTGTTAGCGGCCGGAGCAGCCCCTTTAAGAAGGTAGTGGACATAGGTGACTGAGGCATCTTGACATGCATCAAGAGCAAGTCATAGACAGATGTGGCAGAGAGAATTCAGTAATTTTCCAAAATAAAACAATGTTTCATATCAGAGAAAAAAAAAGAAAAGAAAATAATGTAAGTTATGTATTCTTTCTGTGTGGCCCGGTATCAATTGACCCATTGGGTCAATTGGCCCGGGGGTTGGGGACTACTGCTTTAAACCTTAAATGAGTTTTGGATAGATGTAGTAAACAAAATCCAGATAAGGATTGGTGCACATGGGGGTAAGTTAATAGCCTACAAGGGGCCTACAGGAAATTAATGGGAAAAAACAAATAGTCCAAAAATATATTTCTTTTAAAAATGCAATAAATGATTGTAAGTAGTGCACTCAGACTACTGTTTCCTCCATTTATGAGGCCCTTAATATTATATTATTTTGGCTTTTAGATTTTGTCTGGTTTCCATAGTTATCCTGCATTGCTGTTTAGAAATAGTGGAAATAAATGTGCAGGTCTCAATGGAAATAAATGCATGTGGGAGTGTAGTTCCTTTGTGTTCCGACTTAAAACTAGCATTTCTGATATTATTTGTTATTTTGAGAGGTAAGTAGGTAAGACCTATTGATGGTTCATCAATATACTATACTTCTCCTTTTCCTGCTGTCTCTGTAGACATCTTCCTTCTCTCCTTCTCCTCCTTGGGCCAACAGTAGCCCAATTTCCACCGGTACCCGGTACACTTACAATACCTGTGGAGGTTATTGGTAACCCGGGCCTCGACTGATCCAGTTTAAATGAGACAAAACTTTTATACTGGATCAGTCGAGGCCCGGGTTATCAACCACCTCCACAATTATTGTTAGTGTACAGGGTACTGGTGGAAATTGGGGCCAGAGACAGCAGGGAAAGGAGAAGTATAGGAGAGTGGCGGTAAGAGTTCGTATTTTAAATGCTGGTTTTATGATGTTATGATTCTATGATCTGATATGATGAAGAGGAGAAATGAAGTAGGGCCAGCAACATTGGAGGTGGGTTCAAACTGTTCTATCATGGTGTGGATAAAAAGAGAAATGGTGTTAGACAGGATTCTCCGTGGACTATGATGCTTGCAGATGATATTGTGATTTGTGGTGAAACTAGGGAGCAGGTTAAAAAAAGCCTGGAGAGGTGGAGGTATGCGCTGGAGAGAAGGGGAATGAAAGTCAGTATGAGTAGCACAGAGTACATGTGTGTGATTAAGAGGGAGGGCGGTGGAGTGGTGCGGTTGCAGGGAGAAGAGGTGGAGAAGGTGGAGAAGTTTAAGTACCTGGGGTCAACAGTGCAAAGTAATGGAGAGTGTGTTAAAGAAGTGATGAGAAGAGTGCAGGCAGGGTGGAGTGGGTGGAGAAGAGTGATAGCAGGAGTGATTTGTGATGGAAGGGTATCTGTGAGAGTGAAGGGGAAAGTTTATAGGACTGTGGTGAGACCTAAGATGTTGTAAGGTTTAGAGACAGTGGCATTAAGTAAAAGACAGGAGGTGGAGCTGGAGGTAGAAGAGCTGAAGATGTTGAGGTTTTTTTTGGGAGTGACGATGGACAGGATTAGAAACGAGTTTATTAGAGGTACAGCGCATGTAGGACATTTTAGAGACAAGGTGAGAGAGTACCGATTGAGATGGTTTGGACATGTGCAGAGGAGGGACATGGGGTATATCGGTAGGAGAACGCTGAGGATAAAGCCACCAGGAGGGAGGAAAACCAAGGAGGAGGTTTATAGATGTGTTGTGCAAAGACAGTAGTTAAATTAAAAGAGGCAGATGGAGAGGACAGGGTAAAATGGAGACGGATGATCCGCTGTGGCGACCCCTAACGGGAGCGGCCAAAAAAGTAGTAGTAGTTTAAATGAGACAAAACCCTCAGGAATGTCAAGATTTCATTTGGAACTTGCCTCAGATTTATTAGAATCAATCATCTGAATCAATTCACCCATAACCTCAGAGCATAGTAAGCAGTGGGATAGCAATATACTTAAGCTTTACTTCATTGTCATTGTATCACTTTCCGGTCATCTTGTGTGAGCAGGGATATTTTTACGTTTTCATAGCCTGAGGGCAAATACTTTGGGTTAATAAACCGCTTAATAATGCATGAGGCAATCAAGGAAGTGTCATTAGCCTCAACCAGGTCAGAATATGATGACTGAGCTTGGCTGAGGTAAAGTATTTTGATGTAAAACGATTTGAAAAAAAAGTTCTTGTTTTTTTTAACTACATGTACTTGTGCCAGAAATGCACAGCACTCAAATCTCCAATAGCCATCAAACATTTGAATATTGCTGCCTGTGACGGAGGACAGAGTACAGCTGTACAGTTACTTCAGTATCAGTCAGGGATTACATGAATAAATAAAAAAAGAAACATTTTCCATCCTATACCATAATACTCAATGATTTTAATAATGATTAAGTCTTGCCATTTGCCTCTTCTCCCTGCAACGCACCACTCCACTGCCCTCCTTCTCATTCACACATATATAATATACAGAATAAATATAGATGGATTTTATATATATATAATTCAACTAAAAATATCAGCAATTATAACAAATGAAGGCTTGATTATTATGCAAACAGACCTGTTCCTAGAGCACAATTTTTCTGTCCATTTGTCCTGCGAACATTTTTGAGGTCTCTCGGAAAAGTGATTCACACAGGGCTATAAAAAAGGGTAGAGTATTTGAAAAGCTGCATTAATCAACCTCTATTCATTTTCATGCTTTTCTTTTACCTAGAAATGATTTAAAAAAGAAAGAATCGTAAAAGTTTCCAGACCTTCAGGTGAACAGTGTGAAAGTAAAACAGTATGAAACCCCGGTGCATGTTCTTGACAGACTTCTTCGTAACGGAAACGCGTTAGCTATTGAGATCACGATCATCTGCAGCAGTCGAGCGTGACTAACGACATTAGCCGAACGCTTTTGTATCTTCACCTCGAAATCCCCCGCTGGCTGTAGTGCACTGTGTGATTTATTATTACAACACACTCTCTGGACTGTAAATGAGGAATACGTGCTGCAGCTGCTTCTGGTGCTTAAAGTCCTGATTGGGGAAAGTGACACAAAAAGGTGGGCTTATTGTTTGTAGCTTTCATTGCGACTTAATTGTTATTGGATGCAGCCGAGTTTATTGCTGTAAAAAACGCCTGAGTTAAAGCGATCCCAACTGCACCCTGCTGGATGGGATTAAACATTACATACCGGCTGAACTCTATTACCTTGAGTTGGTGTTCGTTTGAAAAAAAAAAGAAAATTGCAGTAAAATATCTGCAGCCATTCGATGTTTTAATAAATCATGGCTTTATCTCTACTGCTGAAGTCCTCGACCTTGAGTCATGTTTCATAAGAAACGAGGTTTCTTATCCGCAAACTAAGGCCCTGGGGCTTTCAGCCTGCAGAACAGGAACGATTAAAGGACACGGATATGTTAAAAAATAATAAAATCATTGTTAAAGCTCAACTTTCACCTGCAGTTCGACAATATTTTCAAAGTCAATAAGGCATGTTAAGATTTTTCTACTGTTCAGAAATGTTCTAGAACATTCTATGGCCTAGAAGCATTTCAGTGCAAAAAAACTTACTTTAAACTAGAGGACAAAAGAATCAGGACACATAAAAACTTACAAAAATCTAACTCGTATACGATAACTAAATCTATAACCCCGTTCTGTCTATTCTTCCACATCTCTATCCTTCTGCCTATTTATTTTCATTCTCCAGCCATCTGTCCATGCATACAATCTATCTATGCGTCTACCTGGCCATCTGCTTACATATCCAAAGATCTATCCATCTATTGCCTATACATTTATTCACCCAGTCATCTTTCTGTTTTTTTTTTTACCAATCCATTTATCTATCAGTCCATCCATATAATTATATACATGCATTAAACTAACTAAATGACCTGCATGTTTATTTAATTATAAGGTCTCGTCCATATACAGTTTGCAACCATTTATCTTATCTGGCAACATCATCGTCATCATCATCATATTTTTAGTAATGCATTGAAATACAGCCACTGCCATGTGAGTACAGAACATACTTAAAATTACAGAGATAAATACAAAGGCTCCTTATCTCACTTCATATATATTTCCATATAGTCACAAGTATATGTGATTTTTAAGCATTGCATTCCACATTTAGTCCTAATTTACTCTTATAATTCCCTCCACTCTTTTGGGAAGATGTTCCACTATATTTTGGAGTGTGCTTATGGATATTTGTGTTCATCAGCCACAATGGTGTTATGACAGGCAGGTACTGATGTAGGTGAGGAGGCCTGAGGTGCAGTCAGCGTTCACATTCATCCCAAAGGTGTTCAGTAGGAATGAGATCAGAGCTCTATAGTGGGCCACTCAAGATCTTCCTCTCCAAAGCATGTAAACCAGATCTTTAAGGAGCTCACAGGAGTGCACAGGAGCATTGCTATGCTGGAACAGGTTTGGGTTTCCAAGTTCAAGTGAATGCAAAGTTTTATTAGAGCGAATCTAAAGACGTCCTGTACAATTGACCACCACCAGTTTTGTGGTACCAGTTTGGAAAAGAACCACATATAGCAGGAAAGGTCAGGTGACCCAATACTTTTGGCAGTATTGTGTATATTAGGGCTGTCAAAATGAAGGTGTTAATAACACGTTAACACAAATGTTTTTTTTAACGCCACCAATTTCATTAACTAATAAATATAAACAGAAATAACAGAAATAAATATAAAAGAGGCAAAATGTAAAGATTCAATGCGACAAGTTTCAAATCGAGCACCAAAATACGCCATGAAGCACACATCCGGCAATTAAAACCGTCCGTGTGGAAACATAGCAAAAGTTTCGTTTGGTGTCCTGATGATTTACGTCATTTAAAACACCATAATTACTTTAAAACATATACAAAAATATGATGTACTTATGCTCTATGTTGAGTTTGTTTTCACTAATAATAAACATACATTTACATAAAGCATCTATATTTGTCTATGCACATGCTGATTAGAAAAAAATTTAATCAATAAAAATATATATATTATTGTGTACCAAATGCAATCTTTTGTACGTGCAGAGAATGGTTAAAATCTCCGCCTCCACACGCCCGCTGCCACATCCCATATTGATGGACTGAATGAATGAATGAATGAAAAACGGAAGGAATTGATTCATTTATGACTAAATAAATCGAATGCATAAATAACTGTCTTGAGTGTGTTTTGCTAAAATACAGTACGTAGAAGAGTGAAGTAGAACATATATTTGGAAAATGAAATATAAAATGTAAAAAGAAAACATACACCTTTTATACACACATGTATTACCCAAAAGGGGTCTAAATAATGCAAACTATTTAATTAGATTTTTTTCCCAATTTGTTTAATTTTATTTAATCAATTGAATTTGTACTTATTTAATTAATTACTCAATGTAATAGAACAAAAAAGTGTGCAAAAGTGTAAACTGTTGTTTATGTTCACAAATGTAAAAATAAATCAAATTTAAAACTATTAATAAAAACAAGCAATTGTATATGTATGTATGTATGTATGTATGTATATATATATATATATATATATATATATATATATATATATATATATATATATATATACATATATATATATATATACATATATATACAGTGAGGAAAATAAGTATTTGAACACGCTGCTATTTTGCAAGTTCTCCCACTCAGAAATCATGGAGGGGTCTGAAATTGCCATCGTAGGTGCATGTCCACTGTGAGAGACATAATCTAAAAAAAAAAAATCCAGAAATCACAATATATGATTTTTAAACTATTTATTTGTATGATACAGCTGCAAATAAGTATTTGAACACCTGTCTATCAGCTAGAATTCTGACCCTCAAAGACCTGTTAGTCTGCCTTTAAAATGTCCACCTCCACTACATTTATTATCCTAAATTAGATGCACCTGTTCGAGGTCGTTAGCTGCATAAAGACACCTGTCCACCCCATACAATCAGTAAGAATCCAACTACTAACATGGCCAAGACCAAAGAGCTGTCCAAAGACACTAGAGACAAAATTGTACACCTCCACAAGGCTGGAAAGGGCTACAGGGAAATTGCCAAGCAGCTTGGTGAAAAAAGGTCCACTGTTGGAGCAATCATTAGAAAATGGAAGAAGCTAAACATGACTGTCAATCTCCCTCGGACTGGGGCTCCATGCAAGATCTCACCTCGTGGGGTTTTAATGATCCTAAGGAAGGTGAGAAATCAGCCCAGAACTACACGGGAGGAGCTGGTCAATGACCTGAAAAGAGCGGGGACCACCGTTTCCAAGGTTACTGTTGGTAATACACTAAGACGTCATGGTTTGAAATCATGCATGGCACGGAAGGTTCCCCTGCTTAAACCAGCACATGTCCAGGCACGTCTTAAGTTTGCCAATGACCATTTGGATGATCCAGAGGAGTCATGGGAGAAAGTCATGTGGTCAGATGAGACCAAAATAGAACTTTTGGGTCATAATTTCACTAAACGTGTTTGGAGGAAGAAGAATGATGAGTACCATCCCAAGAACACAATCCCTACTGTGAAGCATGGGGGTGGTAGCATCATGCTTTGGGGGTGTTTTTCTGCACATGGGACAGGGCGACTGCACTGTATTAAGGAGAAGATGACCGGAGCCATGTACTCCGAGATTTTGGGGAACAACCTCCTTCCCTCAGTTAGAGCATTGAAGATGGGTCGAGGCTGGGTCTTCCAACATGACAATGACCCGAAGCACACAGCCAGGATAACCAAGGAGTGGCTCTGTAAGAAGCATATCAAGGTTCTGGCGTGGCCTAGCCAGTCTCCAGACCTAAACCCAATAGAGAATCTTTGGAGGGAGCTCAAACTCCGTGTTTCTCAGCGACAGGCCAGAAACCTGACTGATCTAGAGAAGATCTGTGTGGAGGAGTGGGCCAAAATCCCTCCTGCAGTGTGTGCAAACCTGGTGAAAAACTACAGGAAACGTTTGACCTCTGTAATTGCAAACAAAGGCTCCTGTACCAAATATTAACATTGACTTTCTCAGGTGTTCAAATACTTATTTGCAGCTGTATCATACAAATAAATAGTTACAAAATCATACATTGTGATTTCTGGATTTTTTTTTTTAGATTATGTCTCTCACAGTGGACATGCACCTACGATGACAATTTCAGACCCCTCCATTATTTCTAAGTGGGAGAACTTGCAAAATAGCAGGGTGTTCAAATACTTATTTTCCTCACTGTATATATATATATATATATTTATTTTTTATTTTTATTTATTTTTTTATTTTTTTAATGAGAGGTACCTCAAAAATATGCAAAATAACCTAATCTAGCAAAATGAGCTAATGTCCTCAGTTATTCCAATGTAAATTCAATAACAAGACCTATTTATTGATGGGTCCCTCCTAGATATAAGACTTTTGACAAGACAAGGACATGTCAAATATATCCTTTGCTGTCAGGTAAAGCCTGTGTGATCCATCTAATAGGCTGAGAGCTCCTGGGTGAAGTATCATCTATGACAAGGAATATATCTCCCGGCTTTAGATTCTGTCTCACTTCATGTCATGTCTGCCCTGCAATAATGGCAGATATTCTCTTATCTATCTGTTCTAAAAAAAAAAAAAAAAAATACAAATAAAAAAAAAGAGGGAAATAAAGAAATAAAAAATACTACAAATCTACTGGACTGATGTTTTCGCTTTTATTTCGATTACGGATCCTTTTTCTTTAGCACAGTCTAGATGGTACAATTGGGTTTTCTTCCTCCTAAGTGTAGGAGATAAATAGGTGCAAAAGGCTCAGGATCACTGGTATCATCAGATATTGTAGTAATAGGCTGATCATTGACTATAGAATCATCCGCCTTGTAGAGTGCGGCATGTAGTATCATCTTAAGCTTGTTGCTTCAGGACAGAATACATAGCCTTTTTGATAGTTCGATTAAGCGTTTCCCATGCTTGTCGGTAATGAGCTCCTGGGGGAGGATTTAAAACTCCATTTGATTTCCTTCATTCAGCATTGCATGTTTAATCCTACTGTGATTCCGCTGAGTAAGATATTCTCATAGTCCTCGCTCTGATCTGGTAAAAATTTGTTTAATTGTCTGATTTTCGTTTCTAGACCTTGACCTCTTCTGTATATAAATCCTCTCAGGAATCTGGATCTAATAAGTAGGCCATTGCAAGATGGTTGATTCTGCTTACAAGGCATGTGCTACATCTTTTTTCTCAGAAACTTTTCCTATTTTCGCTTCAATTGGACCAGTGTCTACACTGTACCTACGAGAGTCACCGAATAGATCCTCACTGGGAGATTCCATTGTCGGCAGGTCCTAACATCCAAGCAGCAGAATTGACATTAACTACTAAACATCTCCATCTTTGAGAGTTTTTTTTCTATTAATTTAGCAAATACAATTTACAGGTGATTTTTCTTTAGCAGGATGGATCGATGGTTAAAATGTTCATGCATCCCCCCCCCCCCCCCCGCCACCCCCCGTTTTGTCTATATTCCGTCCCAAAAAAAGTTGCCAGCTTACTAAAGAAGAGATACACAAAGTTAAAAATGCTCCCTTTAAACTTTTAATTAAGTTAAAGTACAAAAGCATTTCCCTCAAATGTACTCAACCTGTTAGCCTTCGCCACCTCTTTTGGGACTCACAGCTGAAAATGACCTACTTAATCATTCAAAGATGATATTGCTCAAAAAGATAAGTTAAATATAATGAAGTACCTTAAATATACATTTTTGTAAAAGCCTCGTCTCATGACTTTATATTTCAAATTGAATAAAGATATCATGAAAAATTTGATTCCTACAAACATTTTTGTGAGACTATGTCTGGTTTGCCCCTTGACACCCCACCCAGCCCAAATTTTGGGACTCACAGCTGAAAATGATCTACCTAACTTCAAAAGTTAAAAGTTCCTGACAAATACTGTGATTTCTTATGCCTATCATGTCCCTATTATCATTTTTGTTACAACACTCTTTGTTTAATCAACTCAGCTTATGTAAAAAAAGACTCTAATGTTGCTGCACACGGATCTATTCATAAGACGATATGAATGAGTCAAACACCGATTGATATCTATTACAATTATCATGAGCCCAAAACCTTCTTTTCAACAGTTGAAAAATTGCGCAAATAAGTATGTTGTCGTGAGTTTCTTCCATCATTTGTTACTCTCCAAATATTACCACCAAGCGACAATCAAAATGAGCTTAAAATAGATTGACTGATTTTGCAAAATGTAATTAAGTCAAAGTATGATATTTTAATTTGAGATGTCGTGAAGTTAAAGTCTCCCCAAATGAAAATACATTATTAAAATACAGATACATAAAAAAGCTAGTTAAGTACAGTAACTTACATTTACTTCATTACCATTTAGAGTATTGATGAAGGCGGTTCATGCTCGAAAACCCTCCAATGTGGCTCACTTTCAACGATTCTGTATAGATGAGTGGACCTAAATTCCTCCACAGCGCTGTAACAGACTCACTGCAAGTTATCGCAAACGCAAAAGGGCGGCACAACCAGTTATTAGGTTTAGGGGCAAACACTTTTTCACATAGGGCCATTTAATTTTGGATTTAGTTTTCCCTCAATAATAAAAACCTTCATTTAAAAACTGGATGTTGTGTTAACTTGTGATATCTTTTACTAATATTTAAAGTAGTAAGTTTTTTCTTCAGAGAAATAATTTTACATGGAAAGGACTGCTTTTTGTTCTATCTATACACATGAGTTTTGACTTATGAATTAACCAATTACAAATCTGGCACAATTGGATTTAAGATGTGAATAAAAAAGCAAGTTTATTCCATGTGGGGAAGTGTCCTATGAAAGTGTTGAGTGACTCATAGTTAGAGATGTAGAATAAACATAGTCTCTTTTGTTACCTCTTCATTAGCACTTGATATATTCATTGGTTCCTCAGGGAGCTTCTTTCAGACAGTTAAAAAAAAAAACCACCAAATAAATGGAAATCTGGACCATTCAGCCATCTGTGCTAACAAAGAAGGGAATCAGTTGTCAGACCATGTGAAGCATCATCTGCACGCTTTCGTTATAGCCTCCGAGAAGAAAGTCTGTTGCAATGCTCTGCTGTATTTTGATTACTCGATTTCCTAAGGGAGTTTGTATCCGTTAAGATCCGAGTCATTAATTTATTTCGCTTTTTTACTTGAGAACTACAGCCAAGACAGAATGACTGGTGGTCATCCGCTTTGTCAGCCACGCAATCAGCTTTTAAGGTTTAAATCATGGCGGTGGTCACCTCCTTTTCGATATGGAGTCCAGATTAAACTTGCAGCGAGTTATCCTGCCAGGTTTTTTGCAGCACCGAAGGTCTACATTTAATACTCAATGCCGATGCAGAAAAACTGCGAGAATTCAAAGTCATCTGAATGAACCTTGACTTGACATGTATATTTAATTTCCAGAATGACATTAACTAATGTCTCCTGATGAAATCGAAGGACGATTCCAAAGAGGCAATTTGTTCAGTATTTTCCTTAAAGGTCTTGATGAAAAGATGTTGAGATACGGCCCACACATTATGATTTTCCATTTTCCTTTTTGGTGTCCACAAGACATAGGGGAATTTTTCGCCTAATAGGGTGGGGTCATCTTTTAAATCTAAATACAGTATGTCACAAAAGTAAGTGCATCCAGGGTTGGGCAAAGTGTATTTAAAAAAAAAAACCTGCATTTTTCTTACCTTCATCACCTTCTTACATGTGGATCAATTTTCTGTTCTGATTTTAAAACGAAAAAAAAAACAACAACAATAAAACACTAAAGTATTTGTTACAAAGGTGCTAAATAGGCTTCAGGTCTGGAGACCTGGATCGTTCTTATGTTGGAAATCTGCTGTTCGGCACAGGTTCTGAAGAAAGGCCATCATGTTTTGCTTCAGAATGTTACAGTGCATTCGGTATCCATGTTTTCCTTAATGAACTGCAGCTTCCCAGTACCAGCAGCACTCATGCAGCCCCAGACCATGACCCTACCACCACCATGCTTGACTGTAGGCAAGACACAATTTTCTTGGTTCTCCTCACCAGGGTGTCACCACACATGTGGACACCATCTGAGCCAAACAAGTTTATCTTAGGCTCATCAGACTACTGGACATGGTTTCAGTTATTCTTGTGAGCAGCTTCAAAAGAGGCTTCTTTCTGTGACAATTGTCATGCCAACCGACTTTTTGGCGTGTGCGTCGTACGGTCTAAACACTGACAATCGGACCTTCCGCTTCTACAACCTCTAAAGCAATGCTGCAGCACTCATGCGTCTGTTTTTTGAAGCAGCTTCTGCACCTGATGCACAGCAGGAGGACTCAACTTCTTTGATGGACCCTTGCGAGGCCTGTTCTGAGTGGAAACCATCTTGGAAAACCTCTGTATGATCCTGGCCACTGTACTGTAACAGTTTTAGGGTCAACAGTGTTCTTCTTATAGGCTCGGCTATCTTTGTGGAGAGCAACAATTCCAATTCTCAAATCCTCAGAGTCTTTGCCATGAGGTGCCATGTTGAACATCCAGTGGTACTCAAAGCACCAAATTCGAACTGCTCTTATACAAGATACAGAAATTTGTATGGTCCTTATCATATACATAAAAATGATAAATTGGACATGTGGCTGTGCATGGTTACACAAATTACAGTTGCTATCACTGAGGGTGTACTCACTTTTGTTGCCAGCTATTTTGACAATAATGGCTGTATGTTGAGTTATTTTTTGAGGACAGTAAATCTGTACTAATACACAAGCTGCACATGGACTACACTAAAATATATGCAAGACTCATTTCTATGGTATTGTCCCTTGAAGATTATACTAAAAAGGTTGCTGAAATGTAAGGGGTGCACTCACTTTTGTAAGATACTATAGCTGATCCTCAGGTTGCATTCATGAATTCCTTAGTCATTAAAACATACTGTATTCTTTTTGGTACCTCTTTAACTCAGTGAAGTTGATGACTTAATGTTCAGCCATTTTTTTTCCATTGTTAATTGGATTTATTTATATTTGGTTGCATTATTATTAAAGCAACCAAACAGGAAAACTGCAATAAACCACAATGCATACCTGTATTCTTTATTTCTTTGAAAAGGTTTGGTTAGCAAAAAGAACTGCTAAACTACTTTTTTCCTCAAAGAGATCCTGGATCATGATAAATTTACGCCATATGACCTGCTCGATTTCTGGGAAATTTCGTTTGAAGCACTGTAATTTGGGCTAATAAGTGTTTATGGATCCGTCTGTCCATTTTCCCACAACCACACTTTCCTTATAAAACGAGGTGCTACTGTATGAATGAGAAGCTAGGCTTAAAAGCGATCCATTTTAGGCTCATAGCAATCTGCTCATCTTCTTTCATTTCACGAAATTAACGTTCCTGCTCAAGCTACTAAGCGGCTTTAAATTGCCGCATGCACCACTTCAAATTGATCAGTTTCTTTTTTCTTTTCATTTCCACATCACCACCACGAACAGGATCTGCTTTCAGTTCATTCATCCTACGTTGTGTACGGCCCCGGCTTTCTCCTGCGCATGGCACCGGGGGGTGCAATGCTTTGTTCACCGATTTTTTTTAGACATTTCATCATCCATAGAAAAGCAAACATGAACCAGATATCCATTGAATCAACAGGCAACAGTGTGCACATCAGCAGCTGCCTACCATTTCAGTGTCATATCTTTGAACAAAGCCAGAATTCTCAATAAACTGCAACGTATAGAAAGACGTTTCCCTGTGGTTACTCGTGTTGATTAGGTTCGGAGCTCTTCAGAGACTGTTAATAAATTCCACAAATAGCTTGTTCATTCAAATGGAGGCCATGTTTGGTCCTTTTTTTGGACTAATGTAATGGGTTCCTTTCGGTTAAATATAGCCACTTCTGTGTGGGATCCGGCACTACTTGCAACAAGTCCGGAAAATCTGTTAGAACGACGAAAAGCGAAACACAAAGGCTTTAGGCAGTTCAGAGGTATTTACGAATGAAGGTAAAAAAAAAAAAAAAAAAGCCTTCCCCCAAGATCCCATGCTAATTCATGCCAGATACCGTGGTAATTCATACTATTTTTAAATAGTTGACAACATGAAGGTATCTTCCGATACACAATATCCATGCCCAGAGGAGTACATTCTTAATAAACCTACAGTGGGTACGGAAAGTATTCAGACCACCTTGAATCTTTCACTTTTTGTTATGTTGCAGCCATTTGCTAAAATCATTTAGGTTCATTCTTCTTCCTCATGAATGTACACATAGCACCCCATACTGACAGAAAAACACAGAATTGTTGACATTGTTGCAGATTTATTAAAAAAGAAAAACTGAAATATCACATGGTCCTAAGTATTCAGACCCTTTGCTCAGTATTTAGTAGAAGCCCCTTTTTAATCTAATACAGCCAGGAGTCTTTTTGTGAAAGATGCAACAAGTCTTTCACACCTGGATTTGGGGATCCCCTGCCATTCCTTCTTGCAGGTCCTCTCCAGTTCTGTCAGGTTGGATGGTAAACGTTGGTGGACAGCCATTTTTAGGTCTCTCCAGAGATGCTCAATTGGGTTTAAGTCAGGGCTCTGGCTGGGCCATTCAAGAACAGTCACGGAGTTGTTGTGAAGCCACTCCTTCGTTATTTTAGCTGTGTGCTTAGGGTCATTGTCTTGTTGGAAGGTAAACCTTCGGCCCAGTCTGAGGTCCAGAGCACTCTGGAGAAGGTTTTTGTCCAGGATATCCCTGTACTTGGCCGCATTCATCTTTCCCTCGATTGCAACCAGTCGTTCTGTCCCTGCAGCTAAAAAACACCCCCACAGCATGATGGTGCCACCACCATGCTTCACTGTTGGGACTGTATTGGACAGGTGATGAGCAGTGCCTGGTTTTCTCCACACATACCGCTTAGAATTAAGGCCAAAAAGTTCTTTTTTGGTCTCATCAGACCAGAGAATCTTATTTCTCACCATCTTGGAGTCCTTCAGGTGTTTTTTAGCAAACTCCATGCGGGCTTTCATGTGTCTTGCACTAAGGAGAGGCTTCCGTCGGGCCACTCTGCCATAAAGCCCCGACTGGTGGAGGGCTGTAGTGATGGTTGACTTTCTACAACTTTCTCCCATCTCCTGACTGCATCTCTGGAGCTCAGCCACAGTGATCTTTGGGTTCTTCTTTACCTCTCTCACCAAGGCTCTTCTTCCCCGATAGCTCAGTTTGGCCAGACGGCCAGCTCTAGGAAGGGTTCTGGTCGTCCCAAATGTCTTCCATTTGAGGATTATGGAGGCCACTGTGCTCTTAGGAACCTTAAGTGCAGCAGAAATCTTTTTGTAACCTTGGCCAGATCTGTGCCTTGCCACAATTCTGTCTCTGAGCTCTTCAGGCAGTTCCTTTGACCTCATGATTCTCATTTGCTCTGACATGCATTGTGATTTGGAAGGTCTTATATAGACAGGTGTGTGGCTTTCCTAATCAAGTCCAATCAGTATAATCAAACACAGCTGGACTCAAATGAAGGTGTAGAACCATCTCAAGGATGATCAGAAGAAATGAAAAGCACCTGAGTTAAATATATGAGTGTCACAGCAAAGGGTCTGAATACTTAGGACCATGTGATATTTCAGTTTTTCTTTTTTAATAAATCTGCAACAATGTTAACAATTCTGTGTTTTTCTGTCAATATGGGGAGCTGTGTGTACATTCATGAGGAAGAAGAATGAATTTAAATGATTTTAGCAAATGGCTGCAATATAACAAAGAGTGAAAAATTTAAGGGGGTCTGAATACTTTCCGTACCCACTGTATATGAAACAGTAAACTAATAATAAAAAAAGATAGATCATCAAATAATTTTTGTATGTAACTTTATGGATCATTTTATAGACCCTATATTGTTGTTCTAGCTGTTCTTTTTCTTGTTGTTCGTAATCAGGACCAATTCCCAAGGCGACGCTACAACCTTCATGACAGCACCACTTATTGGTCAAAAGGTACAATTACATACTGAAATTGGTGCAATACAGAAATATGATTCTTCTTCAAAATCGATCTCCCATAACAGATTGGCAAATTCTTTAAGCAGGACAATATCTCAGTTATGAGGTTTTGCATATTTTCATCCTCAGGACCTCATCTTAATATACTCCAAAACTATGACAAGGGACTTGCATTAAATTTGCCGATCTAAATTGTTTATAATTTTTTTTCGTTAATGACAGCTGAGTATCCGATTTTTTAAGGTATATCTGGTTTGCCGATTTGAAAGGTATCAACTATTCTTGTAGACTTACTATTGGATATATTAAATGATATAAAATCTAAATGTATTTACATTTAAAAACAGTTTTAGATTTAATGCAGTTTTTATATAGCTTTCAATGCAAATATATGTCACGAGTGAAACTTGCTTAGACGAAATTTGTAGCTCTGGGTTGCACCTAGTTTGAGTACTTGGTCCCTGAAAATACTGTTTGGAATTCATATACAGTACAGACCAAAAGTTTGGACACACCTTCTCATTCAAAGAGTTTTCTTTATTTTCATGACTATGAAAATTGTAGATTCACACTGAATGCATCAAAACTATGAAATAACACATGTGGAATTATATATGGAATTATATACATAACAAAAAAGTGTGAAACAACTGAAAAATGTCATCTTCTAGGTTCTTCAAAGTAGCCACCTTTTGCTTTGATTACTGCTTTGCACACTCTTGGCATTCTCTTGATGAGCTTCAAGAGGTAGTCACCTGAAATGGTCTTCCAACAGTCTTGAAGGAGTTTCCCGAGAGATGCTTGGCACTTGTTGGCCCTTTTGCCTTCACTCTGCGGTCCAGCTCACCCCTAAACCATCTCGATTGGGTTCAGGTCCGGTGACTGTGGAGGCCAGGTCATCTGGTGCAGCACCCCATCAATCTCTTTTTGGTCAAATAGCCCTTGATGCCTTCAGTGTGACTCTCTACAATTTTCATAGTCATGAAAATAAAGAAAACTCTTTGAATGAGAAGGTGTGTCCAAACTTTTGGTCTGTACTGTATATTAGTAAAAACATAAACACAGATGAAAGTTGATATTTTAATAAAGTCGATTATTTTGGTAAAATGGCACCTGTCAAGGACTGGGATATATTTGGCATCACATGAACAGCCAGTTTTTAAAAATTGATGAATTGGCAGCAGGAAAAAAAGTGCAAAAATGATGATCTAAGCAGCACTACATAGGTCCAAATTTTGTTGGATAGACCACTGGGTCAGACCAAAATGGCAGGTATTTTATGTTGTTCTGGTAGGTAGTTGTTAGTACTTAGCAAAATTGGTGCAAGGAGAATGAGATGGTCATGGGCACCTAACATTCATGTGGGGCGTAAAGGTTAGCTTGGCTGGTTTTATTTTACAGAAAAGCTACTGCAGCTTTCTACAAATTACTGAAATGTAAAAGCAATCTCGGATTGAACGGTGTCAGGACGCGCTCTGTTGTGTATGAGGCTTTGTAGTGACAGACTGTTCATAGTGTTTACTGTTTACTACTGAAAGCTTCTAAAATGTGAGCATGACAAGGTGTACGAGGTGGTATCGAAAAGTTTAGAAGCTAATGGTGCTAACTGTTGCTATTCTGACCAGGTGCGTTACCACATCCGAACTATTCAGCAATTTGCGCATGAGGATTGTCGGAGAACAATCTACATGATATCACTTCCACACCCACCCTACTTTTCAGATTTGGCTCCTGCAGACTTCACCCTCTTTCCAAAGACGAAGATCCAGCTCAAAGGCTACTTAAAAAAAAAAAAAAGACTTCAAGGATACATTCCAGAAGTGGCAGGAACGCTGTGAGTGATGTATTGCTATGCAAGGGGACCATATTGAAGGTGAAAGTGTGTAAGAAAGGTGGTGGGATTGCTGTGTATAGGAATTAGAGATGGTGTAAATCTTTGAGGGGATTCTCCTCTGCCATTGTTATCTGTGCTTCATTCGTTCACTAATTTTCTCCCGCTTATCCGTAATTCGGGTCGCGGGGGCAGCAGTCTAAGCAGGTCCCCGCCTTCGACTGCTGCCAAATCCTCACAGCACCGTCCCTTACGGTCCCTCCTGCAGGTGGTGAGCCCACGGGAAGGCGGCCCCACGTCACGGACCTTGATATTTCCCTCGTAAGGGACCCCCGGAGCATAGAGGGTTAAGGGCCTTGCTCAAGGGCCCAAGAGTGGCAGCTTGGCGATACCGGGGCTTGAACCCCAGACCTTCCGATCGGCAACCCAGCGCCTTAACCGCTGGAGCCACCACTCCCCCTAATCTGTGCTTACATTCCTCCAAAAACTGACCCGACAGTAGCGTGTGACATCATACACACCACTGTTGCTAGGTTACAGTGCAAACACCCTGAGGCATTTGTGACCATAACTGGTGACTTTAAGCATATCAGTCTGGACCGTACATTACCAACTTTTTAACAGTTTGCCACACGGGAAAGCAGGAAATAAGACCTTCGGTATGCTAACGTCAAAGACGCATACAATGTGCTTGTAACACATTTACTGGTTCTGTGTTGGAAGAAAGAGACAGGCAATAGTTCACCAAACAGAACTTTCTTTCTTTACTTTCATTTTCACTCCAGGACTTTCCTCACGCCGGGGCTCCCCTACACACTCATGGCTCAACACGCCTTTCCATCTTGGCATCCGCCGCCGGCCACTCGTGGATTAACCCGCCATCCTCAGGCATCCACCCATCTCACTCAGGTACCTGCATGCTCTCTCTCTTAAGCGCCTGCCCGAGTTTCCTTGTGGACCAGCACGCCTTTTCCTGGCACCTGTGCACTCGCTGGTCAGCACATCTTTCTCCGGCACCCACCTGGGGTCAGCCAACAGATTTTTTATTTCTTTTTTTCTCCCCTACTACTGTTTGTGTAAATGCTGCTGCTGTAACGCAATAAGTTTTCCCACTGGATCAATAAAGTATATCTAAGTCTAGATCTAGTCCCAAAACATTTTGATAACACCTTGTCCATCATGTGGCCAGCTAGTTGTGTGCAACACTTTACCAGAGGAAGTAGTGGCATCAGGATGCACTATGCAGAGGCAGGGTGAAGCTCTGGGTTGGGTTTTTTTGGGAAACCTTGGACTGGGGCATTCACTTGGATGCTATTTTGACTTATCCCACTTACCTAAACATTGTTTGCAAACCAAGTACACCACTTGGTAGTGGTGTCTTTCCGCAGAATAATATGCCCTGAAACCTAGCAAAAATTGGTCAAAATTGGTTTAACAGAGTTCATTAGGTGGCTTGTCCTCCATATTCCTCAGATTCCAATCTGGGATGTGACGAATAAACAAGTCCATGAAAAAAACGCACCTTAGAAAAGGACTTAATCTGCCCCAGAAATTTGTAGTCCCAGAAACCACAGGATATGTTTAGAGGTCTTGTGGAGTTTCGAAATACACATTAATGTGAAACAATATCTGATAAGCAAAAAGAAAAACTAAGTCAATGTTAAGATTTTTATTCCTATAGGAACACTATGATGTCTAGATAGGTATAAATAAGTTCAGTACATTCAGAATTCAATAACACTTCATGGGATAAAAGTAGCTTGCAATTACACACTTGAACCAATAGGATTAGAAATGTACTGTCTCTTCTACAAACACCT
Source organism: Silurus aristotelis (assembly GCF_946808225.1). Taxonomy (NCBI): domain Eukaryota; kingdom Metazoa; phylum Chordata; class Actinopteri; order Siluriformes; family Siluridae; genus Silurus; species Silurus aristotelis. Next base: position 18,688,603 of record NC_139593.1, read on the forward strand.
AACATACTTTTTCTTCCCCATCAGCTCGAAAGGTTGATTAAAATATAAACTCGAGAATTGCTAAAAACGCAGTGCCATGATTTTCTAGCACTCCATGCACTTGCTTAACTTGTTGTTAATGAGGCAATGTGCACAGCATGTGGTTGTCTTAGCATTCAGCATGCTTGGCTGTGTTTCATTACCCACTGCCAGAAATCGGGGGTTGTTTTTCAATGTCGTATTTCTGAACCCATAAATTTAGCTATTTTAATAGACAGATAAGTAAACACAGCCATGTTTGGGCCATTATGACATGACTGGCAAAATGAGGCAAAATGTCTGGTGCTGCATAAGGTCAGCATGTGTAGACTGGAGTGGATGGCAATGCAGGTAGAATGTATTAGACCACTAGCAAACAAGTTGAAATCTTGAGACACGGTTGAAAACTGTAAACAGCAAATAGTCCAATGATAAAAAAATTACTTACGGGGCAAATCTGAAATGTTAAAGCCAAATAATAAACACATAATTTGTTATTTGTCAGGGGTGCTGGACCATTAGAATCAGTGGTTCAAGAATGAGTATCGTCAAGCTGCCACACTTAGGTCCTTGAGCAAGACCCTTAACCCTTTTTGCTAAAGGCGTGCTGTATCATTGGAAGGTCAGGGGTTCAAGCCCAGGTATCGCTAAGCGCCACACTTAGGTCCTTGAGCAAGACCCTTAACCCTTTGTGCTAAAGGCATGCTGTATCATTGGAAGGTCAGGGGTTCAAGCCCAAGTATCGCCAAGCTGCTACACTTGGTCCCTTAAGCAAGGCCTTTAACCATTTGTGCTATGTGGTGCTGTATCAGTAGAAGGCCAGGAGTTCAAGCCCCAGTATCGCCAATCCGCTACTTTTGGGCCCTTGAGCAAGGACCTTAACCCCCTATGCTCCAGAGGTGCTGTATAATGACTGACCCCAGCTTCTCAACATCGCTGGAATTTGCAAATGAAGAATTTAACTGTGCTGTAATATACATTTGACAAGTAAAAGCCCGTCTACCCTTCATCTTGGGCTTTTGATGACTAGCAACAGGAAGTATATTTGATAACAGCAGCACATACTGGGAAACTGAGTTTAATACACAAGCTAATCTGAAAATTTGTTCATTGAGCCACGAAGTGGATTTATATTTGAAATTACAATGCGTTCTTGGGAGAAAAACAATTTCTGTTAAAGGTTGATAAACCAAAACCGTTCTACCATTTGGTTTATATCAAATCTGCACCATTTAAAGCCGAAAATATTTTTGACGTTACAAAAGGTGCATTAAACCAAAAAGACTTTTGTTAAATTAGTATTCAAACCCCAACATATACCCCAACACCCGCAATTACAGCTACAGGTCTTCAGGGTTTTATTTCTGTATCAACTTTGTACATCTGGATCCTGACATGTTTGTTCATTCTTCTTGGAAAAAAGCCATTGATTCTTAATGAAATTCAAGATGTGGGATTTAAATGATTCAATCTGGCATTTTCTGAATCCTGGTATTTGTTTCATCTTTATTCGGGACCCTCACTTTTCAGTCTTTGACGATGAAACATATTCCCACATCAGAATACTCCCACCACATTGCTTCACACTGGAAAGCTGTTTTCAGGGTGAACCTATGAAAAAAAAAAAGGCAAAAAACAGGTTTTGGTCTTATCAGACCACTTTAGCGTTTCTTACATGTGTGCTGATTCTCGAAGTAGGACTTCATAAAGCGCTCATAAATCTTCTTTCACTCAGCTTTACAATCTGCCCGGGCTACAATTGTTTATTGAACAGCTTCTATCATCTGACCTATAGATCTTTTTCAGCTACAGCTACTGCAGAGTTTTTTTTGGGGAATAGTATGGTCTTTTTTTTTTTCCCATTTGATCCCAATGAAATCAAATTCGATTCATGGTTGTGACTATATACAATATTCAAAAGTTCAATGGAATGAACAATTTAACGATGAGACTCGTGCGAAACTTGAATACGTACTGTTTTCTTCTCGATTTTGAAATGAGAGAAGCACAAAAAAAAACCCATTAGATTCAACAGACTAACCACAAACTATAGAAATTGAAATAGAAATAGAAATAATAGACACTCAAAGGGTTTAAAGTGTAGCCGCTAAAGGATCTCTCAATCCAACACACATTTACCTTTCCTGAATACCGAGTGAGTTTGGGACCAAAGGGGAGTCATTTGCTAATTGGTTTGCAGTCATATGCTGTGTGTGTGTGTGTGTGTGTGTGTGTGTGTGTGCGCGTGTGTGTGCGCGTGTGTGTGCGCGTGTGTGTGCGCGTGTGCGTGCGCGTGTGCGTGTGTGTGTGCGTGTGTGTGTGTGTGTGTGTGATTTGTTTTTCCCTGCTGTGCTGTCAGCTACAGGAAGGCAACTGGAGGTTAAAAAACTGATACATTACCCAGGGGGCATTTCTCCACACACCAGTCTGTCATATGCTTCAATAATCACACACACACACACACACACACACACACACACACACACACACACACACACACACAGACACACACACACACGTTCTTACACACATTTGTTAACTTAAAAAGCGTACGATAGAGATAATTAAATAATAAAATTTATAAATAACTAAATAATAAAAAAAAAATTTTTTTAAGTCTTTTTAATTCTTAAGTTTTTTTAAGAAGTCACTTAGTGAACCAGGAAATTATTCAGTCATTGAATCAGTTGATTGATGGGTCATGAATTTTTGAGGAATGAATGCCGGGATTCAGTATGTAATAGTTTGTGGGGTTTTTAAAGTGAAAATAAACCATTATTTGCAATTTTGGAGGGTTTGACATTCAGACAGAAATTAATTTGAATTTGTATAGCGGGTTTAACATCGGACAGGGATAAAGAGGTTTGAGTATATTGTCAGAATGTAGAAGTTTAGTCACTTAAACTTTAAGATTTTCCTTATAATTTGAAGTGTGTCACAAAAAGTTGATCACACAGATACCACTCATTTTCAATCTTGAATTTTCTGAAAATCGCCTAAAACTCGATGGATTTTGGGGCCTGTAGATTCAAAGGAATCTCTCCTCTAGTCTAAAGATATTTCTTAAAACTTTCAATTGCAGCGATCTACTTTCATGTGAATACAAAAAGAAAGAATCTTCGTACACGAGGAATAAGTTTTGAACTTCGAGAGATAACTGGAATGTTGAGATCCTTACTGAGTTCCTAACAGCGCTGTGAATGAAGGTACTTTTTATTGTCATCTGTACATTACAGCACAGTAAAATTCCTATATACCAGTAATGTTAGGAGGCTGAGGTCACAGCAGAGGGTCAGCACAGAGGGTTAAGAGTGGCAGCTTGGCAATTCTAAGGTTGAATCCTTGACCTTTTCATTTAGCAAACCAGAGTCCAAACCAGTGGGCTACAACTTCCGGAATAAATATCTGAATTAAGTGACCTGATTTTTGTAAAACAAAGTTTACTAGCAACTAAATTGACACGTTAACAGGAGATGTACAGTGTGCACATTATTCCTACAATGTAAAATACAAAGCTTACTTATTAAAGGTAAATATCCCTCTATTGCTTCGATTGAAGGTGTAGCTGGGGATGGTTTTCCATGAATAGCCTGGTGATCCATGAGATTACCAAACAACACGGGAGCTTTGAGGATGGATTTGGACTGTAATTAGGATTAGGGATTAGGACCACAGGTTTTATTAATGCACATCTCAACAATGATGAACTGTAATGATCATTCCATGATTCAGTCATTTTTGAGTTTGGTTCCTCTCAAGTTTTTTCCCTCATGCCATCTCAGGGAGTTTTTGCCTTTCCACAGTCACCACTGACTCACTCATTAGGGACAAACTGACAATTATAAGGACCTTATACAATCTTTTATTACTGCTTTAACTCTGTAAAGTTGCTTTCAGACAATGTCCTGTGATAAAAGCCCAAATAAAAATGAATTGAACTGTAGTTATGGTGTTGGACTTTGGCTGTGAAGGTCATGAGTTCAAATCCCAGCCACACCAAGTTGCCAATAATAGGTACCTGAGCAAGGTTCTTAACCCCATAGCTGTGTATGAATGAGATAAATGTAAGGACGCTTTGGATAAGGATGTCTGCCAAATGCCGTACATGTACTTTGTCAGTAAGTGAGTCAGTCAGGTGGTTAACAATTCAGTCACTGATCCATGCAGAGAATCATTAATTCATTAGTCTCTGAGTAAACAATTGGTTAATGATTTGGTCAGTGACGGATCCAGTAATTTACCAGGTCACTAAGTGAAACGGTCAGTAGGTGGATTACAAGCAGTGTCGGTTTTTACTGAATACACTACTGCAGTTTGTCAGTCAGTGAGAGAAAATGTCTCCTCTTTCTCAGCAGGCTGGCAGTAATAATAGATAAAGAGTGCACCGGTGTGTGTGTTCGTGTGTCTGTGCTGTGGTTAAAATCAAAGAAAAACCTTTGAATATTCCCATGCATTATGAAGTTATAAAGAACAGCGTGCATGCAAGGTTCTCTCTCCACCTACACACTGCATTTAAATGAGGCTTTTGATTTTGTGTGTGTGTGTGTGTGTGTGTGTGTGTGTGTGTGTGTGTGTGTGTGTGTGTGTGTGTGTGTGTGTGTGTGTGTGTGTGTGTAAAAGAGTGTTTTTGTGTTTGGGGTCCATAACCTCTTGTGCTTTACTGGGTAATTACACCATGAAATTTGAAAACTTGAACACAAGACAAGAGCTCGGCTTAATCTGAATATAGATCATAACATTGGGTTTTATTTGTGTCTCAGTGTATTAAATGAGATCACACAGGGAGATCCCCCAAATTGTTACCACGTTGTTAGAAGCACACGATTATATAGGACGTCTTTGAACGTGGTAGCAGAAAATGTTTCCTTCGCTTGAACTAGGAGACCCAAACCTGTCCCAGCATGAGAATGCCCCTGTGCACAAAGCCAACCCTATAAGTTTGCTTTACCTGAGTTGGAATGGTCTAAGCGGTCTAATATAGTGCTTTAGCCTCATTGAACAACCCTTTAGAATGAGCATGAATCTCCGCAAGCACACTTAAAATTTAGTAGGACGACATTTCAGAAGATTGGAGGGTATTATCACAGTAAATCAGGACTAAATGTGGAACGTTCTGGACAAATGTCCACAAACTCTCATCCATATAGTGTAATATATTAAGGGGATGGAACCTTGGTACAGTTTCGTATGTCAGGGCATCGATTTAAAAAAAGTGGACATCGAAATCAATTTCGCATTTGTATCACGATGCATCGTTTTTTTTTTTTTTACATTAAACAGTTAAAACTGATTTATTAACATATAGGGAGTGAAATTTAAGGTTATTAATGATGTACTACAACTTGAAATAAGATAATACTGAACAACCTAAGTGTTGTGAGCTCCTGAGCTCCTTGGCCGATCGGCAGAACAAAGCCAAGAGCCCACGAACGGTGAAGCTAGCGTATAACATGCTAGAAGACGATTTTTTATATTTGTGGATTGATTTCTCCCCGCTAAGCTGTTTTTTTAAGCATGTTCTCTGAGTACCACCTATGTTGATCAAGTACATTAATGATTTGCTAAACAAACTATCTATACCATATTGAATTGCATAGAATGTTGCATTGAATTGCTTTTTGTTGATCACACTGGAGCACAATAGAGGTCAATCGCATCACATCGGTGACTCCATCATATTGTATGGCTCTGTGATGTATCGTATCACTGACTATGCATCCAGATGTGAATGCACATCCCCTATATACAGTATATATATTGGGGTTAGGGTTCTTACGTACTTTGGCAGCATCGATAAACGGATGACAAGGTGGCTGCACCTCATCTGAACAAATTTGGCCAAATTCTGATTGAAGACCTAACAGCTCTACCAACTTACAATCTTCTGGTTACTGCCACAAAACAGCAATTACAGTAATTCTATAATTCCCCCCGGTTTATCGCGGAATTGCATTACTAAATTTGTTTTTTGCTGATTTTTCCCGGTCTCTTCCGAGATAGACCAAAAAACTTATAGGGAATTGTTTTTATTGAGTTTTCTGTTAAAACAATGGCATTTATTAATAGAAAAATATAAATATTAATTATAAAATGAAGTAAAATGTTTATAAAGTACAGTACTGTATACATAAAATAGCCTTTTCGGGGTGTCATCCATTTATCGTGGGGCGGTTCTGGAACGTAACCACCGCAATAAACCGGGGATTACTGTACTCTTTGTATCTGGCAACAGTGAGCATTAACTGTGACTAAGAAAACTGAGGCAGCAACGCTCCAATTTGTAAGTTCTAAATAATTTTATTGGACTCAGTTTGGTTTTATTTGTTGAACACATTTAACAATAAACATTGTGATAAAGCTGCTTTAAAGAAACTTTAATATTTATCAATTTGTCCTTATAAGTTTATTCCTAATGAGAAAGAGCGTCAAGAAAAATCTCCCTGAGAGAGAGAAAAACTTTGAGAGAAACCAGACTCGAAGAGGAACCCATTCTCATGGATACCGATACATTATAGATCATATCCTCAGGCATTTCTCATATTTCTAGTGGTTCCTTTAACCAGTATTATCTAAACTATCATCCTAGGACTCCCAGTAACGTGATACATTTTCAGTTTAAATACAAACTAGTGCGCATCTTATCGTATTCCTGCGTCATGTCCAGTGTTCTTTGGCTAGCTTCCAGAACCAACATGACCGTGACCAGGATGAAGCAGGCACTGAAAATGAATCATGATTAGCCACTTCAGCATTTTAGAGGAGATGAAATTAAGCATCATAAAACAACAAATATATTGGCAATGAATAAAAGAAATGGTTGTGGGGTACAGAATACACAAATTTCGGGCTCGTTAAATTTTGCATTTACCTCTCATACACGTTGGATGAATCATGATCGACAGAGGGCACAATAATGCGTCTACCTTGGGCCTTGGGGTTGCAAGAAATTACAGGCGAACAGAAAAAAATAGATGACACAATAAGACAGCATAGGCAACTCATTGGGCTCATTTTGACGTGTAGCCTTTTGTGGAATCATACAGATAATTACAAAAATAAGTACGTTCATAATTTATATGTATTATGTGTTGCCATACAATAAATCGCTTTATCGTTTTTATTCACTCCTATCTCATTTCAAAGGTCACTTCTCCTGATGTGGCTAAATTAGCTAGCTAGTTCCAAATGCACCCTAACAATAAGGACATTAACCTTCCACTGGCACTTCGCTCTCGATTCAATCCATACAATTTAAACAAGATCAAGAATGGTTTTATACTATTCTATAAGGAAAATATTTTTTTTTTAATTTTGTCCACAAAAGCATGTTATTCACTAGCAAAAAGTAACAAACTGGAACATTGTTTATTAACTGAACATGGTGTTGCCTTTCTGCAAGCTTTAAATAGTCATATTGCTTAAATAAGAAACATTGTTTTCATAGTATCACCAACAAGAAGTCATGTTCTAGGGGTACTCTACTTTGTTAGATCAGTGATTCCCAACATTCTCCTGATAACAATCCAGTATAACACCATGTACTGCCCTATCTCTGTCCCAATACCATTTTGTTACCAAACTTTTGTTACCATGACATTGTCCCCACTAATTTGTTTTCATAACTCTGTGCTTATTATCCTAAATTTCCATGTCCACAATGCCTTGCTCATATTGTCCCCAGTATCCTGTTTCAATTGAAAAATGTCCCTAGTACACTGTTTAAATAATCCTGTGTGTCCAGTACCTTGTTCCATGTTATCAGTGCTTTATATTGCATTTGCTTCCCGGTATCCTACGCTTTCACAGCCCCCTGTCCCATGTTCCCAATTTCCATTGACCTAAATCACCATTGACATATGCTTCTATTGGACTAGGTCCTCAGTATCCTGTTTCAGTGGCCCTGTAACCCATTGTGCTTATATTTCCCCAGTATCTTGTTTAACCCTCTGGAGTCTGAATTGCCGCCGGCGCCCAAACGTGCTTTTTTTTCAGATGCCAGCAAAAAGAGCTTAAGCTGCTCGGTCATATTTAATCAAACATGTCAAAGTAATACATCATTTAAATCGGTTTATACTCCCAGTTTTATTTACTTTAGTAATCTTGTGTCCACAGTGCCAATGGTATTAAAGCCACTATGTCCTCAGTACGATGTGTTTCTAAAGCAATATGTCCCCAGTGCCCTTTTTGTTTATGACACTACAGTGTGTCCCTAGTACACTGTTTCTAACTCACTATATCCCTAGTACCCTATGTTTCTGAAGCACTTTGTCCCCTGTACCTTATTTTTTCTAAACCACTATGTCCCCAAGTATCCTACAGTATGTCTCTAAATCACTATATTGCAAGTCCACTATGTTTCTAGGTCACTGTGTCCTCAGTACCCAAAGTTTCTAAGTCACTACTATATGTTCCCAGTACCGTATGTTTCTAAGGCACTATGTCCCCAGTACCCTATGTTTCTAAGTCACTATATCCCTAGAACCCTATGTTTATAGGTCACTATGTTCCTGTGCCATGGTCTTGTCCATGTCCCCAGTACCACATGTTTTTAGTGCTTACCTTATTGTTAGTGTTTCCAGTGCATTCTGAAAGCCATATATTCCAGTGAAAATGTCCAATCTGGAGCCTATCTTCCCTGTGCTCTATATCATAAAGAAAATAAGTAAAACCAGACTACCCCGTTTCCGTCATAAATGCTAACACCTAAAATTAATTAACTAACTCCTTTATGTGTTGTGTTATGCATTTTCAGCCCTGGTGGTTTCAGCCTGTCAGAACACACTTTACTTGATTGATATTAGTGAAAAGTGATGGGGTTTGGGAAGTGACCTTTGGAGGGTGAATGGATCTGTTTGTGTTTGTCACTGTAACAGCAGCGATCAGCTTAGCTGTGTGTGTGTGTGTGTGTGTGTGTGTGTGTGTGTGTGTGTGTGTGTGTGTGTGTGTGTGTGTGTGTGTGTGTGTGTGTGAGAGGATTAGCCTCAAGGTGACTTGGCTCTTTTGCAGCTGAGGATAGAATGATGAATTCCAGTTGGTCCATTTGCTGACTTTTGCGTGTGAGTGTGTGTGTGTGTGTGTGTGAGTGTGTGTTTGTGAGTGCGTGTGTGTGTGTTCTGGATGGTGGACCACCATCACAGATGCTTCATGGCATCTGTCTCCTTTGATTCTTCACTCAGGGTAAGTGTGCGCTCACGTGTGTGTGTGTGTGTGTGTGTGTGTGTGTGTGTGTGTGTGTGTGTGTTTGTGCGCATGTGTGTGTGGATGGTGAATTGATTCTCAAGTGACTCCCTTAATTCCACTTGATGTGACGTTTCCAAATGCAGCTATGTAGAAGTAATAACACTTGAAACAACATAACAGAAGTTGATTACGTATGTAATCGTATCAGTGTTTTAGCGTTCCCAGGTTGGCTTTGCTAACAGGAAGTGACAGTGAATAGGTGGCCAATGCTAACGGGATGTTGATAATACAAAATGGCAGCGTGTACGAAACACTGTCGAAAGTGTCGTCGTTGTGTCTAAATAATTACCACGCTGACCTACCACAAACAAACAAACAAACAAATACGAATGTGTCGCTAGTTAAAAAATGCTTGTCAATGCTGCCTTTTCAGTGCCAAAGAAAAAAGACATCACAGTTTTATTGCCTCTTGCATTACCCCACACACCAACACACACACACACACACACACACACACACACACACACACACACACACACACACACACACACACACAAATTTTGATTCGCATACAGAAATAATAGCCCGATCCATCTATAATTCATGGAGAAGAGAGACAATAACAGCGTTATTATTAAAGCACATACTGAATATCAAAGCATCCATTCGCGGAGAAAATAAAAGAGGCAGAGATGCGTATAAAATGATTTCTTTTTTTCCTTTTTTTTTTTCTTCTGAAATTACTCTTTTAGGAAATACAATATTGGCCATTCTATTGGAACCTGACTCTGGTGACTCCTTGTCACTTCTCTGTAAAGAGTTTATAATGAGTGTTATGCTAGGCAGAGCTTTCACCAGGGATCCATGGCGATATCCCAGCCCTAGAAATCTATATTCCCTATGTTTTGTTCCTAAAACAGTATTGTTCTAGGGATTTAGATTTTTTTTTCTTGAGGTATTTTAGTAAATCTAGGACATTCCATACCTCAAGCTTTATATACTTGGCCAAAAGACATGTGACCACAGCTATACAGTTTCCTCTGAAAGTAGAATAGCAAGGCTGGACTGCTAGCTTTTCATTTTTAAAACCAACACATGAATTGCATCTGTGTTTTCTTCTATTTCTGATGGTTTAAACTATGAATAGCTCTGAATAGCTACTCTTGGTTTTAACTTGGATTTCACCTAGTGTATGATGAATGAATTTATTGTTAAAAAAGGATGGATAAACAAGTAATAGAGATGTGTCAACTAAACCGGACCATGGAGCAATAGAAGTTGTTTGCCTGGTCTGAGGGATAATGCTTCTCTTCCACATGTGGACAATCGGGAGCATTTTTATCAATTACCTGGGAAAGATATGGGAAAAAGATGCACTATGGGAAGATGACAAGCAGGTGAATGTAGTGTAATACTCTGGGCAGTGTTCTGCTGGGAAACATCGGGTTCTTGCATTTCATGTGGAGGTTACACTTGACCCAAATTACCTAAACCCTGTTGCAGATCAGGTACATAATTTCTTGATGGAAGCATTCCCTCATTATAGTGGCCTCTTTCAGAAGGATAACGCACCCTGCCGTACTGCAAAAAATAGTTCAGGAATGATATGAACAACATAACTTGCCTACCCAGTACCTGACTAGCTGTTCATCCCAGATGATTTATCCCAGATGATTCATTCCAGATAATTCATGGTTCATCCCAGGTCCACAATCTTATGATCTGCATAGACATCTCGTTGACCTCATTAACCGTTTGGTGACTGCTTGCAACCTTGTGGTAACCATAGACAATCCAGTCTTTTGGCAAGATGAATACTGCAACTGATTCTTAGCAGGGCTGATGAGGGACATTCCAAATCTGCATCTGATCCAGAATGCAAAATTACAGGAAGGAAACAGATGAATATGGTCCAGTTATATCATGGACAGGTTTTAGGTAAAGCCCAGAGGATTTCAGATGATGTATCCAACCTATGTTTCATGAGTGTCACCCCCTTTCTTCTGGCATTCCGAAATTAAAGGGAAATACCCCTCAGGATAAAACTAGGTGTTTGTTTGCTGCAACCAAATTGCCTTGAACAAAACTGAGCAGAATAAATGCGAAATTTGGTTTAAACGTTCCAATGCTCACCCACACCACCTTATTGCTACACTCCCTCAAATGGATATCTATTGCTTTCTGCATCAGATTTGCTTGAAAAGCAACAAAAGCATTCCTCAAGCATACCTCAAAGCATTCAGGACACCCCTCAATGCATCATGGTCATAGGGAGATGGTAGGCATTGGACTTTGGATCGGAAAGTTCAAATCCAAGCGCCACAAAGCTGCCACGGCTGAGCTCTTGAACAAGGCTCTTAACCCTCACCTGCTCAACTGAAAGCCTTTCTGGATAAAGGTGTCTGGAAAAATACCATAAAAGTAATGGTTCCTTTGGGCCCCTCCATACCCCATCCTGGCTCGACTGGTCCCACCATCTCTCATGGTACAAGAAAGGCATGCTGCAAAGCTGTTATATCCTTATATCTCAACATCTGAGCCATTAGCGACCTTCAAATAACGTTTTAGACCTAAAAATTTAGCATTTCTAAATATATTCCCTCCTTACAGAATTTCTAGATTGATACTTCGTCTCCATACCACCCTGTCCTCTGCATCTACCTCTTTCAAACCATCTACCTGCATGTCTTCCCTTAGCACATTCATAAACCTCCTCCCTGGCCTTCCTCTTTTCCTTCTTCCTGGTGGTACCATCCTCAGCATTCTTCTACCGATATACTCCATGTCCCTCCTCTGCACATGTCCAAACCATTTTAATCGTGCTTCTCTCACTTTGTCCACAAAACGTCCTACATGCGCTGTCCCTCTAATAAATCTTATATCTTCAGCTCTGCTACCTCCAGCTCTTCAATTTTGTATCTTTTTTCTATGCTTCCTAAAAAAACAGTATCAAGATATATTAATTAATAGAGACTTCAAAGCACTTATGTAAGTCAAATAAAAGGCGTTTGCCAAATGGCATACATATATTTCTCTTAGACCTCTTCAAATCAAGCTCATTTTCTTGTATGTATACCCCTCAATGCATACTCTAATGAGGATGTTAGCATTTAGCAGATAAGCTGAGATTAGCCTGTATAATAAAAACCTGCCTCTCATTTTCGTACATTTCTGTTCACTCATCCTGTAGCAAAGTATCATATTTATCGCCGCACACAAACGCTTACACACACCACGTGTGTTTAATCGGGTCTGAATAAAGAATGCCTGTCGGGGAACTTGTCATTTGAGCTAATGTGAGTTTTGAGAGAAAAACTGTACGGGCATAACGACATAAGCCACAGCCATCATGTCATCACTGAGGTTAGCCAGTTCATGTGCATAGGATGCAAAGACGTGACTCGGACATGAATACATAGCAATTTACAGCATGCAGAATTGTGTTATGAGGAACAGCAACAACAACAACAAAATCGAATCAATCATGGAGGCCATTTTTTCTTTTCAGTTGTTGTTTTTGGTGTATGCTGATTTTTTTAACGATTCGGTGTCAGAGACATTCCAACGATGCTAATGCTAGCAGGTTCACATCTTTTGCATGCTAACTGTTCTATTAGCGACAGTTCTATTATACTCGTTTCAGAAAGTTGTTAAATATTGAATGGTGATTGTCACTGAATATTAAATTATGAAATTTCGTTTGCCCACTAGACACATATTCTCTCTCACACACACACACACACATGCTTTTCATGAAGAATTATTTGGCACATTTCTGTAAAGACGCTGTTGTTAAACGTGACGATGACTTGCTGACCCACAATCGCACGGCATGACAAAGAAAATATTTCCTTCTTAATCCCCCTTTTCACAAACACACACTACAGTGTTCATACACACACATATATACACATACACAGGTTTCATTGGAGCAACAGTGCTCTCTAGTGGTGTGGTGTCTCAGTGAATTATACAGGCACACCACAATTACATACAGTATGTATTGTGTCTGTACAATTACCTATTCTTTGTGGTCACGTGTATTACACACACACAAACACACACACACACACACACACACAAATAAATATGCTATGCATTGTATTAAGTTTAATCTTTCCCTGTGTGTATACAAATATTATACTCTTTTACACACACACACACACACACACACACACACACACACACACACACACACACACAAACCTACCTACATTTCTTTTTTATATTATATATATACCAAAGAAATGTTGCCATGGAGACAGCAAAACCTTACCACATTTTAAAGCCCATGTGGAAATATTTTCTTTTTTTTGCCAAGCTGAAATTGATGAAAAGGATGAAATAAATAATTTATCTTACAATAGCATTTTAAAAGACTTTGAATGTCAAAGAAAGAAAGAAAGAAAGAAAGAAAGAAAGAAAGAAAGAAAGAAAATGAAAAAGATTGTTAGAACGAAATACAGATAGATAAAAAGAAGGCAAAACAAATGGGTGGAAGAAAAGAAGAATGAATAAATGGAAGAACAACATTAAGGAAAGTAGACTTGTTGAAAAAGATCAAGTAAAACTAAAAGAAGCAAAAAAAAGGAAAAGAAATGACTAAATGTATAAAGGATTTGATAGGAAGGTGGAAAGGAGTCCATGAAAATGGAGAAATATCTGAGGTAGATTCCATGCCTCAGAATACTACAATATATTATATCCTCACAGATGTTACCAGTCAGATATGATAATTAATTTTCACAAATATTTAGCACATGTAGAGAAATTATGAGCAATTGCAGTCCTTAGGCTATAATAGCAATCATTAGTATATTTGGAGTTGCATGAGTAGCATGCAAGTCAAAGTTAAAACATCTCCTTTACCTGAGGAAAAACATAAAGCAATATAATAGCAACATAGTAGAAAAAGATGCTTTCAATTGACTTTTAAACTTTGACATTGAAAGACTACTTCATAACGGTGTGTATTTGAAAGAGAAAGCTCTTTGACCTTTTGGACTATTAGAGGTAACAACAAAGAGCCTGCACCCCGTTAATCAAAATGTGGCAGATCATAAAGGACCAGAATTTCACTCAGGTACTTTGGTACAGGGTCATTCAGTGCTTTATACCTCGAAATCAGTATACTCTGATTAGTGCAAAATTTGATTTGGGGACAAGGCAGTGAGGATCAGATGTGGTCATGTGATTAGATCTCCCAGTTCTGATGGTGCATGCTTCTGTGGAGGTCTTAGTTTTGGGTAATTTTTAATCTTTTATTTGTGTATGAAAATAACAAGCAATTCTAAGAGCTTTTCTATATCTCAGGGGAGGCGGTTTTCCATGATATTTGGAATACCATCAGTTTAGTGATGTTGGTATCTAGTGTTTCAGTAAAAAAGCTATGTGAGGTAGCTGATGTACATATTAAATGTATGTTACCTAAAAATACCAAACATAAACACCTGCAAACAATAAGCTAGCACAGATGTGGGCATTAAGGTGTTGGATTATTGAAGGGAAGGTTGGGGGTTCAAGCCCCGGTATCGCCAAGTTGCCACTCTTGGGCCCTTGAGCAAGGCCTTTAATCCTCTGTGCTCCAGTTTCGAACAGACCAGTCTTGGCATCTTTTAAAGCTACCACTGTTTTTAGAGCACCACCTAGACATCCATCAGTTCAGCAACCATGAGCTATTTTTTGGATGGTACCAAACCATGTTAAGTGCATTGGGCATCACCTTTTGAAAAGCATTACCTTTGAAAAACCTGTTATACACATGAAGTGGGGAGGAATGGTGCCCCCATGGGCAAGCTTTAGCAGTAGCTTTGGCTTTGCTATTGTGGCTCTTAGTCGTTATCCTTTCACTTTATCTGAGGGTTCTAATGCCAGAGTTGGGGAATTGTTAACTCTGCTTAAATCATCTAGGCTATACGGAAACTTCTCTCTGGTCTGGTTGAGTGCCGGTTTCTGAGGAAGTGAGTGGTAACGATCAAAAACCTGTGTAAAATCTCCATCAAGGTGTTTTCTGTTATACTAAGCAGCAGAATGGAAAGAAGCTAACAATTTGAAAACCTCCAAAAACAACCAATCAGTTCCTCTCCGACACTCAGTACCCGTTCATAATGAGATTCAAGATATTGTTGAAAAATTGATGAAAAGAAGAAGTGTGATGCAGAAAAAAAAAAAAAAGAAGCTAAATGGTCACTTCATCCTAAGAATGAATTATGGAATAAAGGCTGCAGTCATTCAACATGTGCAACCCGTTTAAAATCTGCTACTACCTTGGTACAAATCTATCCCCCGTGTGGTCCCCAGTTTGTCATTCACATAAAACGGTTTGAATAAACAACTGACCTTTTCGAAATTGTTCTGAAAATGACTCGGTAGCAACCTGCGTTTGTTCCACAGATTTATACAATCCTGTGGAAGTTCTAAGAGGCTGTGCGTTATAATTATTTTTTAATTTCTTGTTTTCTTGTGATGCCCCCATGCCCGCTGCCACAAACAGACATGGACAAATTCACAAATGGACATATTGCCACATCCTATCACTGTACCACACTTGAACTAACTGAGCTATTTAAAAAAAAAAAAGTGTTTGTAAATGCACACGGGATAATGGGTCCAACTAAAACAACCTCATTTTAGTAATTAGGTGTGTAC
Source organism: Silurus aristotelis (assembly GCF_946808225.1). NCBI lineage: Eukaryota > Metazoa > Chordata > Actinopteri > Siluriformes > Siluridae > Silurus > Silurus aristotelis. The sequence continues at coordinate 18,704,449 of NC_139593.1, forward strand.
TAATCTTCTTCTTTCGGCTGCTCCCATTAGGGGTCGCCACAGCGGATCATCTGTCTCCATACCACCCTGTCCTCTACATCTGCCTCTTTTACACCAACTACCTGCATGTCTTCCCTCACCACATCCATAAACCTCCTCCTTGGCCTTCCTCTTTTCCTCCTACCTGGTGGCTCCATCCTCAGCATTCTTCAACCAATATAATTCATGTCCCTCCTCTGCACATGTCCAAACCATCTCAATCTCGCCTCCCCCACCTTGTCACCAAAACATCCTATATGCGCTGTCCCTCTAATAAACTCATTTCTAATCTTGTCCATCCTCGTCACTCCCAACGAAAACCTCAACATCTTCAGCTCTGCTACCTCCAGCTCCACCTCCTGTCTTTTACTCAATGCCACTGTCTCTAATCCATACAACATCGCAGGTCTCACCACAGACCTATAAACTTTCCCTTTCATTTTTGCAGATACCCTACTATCACAAATCACTCCTGTCACTCTTCTCCACCCACTCCACCCTGCCTGCAGTCTTTTCTTCACTTCTCTAACACACTCACCATTACTTTGCACTGTTGACCCCAGGTACCTGAATTCCTCCACCTTCTCCAGCTCTTCTCCCTGCAACCGCACCACTCCACTGCCCTCCCTCTCATTCACACACATGTATTCTGTCTTACTCCTACTGAGTTTCATTCCCCTTCTCTCCAGCGCATATCTCCACCTCTCCAGGCTCTTCTCAACCTGCTCCCTACTCTCACACCTTATCACAATATCATCCGCAAACATCATAGTCCAGGGAGACTCCTGTCTGACCTCGTCCGTCAACCTGTCCATCACTACTGCAAACAGGAAAGGGCTCAGGGCCGATCCTTGATGCAGTCCAAACTTCACCCTGAACCAGTCTGTCGTTCCTACTGCACACTTCACTGCCGTCACACTGTCCTCATACATGTCCTGCACCACCCTCACATACTTCTCTGACACACCTGACTTCCTCATACAATACCACAACTCCTCTCTTGGCACCCTGTTGTACGCCTTCTCTAAATCCACAAATACACAATGCAATTCCTTCTGTCCTTCTTTATACTTCTCCATCAACATTCTTAAAGCAAATAAGGCATCTGTGGTGCTCTTCCTCGGCATGAAACCATACTGTTGCTCACAGATGGTCACCTCTTCTCTCAGCCTGGCTTCCACTACTCTTTCCCATAACTTCATGGTGTGACTGATCAACTTAATTCCCCTGTAGTTACTGCAAGACTGCACATCTCCTTTATGCTTAAAGATCGGTACCAGCACACTTCTTCTCTATTCCTCAGGCATTTTCTCACCTTCCAAAATCCTGTTAAACAATCTGGTCAAAAACTCCACTGCCATCTCTCCTAAACATCTCCACGCTTCTACCGGTATGTCATCTGGTCCAACCGACTTTCCACTCTTCATCCTCTTAATCGCTGCTCTCACTTCCTCCTTACTAATCCTATCCACTTCCTGCTTCACCAACTCCACAACATTCAACCTTCTCTCTCTCTGATTTTCTTCATTCATCAGCTGCTCAAAATACTCCCTCCACCTTCTAAGAACACTCTCCTCACTAGTCAACACATTTCCCTCTCCATCCTTTACTGCTCTAACTTGCAGTACATCCTTCCCAGCTCGGTCCCTCTGCCTGGCCAATCGGTAAAAATCTTTTTCTCCTTCCTTAGTGTCCAACCTCTCATACAGCTCCTCATATGCCTTTTCCTTGGCTTTCGCCACATCCCTCTTAACCTGCTGCCGCATCTCCTTGTACTCCTGCCTACTTTTCTCATCACTCTGTCTATCCCACTTCTGTTATGCCAACCTCTTTCCAACCTCTTTCTCCTTCACGATCATCACCCTATCAGAAACTCTCTCCACCACCACTACACTCTTACTGTACTCTTCCTTCAGAATCACCCCTACACCATTTCTCTTTCCATCCACACCATAATAAAACAGTTTGAATCCACCTCCAATGTTCCTGGCCTTACTCCCTTTCCACTTGGACTCGTGAACACACAGCATATCTACTTTTCTTCTCTCCACCATATCAGCTACCTCTCTCCCTTTACCCGTCATAGTACCAACATTTAAAGTACCAACCCGAACCTCCACTCTCCTACACTGCTCCTTTCCCTGCCGTCTCTGTAGACGTCTTCCTCCTCTCCTTCTCCCCCTTCGGCCAACAGTAGCCCTATTTCCTGTAGGAATATTTCCCTATACCTGTGGCGGTCATTGTTAACCCGGGCCTCGACTGATCCGGTATGAAATTCTCATTTGTGATCCGCATATTTGATTTGGCACATGTTTTACGCTGGATGCCCTTCCTAACGCAACCCTCCCCATTTACCCGGGCTTGGGACCGGCACTAAGAGTGCACTGGCTTGTGCATCCATAATGGCTGGTTTAGGTGTGTACTAATACTTTTGTAAATTAATTAAAGGTTAATACACCGATTGAACGCTTGCGCGGTGTGTTTGTAAGAAGCTAAGCAATATACAAACCGATACAGGTACCTATACCACCACTGACCACTAGTAGGTGACCCCACTTCCTGCACCTTATCTGAAGATGGCTGGAGGTAACTCCTATATTATTACTTTATTTATTAGGAAACATCTGAGTTCCCTGAGTAAAATCTGAGTTCACTCATGAACGTATTAAGTGGTGGAACGCAGGTTTGTTTAGTCTCTGCCTTGCATTTTGAGCACAGTGTCACTAAGTCTAAATCCAGGGATATAAAAAAAGAAACTACTCACTCTGTACTGGAAATACGATTTGTAGTGTGTTGTAAAACACGTATGAAATCGCTGACATCACTAATGTTTTTAACGACAGCCTAGCGATATTGATTCTTTTGCGTTTTTATTTCCAGATTCAATAATTTAGCTTAAAAGTAGAAAATCCTGACAATTCCGCATATCGAGAGAGCGAATTAATCAAGAATGGAAGGAATGACGGTAGTTGTTAATGTTTGATGAACTAAGAACATCGTTTTTAGTTTATCATTTACCCAAATGTGTTTTAACAAATGTACTGTCAATTATTAAAAATAGAAAATCCATTTTATTACATTTTATTAAATTAGTTACATTTGTGCTAATTTCATTGATTGCTTAATTTAAATTAATATAATAAAAAAGAGAATTTTATTAATTTGATTTATTCTGTTTTATGTAAAATTATAAAATATTATTTTAGATAGTATTTAACCAAGCAGACATTTTTTTTTATTGTTTAAAAAAAAATTAACTGTTGATGTTCACAAATGTTAATAATAATAAACTTCATTAATAAAAAAATGCTCAGCAATTTTGCATTTCTTCCCCCAAAACGTACTAAAATTGAGCCAATACCGTGAATTATAACCCGTTTACTGTTGAAACCTCTATGTTAGACCATCCTAAAAAATTTTATGGTTTCTATTATCACTTTTTCCCTGGGACAAATGGATAAATAAGAACCTTACTAAAAAGCATAAATCGTTCTGAATCTGAAAGCACATTCAATCTAATTCTGCCCCAGGACATCTAGGACCTTGCGAACCAAGCAACGTGACTTCCCATGCATGCATCATAATCCGTTGCACGTATAGATTTCATAACGATTTCTCTTTCATTTCTATCTATATTAGTTTGTACGAACAATGATATATTTAATTAGTTGTGTATTTGCACATTAAATTTAATTTATCACTTCAAAAGCAACTTTTTGCATTTGGTGGATGACAAACTAAGCACATCACATCGACCCTTTTTCACCCCTCTGAACCCAATAATTTCAAAACCAGGACTAATAAATTGGATCTAGAGCTCTTTAGAACAAATTTGTAACAGGTATGATTGGCTCTTTCTTGGGCATGGATGAGTGTGCATCAAAAAGTCTCTGTTCTTTAGCCAAGCATTTTTTTCTTTTTTTAGTGAGTGGGTACATTGTGCGTAATTGTGACTGTGAAGTTGAGCCGAACTGAACCAGACCAATGCCAATGGAAACCAGCCAAGTGTGTGAGTAGGTAACAGTAAAGCTAAACTGAACCAAGATGTTGGAAAGTTCCAATTTTCTGTTTCTTTATTTCTCTGCTTTGATTCAGGATGATGTCTTTTGGCATACTGACTTCTGAAGGTGAGTGCTCCCTGTGACTGTGCGTGCAGCTGTTGTGTGTGCTGCCATCTGTTGGTGTGATACAAAACAAGTCTCAAAACTTTTTAGAATGGTCAAGGACTTGGGGGGCCTCATCACCTGATGGGAAAAGATCGGCTGGCTTCTTTTTGTTAGCTACATAGCAGTGGCCTAGATCTTGTCAGATTGATGCCACTTTTGATGCATGCCTTTAGTGGAGGGGGTTAAGTTTTGAGAGTTCACTAAGAGATATAACACTGGTGAGTCCCAGAGGTTTCAGGGTAAATGACCAAAAAGGGCTGAGTGACAAGACAGCAGGGCCTTCTGAGGTAGGCAACCAACCCTAAGCGCCTAGAAGATTTTCAATGTATCTGTCACCCAGTGTTAAAAAATGCATTCAGTCTTGCATTAAATACTGGGAAAAAAAAAGTTTAACCTGGGACGGCTTTAACTTTTCTGTTTCTGGTGTCTAAACCTGGAGTGAGCTGGGACTCTCAAATGGTCGGACGCTTATTATTTACAGTGCAGGATTTTCTAAACTTTTCCATGGGTTTTTCTCTTTTCAATTAATTCATTTATTTGGGCTTCAAATCACAGGAAAATGAGCTCCAGGCGCAAGAGAGGCAACAACCACGCCATAATATGTGCTTTCAACTGAGAAAGTTTGCAACAAAAGATATGCAGGAAGGAGGCAGCTGCATCACAGCCTGATTCCAGTGCCTGAGGTCACTCTGAGAAGTGAATGTTGAACAGATTGGGGAAGCAGGTCATAAAAGACCAAATGTCATATACAATACTGTATTGCCAACAAAAAGCAGGATTTTTAATAAGGGTCACTCAAAAGCTAAAATAACTGAAGCAGTCTTTATTGCTGTCAGTCCCGCCTGAGAGTTTTCTACAGAGAGACCTTATTTTCCACCCTTTCGGACTTCACAGGCTCATGAACATTTCATAGGAATGTCCAAAGTTTCCTGTTTAGGGCCATAGAGTTAAGAGAGAAACTGCTGTGAAAGTCTGGGAATTGAAACGAAGGGGATCAGTTAAGCTACTGAGAGGAATTTCCTTCGCCCTTTTTTTTAAAAAGTTGGAGTCTAGAACAAAAAATTTGCCTCAGTGACCGTAAAACAACAGATTAGGTGGTAACTGACAAATTATGCAAGGCTCTCGGATAGATTACATGAGCAAATAGCCAACAAAATTTGACCATTTGTTTATTTTTTGGAAGCAGCAAAGTTACTTTTAATGCTTTTGATGGTTTATGGACGTTTTAAAACTGAATGTTAAGTCTGTGTAAATTTTTTTATGGGACAATTATCATAGATTTCATTAGGAGGCCTTCAAATTGCCACAAGCCTGCATTTCCACCACATTTGGCCAGGTTCACACAGAGAGGCACTTGTTGGTTTTTGACGTTTCATCGTGAAAGTTCAAGATCTGCAACTAAAATCACAAGCACCTGCATGATCACAAAATGAACAAAAAACCCATCAGTTCCCCGATAACAACAAAAAAAGAAGCTTCCTGAGGTAATTAAACGGAATCGTCCATGCTGAGTACTTTGGAGGAGGACCAATTTGTTAGAGCAGGACAACATGAAGGAGAAATCAGATTACAGTCAATCAGACAAAGATGACTGACAAAGAAACGCAGCAAAGAAGACATTCAACGATATCACATTCAGTTGATCCATACTTCCCTCTCAATATATAGAAGGATGGCAGCAGAAAATGCCATTTAAAATGATGCCAGGACACACAAAAATACTTAAAACATATGCACTTGCCATTTTTTCAGCTCTTCAGGTATGAACCCAACTTTTTTTCCGTGTGCGAAAGGAACTGCACAAGGTTCATTTCTTTGCAAAGACCTCAGCGCAAACGTCATAGGACCCACAAAGATTTTCATAGAGACTATAGTTTGACGTTCACCATCAGCCAATGGCGGTTACAATAATTTATTTCCTGTGATAAAATCCTTCCGGAAATGTGAATTGTGAAACGATGACCGTCAGAAAACGATAGGAGACCCGAACCTTCTTGACTAGACAATTTCAAATCACCTCAGGAAAAAATGCGAGTCTGAACTTGCCATGGATCAATGAAATAAAACGTCAGATGAGACTTTTTCTTGTGTGCATCAGGTTTTAACTGTTGTACAGTCAGACATTATGACTAAGATCCTACAGTGTGGCATGTGAATCATGCTTGGACATGTTCTTTGTTTGTTCTTTCTTTTCTCTGCGTTTCCTAGTTTTTGCCACGAGATGTCGCCAGTGTGCCCTTTACTTTAATTTGTTCTCAGTGCTTTCCCTCGTGTTGTTAGTATTTTTAGTTGTGGTCTATTTTTCTATTAAGCTTTTAAAAATTTTCGTTGGCTCTTACGCTCAGATTTTTTCTCAATTTCCAAGTGTGTCTTGTAGTTTTCACACCTTCCTGTTTCAGACTGCTTATATCACAAAAGATTCATGCTTATGTCTGCATGCCTTCAACACATTGTGAAACAGATTATGCTCTTGCATATTTAACATTGTAGTGTGTGACAATAATGAAAAAAAGCATCTGCTACCAAAACACCTATATAGGGACAAACCTATAGAAATGAGACTTGGATATATTTAAGAGTAGTCGATGTGCAGCATTTACAGCAGGTTAAATGTGGATATTGGTTAGTTATTTATTTAAAACAATGATTACATTGGGTCAACCGGAAAGGAGAACCACAACATGCATACCATTTGTTCTGATTAGCATCATCAGTTGCGTTTCTGGATGATTTATGACTGTTTTCTTTTTTAAATACTGCGGTTTCTTCAAGCATAACATATGATGTAAAATAGATCAATAAATATTGAGCAGTACAGATTTGAGGATGGACTCTCCAAATAGTTCTAATAAGTGCTTGGCCGAGTGCCGATCTGTCATGATTATGCTTGTCCCCTAGGCTTCATTAGCAAGAGAGCTTTATGTGCTATAAATCAATATAGATCTGGCCTCCCTAATCTCCTCATATTGCACTTCAGAGAACATGGAATTTTTTTTCTCCCAACATAACTTGTTCAGTGCATTCGTTACTGTACATTTTCGACCTATTCCCTTACATGGTATACTATATTATGTGTTATACGATACCAATTTTAGTCTTAATCTGATTCTTTTTAATTTGGACTTTCACATAGGACACACACTCTCCCTGTTTGAGGTACTGTATGGCTGGCAAGTCGAACGACTGCTGTAAAGGAGTGATGCATCATCAAGTTTGTCTTTAAATTAGAGAATGTTGTGTGCTATAGAGAACCAGCTAGGAAACTTGCTATGATCAGCAGGCATGGCTTCTTCAATCCTATTCAGGAAAGAAGGCAGTGTTTGTGGCAGAATCCCAGAAAGCTGAAATGGTTTTTATCCTTGTTCCATCAGAGGCTTAAATGGATAGAGCTGACCCACCACTTGATCTTAGCAACTTTACTTTATGACAGTGGCTTTACTGGTTGCCATAGACACTCGTGGTTCTTTTTTTAAATAGGACATCATGAAAATATAGCCATCTAGTCATTGTGAGACTGTTGACTTCCATAAGTGAAATGCCCATTGCCTATGCTATGTCAAGCAAGGATGACCTCCTAGAATATTAAAGACATCACCATGTCCTTTTCAACTTCATAAGGCACGGTACGTTCTAGAAGTAAATGTATTGAGTTATAGTGGTCCACCTATTACCTCTACTATGTGGTAATCTAAAGTAATTTCTTGGTACGCCACATTAAATATTTGAAGCAGTGGGCCAATGTTTGTGAGGTGGAACAACTGTTCAAATTGTATGATCATTTGTTTAGAGTTTTCCTTCACTTGAACTAAGAGTTTCAAACCTGTTCCAGGAATCTCTAAGTTGGAATGAAAGATCTTGACTGACCTGCTTATAGACTTCTGACCTTAAACCGACCAAATATCTTTTGAATGAGTTGGAATGCTGACTGTATCCCAAGTTTCCTTGCAGTAAGGATCAGTGCTTGAATACATTTTCACAAATCTTCACAACCACACTCCAAAATCTAGCTGAACATCTTCCCTAAAGAGTGGAGGTTATTGTGGAATGGAATATTTAAAAAGTGCATATGAATATTAGAGTTCACAAAAGTTTAGTTAAAGTGTATGTCTTTAGAAATTCGTTCTACTTTAGCTCTTCAAAGAGATTGGACAAGATGGACAAATCTTTATACCCCATGTATATCAATTACCACTGGGAACCCATGACCTAACCAGTTGTCTTTCCATTGACAACTTATGTTATGTATTAAACAGTCATACTGGGAACACCCTGAGATGCTTTATCCCTTGTCAGTGTCACTTAGATCCTTACTCCGAATGCCTAATATAGTCCAACACTGGCTGAAATGCTACGTGTTTCAATTTAAATAATCAGCAAACACTTAAGAACCTATGATCATTGCAGCATGAAAATTGTAAGTGTGCAAGAAATTACCTCAGAAGAATGCTGAAGAACTCACCCAACACATTGTTGAAACTTGGAAGGAAGCCTGGAATTCACCAGACTTGTTGAGGGAGCATAAGGAATTATTTCTTACCATGAATTGGCCTCCACAGAGTCCTGACTTTAAGGAGACTTTTAGGAATGAATGCAAGAAAACAATGTCATGATGAATACTGGCCTTAATTATTGCCAAAGGCAGTGTAAGTTCAGTATACAATAATAAAATATCTTCCACATAGATCCCTGAGCTGATTGGTGACAAAAATGGGGATTACAAAATTTGCCTGTTTAATTGTTTGCTACTGGTTTTATAAAATAATGAAATCAATCAATTCGGAAAAAAAAAATAGATATAATTTGCATGTATTAAAAGCCACAACATAATATTTTTTACTTATTTGTTGATTTTTATTAATTACATAATTTTTCTTTTTTGTATGTTCATACCTTAAATAATATTCAATATAATATTAATAATATACAAAATAATCAAATAAAATGTAATAAAAATATGTTAGCCAATAATAAAATAAAAGTGATAAATGAGCAGGTCAAAAACATATAAAAAATGTAAATCTTAAAATAAAAAAAATAAAATAAAAAAAATAAAATAAATAATAATAATAATAATAATAATTAAATTAAACAAGTTTTTTATTTTTATTTGATTTATTATTATTTTTATTATTATTAGCATTAGCATTATTGTTATCATTATTTTATATATGATGTAATTTACCGAAATTGTTAATTACTTAATTAATTAATTGCTTAATTGACTTACTTTCTTTAGGTTTCTATTACAAATCGCATTAAACACAAGGTTATTATCGTTAATATAGCTAGACATGTTATGCATGTTCCATGCTCCATATGATTATGTAGATCTGCGTTTCTTTTCATTGCACTTTGAAAAGAACCTTCAGAGGGTCACTTCAACCCATTTATTATTATATACAAAGAACGAAATCATGCCATGTACCCGGTGTGCTCCTCAGTCAATTTTCCTAAAGCAACCTTCAATTTCAAACATTTCTTGCTTTACGCCCACACAAATACACACAAACACACACACACACACACACATACCAGGCAATACACACACAAAAGCACATGCACACCAAAAGTTCACATTATGCTGAAGGTCATGGAGGCGTCTCTGGCATCCTGCAGTTCTTAATGGAAGCTGTTCTGATTTTTATTTCTTTTTTTTTTTTTTTATAGACGTGAAAATTACATCTTGAACAGCACTTTTTTCATGTCTGACCTTCACTCTGCATTTATTCTCTCGGAAAATCTTGAAAATATTTTTTGTTACTCCTCTAATTCTTTCATATTCTTAACTATCCATTGTTTATTCTTAAATATCCACACTAACATTATCACCATTCTTCTAAAAGGCTTTTCACCACTTCAATTGTTTGGTGATTTCATAAAGCAGTGCCTCATTAAAGTCACAGAAGTAATGTGCCCGGAAAAAGTGCAGGATTTCAACAACGTGAGCTTCTCCAGAAATACAGTGGTGCGGAGAATCGAGGACTTGTCGGCTAACCTGAAACTTCAGCTTCATAAACTGAGTGACCCTCTGTGGCTGGCAGACCTGGCATTTTTAGTTGATCTCACTCATCATCTGAATACACTGAACAAGAACCTACAAGGCAAAGAACAGCTGGTGTCACACCTCTATGCGCACATGAAAGCCTTCTGTGTAAAGCTCCGCCTGTTTAAGACACAACTACGAAGCTTTAATGCTGCACACTTCCCTGCGCTGTCTAAAATCAAGTCTGCTTTTCCAAAGGCAGACCTTTCTGCTAAAAAGAAGAAATATGCTTCTGTAATTACATCTCTCGACAGAATTCAACCAGCGTTTTCAAGATTTTTCTGTCATTGAAAAACAAATCAAGCTGTTCTCGACCCCCTTCCTGGTGGATGCAGAAGAAGTGGAGGAGAGTCTGCAGTTAGAACTGATTGAAATGCAATGTGATGATTCTCTGAAGAGTCAACATCAGCTTCTCTCCCTCCCTGACTTCTATCAGAGTTTGGATCATGCCAAGTTTCCTCTGATGAGACGCCACGCAAAAAGAATGATGAGCCTGTTCGGCTCAACATACATATGTGAACAAACATTTTCTCTGTTAAATCAGAACAAAAGCAGACTGAGATCCAGAATGACTGCTAGCCATCTCTGTGAAGTCCTTCGTGTCTCAACCACCAAACTTTCTCCTGACATCCCAGCCATCCTTCAATCCAAAGGACAGCATCACTGCTCCCACTGAGAGCAATGTTCTTCACATTATAGGTGAGTTAGAAATACACACAGCAATCATGTGTCAATATGTCACCTCTTGTGTGTGGCCCGGGCCTTTGCTTATTTTTCTGTATTTGGCCCTCACCAAAAAAACTTTGGACACCCCTGCTCTTGATGGTCCCGCTGAAGAACGTTGTGAGGATGTGTGGTGGGAGCTAAAGATGCATCTCGGCTTTCAACGTTAGGATGTTGGAATTGAAGGATGAAGTTCTCCACTAAATAATTTGTTGTTCCTGTCGAGTCGTTGATGTTCAGGGGGCTCCAGTGTTCAGTATAACGATGCTGAAGGTGGCACCCTGATCTAGACTGCCTGTTTCCCAGAGGGAGGTGTTCAGGACCGAGAAGCTGGATAGTGTTGAATGCTGATCTCAATGAACAGCATTTGTACGTATGAATCCTTATGAAAAAACGGCAAGAATAATCATCTAGAATAGATTTAATTTTAGATTAACTCCAACTTTATAGTCATTGATCCCAATACAAATACAGGGTCAATGGAGTGCAGCAATCTAATCACATTGCAGGCTGAAAATAATGTCATTGGTGACCTGTTGTGTAGAATCTTGGCACGTTAAGATTTCTGTGGAACTGTTCAAAATATAACCTGAATACTGTGCTAAACTCTGTGTAAAAAACATTCGGAAATTAACCGGATCAGTGTTTTTATTTCACACCTTCGAGCAACTCAGCAGATCAGAATTGGATTGGAAGCCGCAAATGTTCTCAATAGATTGACTCAAATTTGATTTGAAACTCAAACATTTTCCTGAAAACGAGCTCCCCTGTATTTTCAATCGATTACTGATGAACAAATCTGGTCACTGAGACATTTTCCAAATAAACACATTGATCTACATAAATGGAATCAAATTTTACTGGACCATGTTCTTGCCTTCTTACTTTAATGAAACAAATGTTATATAATTCCCCTTTCAGATTGTGTGATAGTTAGTTTTTTCTGTTTGTTTAGTTTTACCCCCAATGGTTTCTGTCATTGTTTTTCAATTCAATTCAATTCAATTCAATTCAATTCAATTCAATTCATTTTTATTTGTATAGCGCTTTTAACAATGAACATTGTCTCAAAGCAGCTTTACACAGATAATGCGGTGATTAAAAATGAATATGTTCTTTATGAGTAAGTTTGTCCTGATGAGCAAGCCGGTGGCGACTGGCGACTGTGGCAAGGAAAAACTCCCCGAGATGGCATAAGGAAGAAACCTTGAGAGGAACCAGACTCAAGAGGGAACCCATCCTCATCTGGGTTACACCGAATGTCCATTTGTGGCGGGTATACAATGTTGCGGGGTGCAGTGATGATGATCAAATTTTTTTTTATTACAGTTTTTATTGCCCTATTGGTAGTAGATTGTCCTCTTTTTGTTTGTTTCCTATTTATATCTTTCGTGTCCAAGATTCAGTGTGAAGTCTTATTATGCATTTTACTAAAACAAGAAACCCAGTTAAGACTCCAAACCTCTACACTACAACCACAACTGTGCACCTACAACATCTGGAGCAGTTCAGAATCAATATTTGTCTAATAACATGACAAAAACATTAAAAATGTAAATAAAACACAACCTCCCCAGCAGAGATGCAGACACATAATGTGCAGCGCCCCTCAGAAGCTGTAATCCAGTGGTACCGCTCGAATTCAACCAATCAGAGGACGGAAAAATGCTGACCCTATTCTGGGCCAGCTAGCTGCCCTGTGAGACGAATATGCAATCTGATTGGTTAAGGAAAAATATTCTCTATGGTAAAAGGGCCAGCAGTGCTGACTTTGAAGGCCCTGGGCAGATTAGATTGACATGGCAACACATAGAGGCTGAAATCTGATTGGACAAAAAATCTAACATTCACATTCACATACTTGAAGCAGTGCAGCCAAGAGGAACCCTATGAAATGAAGGGAATAAACTGTTGGGAATAAATTAATAAAATTTTATGGAACTATTTTTTGAATTTAGGCTGTAAATGTAGGTCAGTGCTTCTGATAGTGTTTAGGCCAGCAGAGAAGGCTTTGCTGGCCCTGACCACCTGCCACTGAATATAGATGTGTTAAAGGAGAATGAAGAAATGTTACATTTCAATGATAGTATCTTCTGCTATTGTGATGTTTTTTGTTTTTCTTTAGGACAAGACTGTTTTTTGATTAGCTAACGTGATTGGTGCATGGCTCATGGTATCATATAAAAAAAAAGGTAAGAAACCATAATAATTACAGTCCATCATTCAGAATATCATCAACCTTTTTTTGTTTCTTCTTTTCCTCTTCACTTCTCTGAGGAAATCCCTGACTGTGAGTGTGTGTGTGTGTGTGTGTGTGTGTGTGTGTGTGTGTGTGTGTGTGTGTGTGTGTGTGTGTGTGCGTTCACTCTCGAGGTGCTAATGTGCTAAATTTGGCTCTGCACAACAGCTGGCTGACCAGTGAGACGAGACTAGACGAGACAAAACGTGGTGTGCGTATAAGAAATCGAGGATAAAACCACAGGAGGATGTTTCATCTGTTCACTTCGCTGTTTCTGATGACTTCACATCGTCTTGGCACATTAGCCTGAGTGGGTTTTTTTTTCCCAACTGGACCATCATCTGCTGGGAAACTAAAATACGGTTATTTTACTGCATTTTCAACCAATAAAAGTATCGAAAACTTTGTATTGATTGGCATACAAAAGAAAATAGAATAGAAATAAGTTTCACAACTACAAGTCAAATAAACACTGATCTACAACTTCCCTACACATAGAAAGCCCTCAAATCTCCCTGTCTGGTAAGTGAAATGTTCCTGGAACAACATCATATCCCCAGACGACTGTGCCATGCATCTATTCACAACAAGGTCTCGGGGTAATGATACGAATTTCAAGAGAAAAAAAAAACAGCAGTTAAATTGAAAAAGAGTTGCAGGATAACGCGAAAGCAGCCAAAACAGCAGTAATGCAGAAAAATTATGTTTTTGAACTGCCCCATTAATCCAACCCCTGAAAGATAAGCCCGAATAAACCCATGGAAACAAACCAGCACGGTTATGGAATGATGAAGTTTGGTCTAAAAAAAAAAAAGGGAACAATTTGGCAAGATTCAGAATTGTTTATTTAGGACACGGACAAAAGTTTGTAGACGTCTTACCAAGTTTGCTGAACATCCCATTCCACATTTAGCTGTTATAACACCCTGCACTCCTTTCACTAGATTTTGGAGTGTGGAGTTCATCCCGATGTTGTTCAACAGGGTCTAGGTCGGAGCGCTATAGCATGCCACTTAAGACCTTCAACCCCATGTAAGAGCAAATTTTCATAGAGCTGGCTTTGTACACGGCGGTATTGTCATGGACGGAACGGATTTGTGAATTGGAGTTGAAGTGAAGAGAAAATTTCGTTCTACCGCATCCAATAGCAATCGTGCATCTCCAACTTTGCGGTAACAGTTTGGATCGTGTATGGCTACAAAAGCCAGTTGTCCCAATACTTTTGTTTGTATTATTAATTCCGAAGGTGATACAACGTGACAAATGTATTACAGTCAAACATCGGAAAAATTGTGGGTTATCCTATGGTACAAAACGATCTGACTATCGTGGATTTATCCCCAATTTCTGCGGATTCGCGAAAAAATGGCGCGCGAGGAACGCCACAAACTTTTATTTATGAAATTCAGCAAAATATAAATGAAAAATTTGTTTTTTTTATGTGCATGTAGTGTGTGATTTCGGTCAAATTTTATCTTTCTAAATTGAAGTACAGTTACAGTACAGGGACCTGTTTTTTTAGATATCGCATTATATCAAATATCGCAATCTTTCAGATATCACGGGGGCTTTTGGAACGTAACCCCCCCAATATCTGAGAGATTGCTGTATTATTTCATTATCATTTTCCTACTTGTCTCGCTGTGCAACAACAAACAGAGAACATGCACATTATAATATAGAATAAAACTACTATAGAAATATAATTAAACATACATTGTGATCATTGTGAATGGTATACAACGGTTGTTGATACAAGGATCACATGTATGAAGAACACAGTAATGTATGGAACCGAGACCTGAAGAATCCGTCGAAAAGTGATGTTTTCAAAAGACAATAATGGCAAAAATGCAGCCAAAGTAACTCATGAATGCTCTGCCTGGCCAAGCCAGTCTCCTGATTTAATGGGAAGTGAGGATTTTGAAATTGGGAGTGCATTAGAGCAAGGCTTGTAACCTTGGGGGAAATTGAAGACACTTTATCCAAAAGAAGTGGGCAAAAGGCAACCGCAAAGCTGCAAAATCCCCCCCTTACCGCTTAGTGTAGAAATCTCAAAGGTGTAACTGACAAGAACATGCCCTTGTTAATGCTCATGTACATCTGCGGTCATATTTACAGTTCGAAAACATTCTTTGTCTATAATATATAGTAGAAAAAGGACTTCTGCTCAGAAGGTTGTGAGTTCAAATCCCACCACCAGTAAAGCTACGACTAGACTAATCTGGGTCGATTTGAAATGTCGGTAAAACGGTCCAGTTTCCTTTTCCCGGTTCACACTGCGAAAAAATGGCGTTTTGCATGAGTGTGGACATCTGCCGGGGCCCTCGAGCGGGGCCCTTAAACCTCGACTGTATGAATGAGAAAATCGTATGTCTCACTGGATATTTAGTTGGTGTGTGTAAGAGAGTATTAGTTTCCTCACCTTCTAATCAGAAGTATTAGTATTTTTTTTTTACATAGTTTGGAATAGTTTTAGTAAATCGATGTAATAGAAATATATTAGAATTGCACACACAGTATAACAATTCTAGAAATCTGAATTTAAATCGGTGCATTTGATTTTATATTTGTATAATGTCAAATATACCCATTTCATTTAAATTTGTCTGTAAAAAATCTTTTTTTTCTATTTGCTGATCATCTGGTTGACTTAGAACTCTTATTTCTAGAACAATCTTAATTCTATTCACACTCAGGTACAGGAACAAAGAGCAAACTGATGTCCTAAAAATATCTGGGGTTTTTTGCTGTCCTGGCCGATTTATCCCGGCACACAGAGGCAGTTTAAAAGGTCAGGATTTTCCCCTTCAGCCTTGTTTACCTCACAAAAGTCCCAAATAAGAACCAGGACAAAAAAAGTTCCACACAACAGCAAATACACTACAAGTATTAGGACACCTCATGCCGGATTGGATGATCTTCTCCAGAAGTATGGCGGTTGTTCTAACAGCAAATGGAGTGATAAAAAAAAAAGCAAATATGAATCTGGAGGTGTCCACAAACTTTTGACAACGTCATATAAGGAACTGGAGTCGAAATAAAACTACGCATACCGTATGATACGGAAATACGAATATCACCGGATTGTGGATTTGAATGCGTTAGGTATTCTATTAATTCCATTTTAATATAAAAACTATTTTTGTAACAAGTATTTGTAAGCATTTAAGTTCATTTGCTGCATTTTTTTAAACAGGACAGTAGGATTTTGAGGTAAAAAAGCAAAAAGAAAAAAAAAAAATGGAAACGATGGTACCTGGATGTTTGGGTTGTAATACCTAACATCGACCAGGAGATGGAGCCAAAATCACGTGTGAATTTGGTGCACCGAGAAAGCAATGGATGGATAATTAAATGCTGGGCATACACACACACACACACACACACACACACGAAGCGTGCAAAATCACATCCTTTTTCGCACCAGTGTGCAATTAACCCTGACAGAATGGGAGGACAAAATCAGGCAATGTTGTGTTTATACGTTGTAATTTTCTCCTTATCTCATACCGAGCTAGAAAAATAAGTTTGATGACGCGTTAAGAAAACTGAAAGGAAAACACACACACACGCCAAGGAAAATAGTAAATGCAAGTATGCCAAAGTGTAGGGCTCGAGGAAATTGAATCAGGTTTTAAGTGGATTAAGATTTCAACTACTGTTTTG
>NC_139593.1:18726306-18888806 GCF_946808225.1 Silurus aristotelis
CTCAATTGGGTTTAAGTCAGGGCTCTGGCTGGGCCATTCAAGAACAGTTACGGAGTTGTTGTGAAGCCACTCCTTCGTTATTTTAGCTGTGTGCTTAGGGTCATTGTCTTGTTGGAAGGTGAACCTTCAGCCCAGTCTGAGGTCCAGAGCACTCTGGAGAAGGTTTTTGTCCAGGATATCCCTGTACTTGGCCGCATTCATCTTTCCCTCGATTGCAACCAGTCGTCCTGTCCCTGCAGCTGCAAAACAACCCCACAGCATGATGCTGCCACCACCATGCTTCACTGTTGGGACTGTATTGGACAGGTGATGAGCAGTGCCTGGTTTTCTCCACACATACCGCTTAGAATTAAGGCCAAAAAGTTCTATTTTGTCTCATCAGACCAGAGAATCTTATTTCTCACCATCTTGGAGTCCTTCAGGTGTTTTTTAGCAAACTCCATGCGGGCTTTCATGTGTCTTACACTGAGGAGAGGCTTCCGTCGGGCCACTCTGCCATAAAGCCCCGACTGGTGGAGGGCTGCAGTGATGGTTGACTTTCTACAACTTTCTCCCATCTCCTGACTGCATCTCTGGAGCTCAGCCACAGTGATCTTTGGGTTCTTCTTTACCTCTCTCACCAAGGCTCTTCTCCCCCGATAGCTTAGTTTGGCCGGACGGCCAGCTCTAGGAAGGGTTCTGGTCGTCCCAAACGTCTTCCATTTGAGGATTATGGAGGCCACTGTGCTCTTAGGAACCTTAAGTGCAGCAGAAATCTTTTTGTAACCTTGGCCAGATCTGTGCCTTGCCACAATTCTGTCTCTGAGCTCTTCAGGCAGTTCCTTTGACCTCATGATTCTCATTTGCTCTGACATGCATTGTGATCTGGAAGGTCTTAAATAGACAGGTGTGTGGCTTTCCTAATCAAGTCCAATCAGTTTAATCAAACACAGCTGGACTCAAATGAAGGTGTAGAACCATCTCAAGAATGATCAGAAGAAATGAAAAGCACCTGAGTTAAATATATGAGTGTCACAGCAAAGGGTCTGAATACTTAGGACCATGTGATATTTCAGTTTTTCTTTTTTAATAAATCTGCAACAATGTCAACAATTCTGTGTTTTTCTGTCAATATGGGGAAGAAGAATTAACTTAAATGATTTTAGCAAATGGCTGCAATATAACAAAGAGTGAAAAATGTAAGGGGGTCTGAATACTTTCCGTACCCACTGTATATACAGTACAGACCAAAAGTTTGGACACACCTTCTCATTCAAAGAGTTTTCTTTATTTTCATGACTATGAAAATTGTAGAGTCACACTGAAGGCATCAAGGGCTATTTGACCAAGAAGGAGAGTGATGGGGTGCTGTGCCAGATGACCTGGCCTCCACAGTCACCGGACCTGAACCCAATCGAGATGGTTTAGGGGTGAGCTGGACCGCAAAGTGAAGGCAAAAGGGCCAACAAGTGCCAAGCATCTCTCGGGGAACTCCTTCAAGACTGTTAGAAGACCATTTCAGGTGACTACCTCTTGAAGCTCATCAAGAGAATGCCAAGAGTGTGCAAAGCAGTAACCAAAGCAAAAGGTGGCTACTTTGAAGAACCTGGAATATGACATTTTTTAGTTCACTTTTTTGTTATGTATATAATTCCATATATAATTCCACATGTGTTAATTCATAGTTTTGATGCCTTCAGTGTGAATCTACAATTTTCATACTCCTGAAAATAAAGAAAACTCTTTGAATGAGAAGGTGTGTCCAAACTTTTGGTCTGTACTGTATATAAAATAAATAAAAATTAAACCCAAAAGTTAAAACACAAAATTCTGTTTGATGTCCTGGTGATTTCCGTCACTTAAAACAATCGCGAGTTCACTTGACAGTCGATTACGATTATATATTCGAATCGATTGACAGCCCTCATGCATATTCATTTTTTTTCTATCGTTCATTTGCATATTATACCTCATTCTATTTATTTATTTTTCTTCATTTTCCTTCTTTCTTTTTGTTTTTTGTCGGTTTTTACGGCGCCATTAAAGACTCGATTCACTGCAATTGTTCTCCGAGCGAAGCCTCTAAAGATTGATTTCTTCAGCAAACAGCTTTATCTTCCCGTGCAATATCCCCCCACCTTCAAATAAAAATAAAGAAATAAAGAACGGAATTCCTCGGAGGGTTTAGCGGCGTGTTGCCTCTCCGGTCTCGGTGACAGCGAGCAGCAGATGACTCACTCGCCTCTCTCCTGGTTTTATGCCAGGACGAGCGTGTTATCTCAGGGAAGAAAAAAGTCGTGAATATTTAATGCACCTGCAGCTGGGTTTATTGGCCAACTTGGCTACACGCATGTTTCATACGAGTGAAAAGTGAACGACGAAGAAAAAAGCGTAGGAAAAAAAAAACAGTGGCGTCATCAGCTCTCAAAGTCTAAATGATGTTCATTCTTTTTTTTTTTTTTTCATTTCATTTAGAAATCCAGGCAATCATCCATTGCTGGAATTTGAACGAAGAACATTCAGGAAGGTTTTGAACTGCAGCTTGATCTTTTATTCTAATCTCCCAGCCTCATTTGCGCACCCCCCCCCCCCCCCCCCCCCGAACCCCCCATGTGATCAATGTTAATTATTCCACTGTAAATGAGATTCTCTGCTTAGAATGCTTGTTGTGCAATTTCCTATTTAAGTGATTCACCAACACACACACACACACACACACACACATGCACACTATCATACACCCAGATTAGTGTGCAGCAAATATACAAATCAGGAGTGAATTTTTCTGCATTCAAATCTAATGTAAAGTTTCACCTTCTGACTGTATCTCGATCTGACCCTGGAGTGGAGTCATTTGGTTTGGTGATAGCGATGACATCATTCTAACACACATCCCCAAATCTTTGCTGAAACTACGAAATCTTTGGTTCATCAGCAAATTAGTATCTCCCAGTGTCGTTATTCTGAATTATTAAACGTTGCCAAAGACTTGAAAATCGAGTAAAAGGCTAGATCTACTGCATCACAAGTTTAAAGCCAACAATTCCAATATGACTCGAGTAAAAGTCCAAAAACCATTAACAATAATAAGGTTCTTCGACAGCTTCTTCAACATGCCAGAATGGAACGAAGATCGAACAAATGGGGTTAGAAAGATAAATACAGTAGTAGTGAAGCGATCTTTCAAGAAAGGGTCTTTAGTTAACAAATACAATTACAGTATCGTGTCACAAAGTGGACGAATCATTCGAATTCAATTGACAAATACAATTCAAGAATGTTAAACTATATATTCAGACCTGACTGGGATTTGAGACCTCTTGAGTCTCAGAGAGGCACCAGTATATTAATTCAACTTCAACTAAATCTGGTTCTCCAAGTTTCTGGAATTTATATGAGCTCTTTTTGGGCTTAAAACAAGGCCAGTGGTGCTATAAAGTCGCTCACAGGCAGCAGATATAGGTAAAAAATTGAATTGATGATAATCATTGTGAATTAAAATATTGTGAAGTACATTTTAGTACATGTATTGAATCCTTAATGTAGTTGAGTCTTTTTCTTCTTCTTTCGGCTTCTCCCATTAGGGGGCGCCACAGCGGATCATCCGTCTCCATACCCCTCCGTCCTCTACATCTGCCTCTTTCAACCCAACTATCTGCATGTCTTCCCTCACCATATCCATAAACCTCCTCCTTGGTCTTCCTCCATTCCCTGCTTCCTGGTAGCTCCATCCTCAGCATTCTCCTACTGATATACCCCATGTCCAAACCATCTAAGTCTCACCTTCCTTACCTTGTCTCCAAAACGTCTTACATGCACTGTCCCTCTGATAAACTCATTTCTAACCTAAATGTAGTTGAGTAAAGAGTAAAAATTGCTTATATTTTTTGATACAAAAGTTTATTGAAGTGCAGTAACGACGGATATTTACTGTGTAGATCCGAGGGTCATGTTACATGTTTGTCTGGTATATGTGGCATATACAGATTGGACAGTTTGAGTGTTTCCCTCCCTTACGAGGGAAATATCAAGGTCCGTGACGTCGGAGTGACGTGGGGCCGCCTTCCCGTGGGCTCACCACCTGCAGGAGGGACCGTAAGGGACGGTGCTGTGAGGATTGGGCAGCAGTCGAAGGCGGGGGCCTGCTTAGACTGCTGCCCCCGCGACCCGAATTACGGATAAGCGGGAGAAAATGAATGAATGAATGAATTGAGTGTTTAAAGGCCCTGGCATGGAGAAGCTGATGTTGGATCTATAATGACCTCAGATTTGATTTTATGAGTTGCTCAGTAGCTCCTGGTTCCATAACATCAACTGTATAAGACTGTAGAAAGTCACACAATCCAGTGCTGATGTTAGTTCTGACTCTCTGGTGTCTTTTATTGTTTTAAGACTTATAATCACACTCTTGATATCACCCAAATGAGGACGGGTTCCCCCCTTTGAGTCTCTCAAGGTTTCTTAATCATAAGTTGCTACAGTCGCCCCCCCAGGCTTCATCATCAGGGATAAACACACATCATTCTCTTTAATTCTTAAGTCCCGTAAAGCTGCTTTGAGACCAAATCCGTTGTAAAAAATCGCTTTAGAAATAAACTTGTTTAAGTCTTATAATTAACTGAGTCCGTGCACAGAAGCTGATTCGTGAGTATGAATTTCCACTAAATCTCTCATTCAGCAAGTCACAGTTTGAACAAGTGGCTATTTCGAATGAGTTATAACCAAGGACTCGAATCTCTGGGGCATTATTTTTAATTTGCTCTCGTTCGACATGCCTGCGTTTACTGTGGAACGAACAACTGGAAAAAGCTGAGCGTACCAGTTTGGTAACGTCACTGGATTGTTAGCTTGATGCAATGGTGCTCAGCAAAAAAAATTTAAATAAATAAAAAACATGTTCTAAGTTGTTCAACACATTTATTTTTTATCTCAATGCCAAATGTGATATTGTAATTTGTGGGATATTGTAATTTGTAGCTAGAGTAGAGAGCAGGTTCAGAAGAGCCTGGAGGGGAATGAAAGGGAATGATAGGGAGGGTGAAAGGCGGTTTTAAGGAGTGAAGGTGGATGAGTTTAAATCCCTGCGGTCGACTGTGCAAAGTAATGGAGAGTGAGTTAGAGATGTGAAGAAAAGAGTGGCAGGAGGGATTTGGAAAAAAAGGGTATCTGCAAGAAAGAAAGGAAAAGTTTACAATTGTGAGATCTGTTATGTCTTATGGTGTCAAGACGGGAGGCGGAGCTGGAGGTGGAGTTACTGTATAGATGCTGCGAGAATGGACAGGATTAGAACGTTTATTAGAGGGACTGAAGAAGTAGGATGTTCTGGAGACAAGGTGACAGAGGCGTGAATGAGATCGTTCGGTCATGTCCAAAGAAGGACTGAAGGATGCTGAGGATGGAGCCACCAGGAAGAAGAAACAAAAAGCCATGAAGGTGGTTGGTTTGGAAGAGACGGGTGTAGAGAACAGAGTGATATAAAGACCGAAAGATGATGAAGAAGATCTCAATGCTAAATGTTTTCGGTTTGTAGAGAAATCAAAAGTCTTCGCTGTTCTAATACTTTCAATAGAGATGTGCAGTTGATTTTACATAAAAAAAAAAGTCATGTGTTTGTAAGACATTCAAATAACGATCAGACCTTCAAGTTTGAGTTTTGAATCTTCCAGATGTTCAGCAGGACCGGGATTGAATCGGGTCATTTTGGCGGAACCGCATGGCTCAGTGTTCGACTCGGAGAAGCAATTAAATCAGTAATTCTGTCTATCATTTGCCTCCCTTTCATTCAGTGTCAGAAATTAGGTCATTTGAGTGAATCAATACTGTTTTTCAGCCATTCAACGAGTCATTGTTAGTCTCAGTGAACCGTTTAAATCCGTGAATCGATTGATCACTTGCTTCTTTGTCATTCGACGGGTCACTGTGCCAATCGATGAATATTTCCAGTCCATTCAAGCCGATTCGTTCGTTGCTGAGGGTTTTCGCTGGGTTTTTTATGTGCGATCGTCAGAACTATCCGTTGGAAGGGGTGTGAAATGAAATCCATTATTCACTTGAAAGCAATCAAATGAGTCACACGGAAATCTTGGTTTATACCGTAAAATGGAAACGATAAGCACGTTAGCAGAACCAAAATATGACTATTATAATCTATAAATAGAAGAAAGAAATGAATAAACAAGAAACCATTTAATGACAGGGTTTAGTTTAGGACTATGTGTTTATATTGTTTGTGTTTATTTAATGAAAAGTCATTAATCACTGTTGCTATGGACTAAGATCAATTAATCCTCAATTGATAACCTGCAAGGTCGAATGTTTTTCTACTGAGGCCGGTGTGTGTGTGTGTGTGTGTGTGTGTGTGTGTGTGTGTGTGTGTGTGTGTGTGTGTGTGTGTGTCAGTTTTTCATTGCCCACATGGGAAATCTGTTTTGCAGCAACAAAAAAACAACAAAATACCCCGAACAAAACCATCTCAGGAAAAAAATAAATAAATAAAAAATAAAAAAAAACATATAAGGACAGATTTCTGCTCACACTTCTTGTTATATAAAAATAAATCAAATTAAATTATTTTAAATGAGGAAATAAGGCAAATGTTGGGCTGCTATAAATAATTCTTTTTTTTTAGATTTTTCTTTTTTTACAACCAAAATGCATTGATTTTTATCTGCGTGGTTTCAAATCTTATTGGCTTTCTAGTGGAGCAAACCGGCGCAACCAAGCAGCCATGTCGGAGCTTTGATTTATATACTTTGTGGCCAAAAGTATGTGCATCCTCACACATCACTGTCGTACCTACTGTACGTGAGCTTGTAGAACATCTAGGTCTGAATCCATGGTTATTATCAGGCTTCATACTTGCTAGATTTTTGTGTCTTGTAGTTCAAATAAAAGGAAAAAACAATTTTAAAATAAAATAAAATTTGGAAAAAATTCCCAAAGCCAATTTGTATCTTTTACGTACTATACACTAATGACTTTTATAGTCGAAATGAAATAATGAATTTAACATGACAATTTTAAAGCTAAGAAAAGAGGATCTAGAAGTGAAAAAGGTTGGCAAAAAAAGAAACAGTTGAGAGATCTGAGAAGAAAAAAAACAAAACAACAGTCAGTGGTATGATATCAAACTTTCACAATGCAGGGGTGAAGGTATCAAAATTATGATGCAAAAACAAATAATAATAAATTTAAAAAATTAGGGGCCGTACGACAAAAACACAAAGCACTCAAAAAGCGTAAGACTACGAAGGCTTAACTGGAAATCAAGTAATATTAAAATGATCCACAAAACCTTTAAAACCATGAAGACATTCTACTAAAGTAACCAAAAATGCCAAAGTAAGGAGAAAGAAAGGATCGACTCATGATCCATGGCTGCTTCTGGAATGGACTCACAAAATTTGGTTGAAGTTGTAACTCATGATCGCAGCAAAAGAACCTCAGAAGTCGATAAAAATATGCCAATATACATAGAAACGCATTGAAATCTAATTGAAAGGAAATTTATTATGCATCGAGATCCATTCACACAATGATCCAAAATACACTGCTAACACCATAAAGGACTTCATTATGGAGAGAAGGTTAAGCCATGTCAATCACTAGATCATAACCCAACTGTGCAGCATTTTATTTCTCAAAGAGGAGACTAAAGGGAGGAATATCACAATATTTCTCATATTTACGTTTCGATCTTAAAGCCAAATGTCTTCATTGTATAGAAAAATAAGGTACTACCCTTACATCAGCTGATTTTGCATTAAAAAAAGTTCACGTGTTTTTCAGACCTTCAAATAGAGATCGGTTATTTACTAGAGCTTCAGACTCGTGGGGAACGAATTAGGGACGATTTCAAAAATATCCAAAAAGAATTTACTCATTATGAGCACACCAAGAAAAAAATTAAAATAAAACAAGTAACAGTTGATAGCTGGTATAGAAGGGGGTTTTCTAATCTGATGAAAAGTCTATAAATAAAAGCTCTTCATGAGAATCTGCTTCTCTTCTTCTCTAGAGGCAAAAAAGGTCAAACAGTGTCTTTACTCTGCTCATTACATCATTTGGAACTTTTTTTTTTTTTGCCACAAGCACTATGAGAATTCGAGTCATTTCTCTTCTGGCTGTATCAAAGAATTTGTTGTATTGATCATGCGATCGTGTCGGTTTTCCCCCGACTTGTATTTCAAAGAACAAAAAAAGTTTCTGAGGCGATTATTAGTGTCAAGTTAAGAATGTTATGAATTCGCAGTTGATGAAAAAAAAATGTGAAGATGAAGAAAAAAAACGTATAAAAATGAAGTAAAGAAGACAAAAAAGTAAACAAACAAATAAATAAATCTGTGTGTAAGATCTTTTCTGGCCTTCAGATATAGTGTACCTATATGTAGCTATCTATTTATCGAGGAAAGTGGTACTGTAGCTCAGTGGCTTACTGGTCAAAAGGTCAGGGATTTAAGCCTTAGCATTGCCAAGCTGCTAGTCTTGGGGTCTCAAGCAAGGGAGTTAACCCCCCTGCTTCTTAACAACCTGGTATATATATATATATATATATATATATATATATATATTTACACACAGTTGGATCAGTATTATATCCACATTTTTAACTCTACACACACTCCAAACACTCTCTCTCCACTCTTTACTTTAATATTTAATGTTCAAGTTCTTCCCGTGGGCTCACCACCTGCAGGAGCGACCGTAAGGGACCGGTGCTGAGAGGATTGGGCAGCAGTCGAAGGCGGGGGCCTTGACAGCCCGATCCCTGGACACGGAGAAGTGTCTGGGGAATCTGCTTAGACTGCTGCCCCCGCGACCCGAATTACGGATAAGCGGGAGAAGATGTTCAAGTTCAAGTCAAGTTCATTTCTATAGCGTTTTTCACAACGGACAATGTCTCAAAGCAGCTTTACAGAACTTAAGAATTGAATGATGTGTATTTATCCCTGATAAGCAAACGTGCAATGTGCAATTTAATGTGTGTGTGTGTGTGTGTGTGTCCTGGTTAATGCTTAACGTGTCACTGTTTCTCACACACAGTATTGTGTAGCTGTTCCGCTCTCATTTTATTATTGTTTCGTTAGCAAAGTTTTTTCCCTCCCGCCCACACACGCACACACACACGCACAAAATCGGACGGTCATCAGAAATGTTTAAAAGTCAGCATCAGCAACGTTAGCATCCTGAAACGCTAATGTGTGCACTACTTAGCCACCTTTATTCACACTTTCTCCATGGGATTCATTCCTCGTTTCAGTTCGGAGCTATTGTCATGAATACGACTAGCCCTTGCATCTTTTCATTCCCCACGGAACAGCATACGTGTGCGAGGAAGCGAGAACGTTATTTACTGCGGCTCTTTATGGAAAGCTGCATCAAAACGAATGAAACAAAATGCGCCGGATTAAAGTTTAATAGCGAGCGTTTACAGCGCATCACTAGCGACACTTAGCTTGCAGTTATTAGCCAGATTGGCTAATAAAAGCCGTGTGACGCGTTGCCAATGCCGTTAAAATCCACATGCTCCTCCTCCTCCTTCGCTTCCTAACAGCTGCGTTGTAAATATCGACTTGTATCAATATTTGATGTAGGGCTTTAAAACCACATCATAGCAACACATTTACTGAAATGAATTGAAGTTTGTGAAACAATTGAGATGTTTTTAAAGTACTCAGACCCTTAGAAAAAAAAAAAAAAGACCTCCCATTTCTATTGAACGTTCCTGAGATGTTTCTACACCTTAATTAGAGTCCCACCTGTGGGAAGGAGGAGTTTGGAGAGGAACACACCTCTCTAATGAGCCTTCCAGCTTAATGAAGGTCAGAGAAAAAGTCAAGCCATGAGGTTGAAGGAACTGCTTGGAGAGCTATGGATTGTTGTAAGATCTGGTGGAAAGAAATGGCTGCTGTGCTGAAGATTTTCAAAAGCTTCCATACTTCTGAAAATGAGGAAGTCTAACACAATTAGGACTTTTCTAAAAGCTGGTCACCTGGCCAAACTGAGGAAGGGAGAAGGTACCTAGTGAAAGAGGTGACCAAGAACCTGATGGTAACTCTGACTGAGTTCTGAAGATCCTAAATGGAGATGGGACAAAGTGCCAGGACGATGGACTCTTCTCAGTGCAGTTTGCCAACAGGCAGCTGAAGGACTCTCAGACTGTGAGCAACAAGATTCTCTGGACTGATGAAACCAAGATTAATCTGTTTGGCCTCAATTTTAAAGGTTATGTCTGGAGGAAATCAGCTCAGGGGTAGAAGGTACTTGGTAAAAGAGTTGACCAAGAACCTGATGGTCACTCTGAGTGAGCTCTGGAGATCCTGTGTGGAGATGGAGAAGGACAAAGTTCCAGAAGGACAACCATCACTGCAGCCCTCCTCTGATCTAGGCTTTATATTAGGATGACTACAAAGATGGAAGTCTCTCATCAGTGGAAAACCCACTGAAGGCTACTTGGGGTTTGCCAACAGGCACCTGAAGGACTCTCAGACTGTGAGGAACAACATTCTCTGTGGTGGTGAAACTGTTTTACCTCAATTCTAAACATGTCTGGAGGACATCACCTGCCCAAAACCATCTCAACAGTGAAGCATGATGGTATGTAAATATATTTTTGGCTGAGTGTTGGTTTTTTCCTCTCAAAATAAGTGATCTAAATTAGATCATCTTCTCATGCCTGTGAGAAATACGAAACGTTGCAAAAAATATCACACATAAACAAAAACCGTCTCACGTCTGACCACATGCATATTTTCTCAGAAACCTCACTCATGGAAATTGAATTCTTCTCATAAAAAAAAATCCCTCAAAGCCTTCTGGATCTATGTGTGTTCTACACAAGTCATGAGAATCTGTTTTTTTTTTTTTTTTTTTTCCCTGGTAATTGAATTCCACTGGGAAATCACATGCGTAGCGAGTTTCTGTAATAACGTTTCCTCTGAGCTGATAGCGCCGTGCTAACTGTGCCTGAGCAGCCGAAATTGGAGCGGACAGTTTGCTAATGCTGCCAGGTTAGCAGCTAGCATGGGCTTGTGAATTAGTGTGAATTACAGAATGAGGGATTGTGGGAGTTTGCTGTCAAACGTAATGGAACTGAAATCCCACAAGAAGCGGTGGAGATGTCCTTGAGTGGCCTTGATTAGCATTAAATGCTAAATTAGTGGATCTGGTATTAGAGAACAGGCCTTCAGGTTCAGGGGGTGTGTGTGTGTGTGTGGATAAACACAGCATAATTCAGCCTGTGCACTGGAGGTCATAATCAAATGGCTGTCTTTATAAGTGATTTAGCATGTTAGCTAACTCACTCTTAATGACTTCATCCCAGGGACAGGAAGTACACAGCGCTCAAACAGGAAGTCCCTGTGCAACCTTTCGCCTGCGTACTTCACATTAACAAAAATGAGTAATAATAATAATAATAATAAAACTAATAATTTTTACCAAGTGGTCACATGATTGCAATTTCTTTCCCCCACCTCAGCGCTGATAAACATGTTTCCTGATTTCCTTTTTTAAATCATCCCTCTTTTTCTCCATCTCTCCCCTTCTGCTCATTTCTTCTTCTTACTCTTCATTTTTCATTTGAATTTTTTAACTTTTTTCTTTTTCTTTTGCTATTATTTATTCAACTCCTCATTCCTTTCATGCCTCGTGTTCTGTGTATCTTGTTTGCTAAAAAAATTAAATCTTAGCTTCTTTCCATTCTTCCTCTTTAATTCCTCCCTGGCTTGTTTTCTTGCTCCTTTTTTTCCCCTTCTTTTCTTTCTCCCTGCCTTTCTCCCTTCCTTTCCTCCTTCTTTCCTCAGTCTTTTTCTCTTCCTTCTTCCTTTTTATCTTCCTTCCTTCATTATTTATATTAAATTTTCTCCCCCACTTTTTTTTTTCGGTCATCATTTCTCTCCTTTTCTCTTTTTTTTTTCCTTTTTTATCTTTTCATTTCTTTCTCTATTTACATGGTTTCAGTGCTTGTTTACGGTGTTCCTCACTCTTTTTTTTTTTCCTCTTCTTTTCTTTCTTACTACTTCAACTTTTTCTTTCTTTATTTTATTTTTTTTACTACTTTTATTTGGGATTTTTTTTTTTTTTAGTTTCTGTTTATCCCACCTTTCTCTTTCTTTCTTGCAATTTTTTCTTTACTTCATCCCTTTCGATGTCAATATCAATTCATTTTCATTCTAAATCTTTCTTCATCATTTTTCACTTTTGCAGATGTTTAGCCCCATCTTCATAACCCTGTGTTTCAGTAGTCTAACTGTGAGGTGGGCTGATGTGAAGCTTCACTCTGGACTCTTTGGCTTTGCTTGAAGGATGGAACTCGAGCTGTGCTGTTTAATGACTAAGTGCACTTGCTCAGGTTTCTGTTTCTCCCTCAGTCCTAAAGCTTAGATCACATTTTTGACCAGTGACACATACGATTACACCATCCGAATTAAAACCACTGAAAGATGACCTTCACCTTGAAGATCAAGGGCAAAATAAATTCCTGCTGTGATAATTATATATCTCCAAGCCACTTTTATTAGATCACATCAGGAGCATAGGCGTGTCCTGGAGGGCAAATATTACACTGTACAGCTAGTTTTTAAAAGGATAAACCATAATTATATTCAAGTTACCACCTTTATCTCCTTACATCAGCTTCTTTCTTTCTTTCTTTCTTTTTCCATCATTTTGCTTCTTTTGTTCTTTTTTTAATCTATGTGCTGTCAATTATTTCTCACTTTCATTCTTTTTCTCCATCATTTTTTACACTTTTTTCTTTTTTTGTTTGTTTCTTTCTTTCTCCATCATTTTTTGCTTTTTTTTTCACTTTTCTTTATCTATTTATGCACGCTCCTTTTTTTTTCACTTACATTTTTCTTTCATTCTTTCTCCATTTTCGCACCTGTCTTGCTTGCTTTCCTTTTTTTATCCATCCATCCACCTTTCGCTTTCTCTATAATCTTTCTTTCTTTCTTTCTTTCTTTCTCTACCTGTCTTTTTCTATGATTTTTTTTTTTATTTATCCATCCATCTTTTGCGCTCTCCAATATTTTTGTTCTCTCATCCATCTTTTCTTTTTCATTCTCCATCATCTTTCTTTATTAGATTTCTTAGAAACATGACAATATTATTATTATTATTATTATTATTATTATTATTTTTTCTTCATTGTAAAAAAAAAAAATGGGAATGGGGAAAAGTGGGAATATTTGTATTTACTTTATTGTAAGCTTCTAAAATTTTCTTTACATTTTTTTCCCCTCCCACTTTTAATTCTCCTATCTATCTATCTATCTATCTATCTATCTATCTATCTATCTATCTATCTATCTATCTATCTATCTATCTATCTATCTATCTATCTATCTATCTATCTATCTATCTATCTATCTATCTATCTATCTATCTATCTATCTATCTAATCTTTTCTTTTCTTGTTTTCTTGATTATTCTTCTTACTTTGGTTAAAAAAAAAAATAATAATAAATTGTTGATACTGAAAAAAAGAAAGTGGGTGTGTTTTTCTATTGAACCTGCAATACTTTAATGTAGTTGTTATTCAGGAGTCTTTTGATGGAACACGTGGGAACTGAGGTACAGTTTTGTTTTCTGCAAGATGTTTGACTTTGTAGCAGTTACAGGTAAAGCTGCACCAGGAAAGGCCTTTTCTTTTCTTTTCTTTTCTTTTCTTTTCTTTTCTTTTCTTTTCTTTTCTTTTTTCTTATAAAAAAAAAAGGGTTGCCAGTGAGGGGAATAATAGTTTTTATTTGTTTTACTGAAAGTAAGCACAGGAACTGCCTGTTATTCTGTAATATCGGAGGAATAAAATGCTTGGGGACATGCTGTTATGGGAAAATAATCACCGCAGTCGCTCTTTGATTCGTTTATTCATCCCTAATTCGTGGTTCATACGGACAACGATGTGAATGACCTTTAGGCCTTGTGTGTGTTCAGCTTCACCCACGGTTTAAGAGCAGTGACGGCGCACTTCAAAGCGAGATATGGATAAAGAGTTAGTGATGTGGAGAGCTGAAGAACAAGCCTATCTGCAGGATCTGGAATGCGAGTCAGACGTGTGCAGACACGGCGTCTGGCCCGAGGCGAATGGAGCTTTCGCTGCTGTGGGATTTTCTCCTGAAATCTGAGCGCATGTGTTTCAGCTCTCAGCCGCTTTACAGCAGCAACTACAGCACAGAGGATCACACACAACAAACACTCTCTCTCTTTTTCTCCACATCCCACATGTGCTTCTCTCCTTCTTTATTAGCCCCCTTATTGCTTTTCAAATTTTATCTCCACTTACATTCTTTCACTGTCTTTTTTTACAGATTCTAACATTTCACTTGCATAATTTTCTCTTCCACTCTCACTTTCATTTTTTTTTTACTTCAAATTCATTATGTATTCACTTTGTTCCTTTCTTTTTTCATTTTAACTGCATTGATATTATTAAATACATTTTCTTATGTTATCTTTTTTCTTTTACTTCTCAATTATCAGTTCTTTCATTCAATTTTTTTCATTCATTCTTTATTTCTCAATTCTTTTTATTTTTTTATTTTTCAATTGCTTTCTAGCTTCATTGTTCTACTTTTTCTAGATTTTCCTTAATTAAATTTTTTGGTTCAATTCAGTCCTTCTCTTTTTCTCAGTTCTTTCTTGTTCATCTGCATTTAAAATGTGTTGATCTTTTTATTAAATGATATAATGACTTATTTTTCTTACTTTTTACTATTTTTTTTTATTGCTTTCTATCTAAAAACTTCCATTTTTTACTTTTCCTAATTTTTTGTTTTTTATTCTTCTCTTTCTTACTTTTTCATTTGCATAAAAATTATTACTTTTTATTAAATTATGTTTTACATCCCTTTTCTTTTCTGTATTACATGGCTTACCTTTTTTATTTTTTTTTTAAATCCTTCCTTGAGGTCATTCAGTACTTGCTCCTTTCTTTCACATCTTGTTTTTTCCACAACAGAATGACCTCTGCAGGTGTGGGGAAAACGAGGAAGTGGACACTGACCATCAAACAACTCAAAACAAAAACTTTTGCTCTTTGGGGTCACGGTGCAGAAGTTTTAGTGTGCTGCTCTGTAACGCTAGAATTCGAGCTACAGAGCCGATTATGGGCGCAGTGCAGGTGAGGGTGGTTGGGGGTAATGGTCTGAGACAATGATTGTGGAATTGTCCCAGGCATGTGGGGAGCTTAAGGATATTCGGTTCAGGGGCGGGAATCGCACCGAGGTAGGAAATGACATTGCAAGATGTCCTCCTATCTGGCTGAAAAAATAAAAAATTAATGGTAAAACAAAGTGTTCTTAAATGTAAGGATTATCAAAAATGTCTCCTCCTTTTAACTCTTTACTAATTATCTTTTAAATTCCTTTTGTCTATTTTCTCTTTTTTTGTTTTTTCTTTCTTTCTTTCTTCAAAATTCTCTGTTCGTTCTTTCGCCTTTATTTTCTTATTTCTGACATTCTCCCAAACTACCCATAACCAATTCTTTTTTGAATTGTCACCGAGTTTTACGTCTGACTCCTTCGTTATTTTGTTTTGCATTACTTGGCCACCGTCGCATTGGGACCCACAAAACAGAATCCAGTTGTGATTTAGTAGTTGTTTTAAAGACACACAGGGGGTCAGAGCTCCAGTTTTGTTTTCTGCACGATGGATGTTTGACATTTTTAGGAGTTTCAGGTGTACCAGGAAAGTTCTGTGGTAATGTGACAAGAATCAGTTGTTTTTATTTATTTTTTTTTTCTCTTAATGAATGAATGAATAAATAATTGAACAAATCAGAGCACATGGAGCTTCAGCACGTTTAGGTTGATACAGTAACATTAAGCACAAAGTTCAGCCTGTGAGCCATCAGAACTTGGATGCTTAAGTATACACCACTATGAATCAATCATGATCCTGGTCATGGAAATGGAGAACATGGAACATCTATACATTATTTATATATATATATATATATACTGTACATTATTAATGGTGTTTATACTATTAGGCTGCTTGCCTTATACCTTATTCTCTACCAGATTCTCTGCTTATTTTGCTTTACATCAGTACATGATCTCTTACACCTGTTGGTCACAAGCCATTTTTGCCTCATTTCTCTGCATAATGCACCTCTATATTTGCACTGAGCTGGTCTCTACTCCAGTGGTGGACGAAGTACACAAGCCATGCATTTCAGTTAAAGTATCGTTAGATTCTGTCAAAAATGACCACAGTAAAAGTGTCTCTTTAAACCTTCCCTTGAGGAAAAAAAGTACAAACGTATCTGCCTTCAAATGTACTGAATTATCCAAGTACTATGATTTATTATAACTAATAATGTTCTTATCATTTGTCACATGACTTTACTTAATTAACTCAGTTTATGTGAAAAGACTCTGTGTCCCTCAGCACACTGATCTAATAATAGATTGATAGGAGTCAAACACTGATTTCAATTACAACCTTCTTTCAAACAATCGCACAAATGAGGTCCACCTGTGTCGTGCCGAGTTCGAGTCTGGAGTTTCTTCCATCATTTATTCCTCTCTGAATGTTCGGCTTGCTGTTGAACTGATGCTGAACTGTATATTTGTGATAATTAAAGACCACCAAGCAAAAATTGAAAAACAAGTCCAGATTTTATCCTCATAAATAAAACGGAATGACTGATTTTGCAAAATGTATTTGAGTAAAAAGTACGATATTTGACTTGTAGTGAAGTAAAAGTCTCCCCAAAATACTGGTACCATACTAACAGCTACTTAAGGACTGTGACGAATTACATTTTCTTCCTTACTGTCCATCACTGGTCCACTCGGCATCTGCACTTTTTATACAGCATAACTAACTTTGAAACTTCTGACTGGATGCTAACTGCACATTGACGGTTAAATATGATCAAATTTAATAAAGCAATCATTTAGCAAATAATGCTGGCTTTGTGGGAAAGACCTATATATGTGTTCATGGATCTGCCTAAGAGGTCATGACTGTGGTTCATTCATTTATAAATGTAATAAAATGTAATCCTTTCTTCATTTCTTGCATCTGTCCATTTATCCATGGATTTATTTAATGGATTTCTATCAAAAAAACTCTTACTTTTTCATTTCCTGTAAATTCCCTTTGCCTGGCAACCCACCACCTATAGATTTCCACAGAAGATTTCACAGAAAAACAAGAGAAACTTTTTTTTGAGAACTGTCATTCTCACCTGTAACTCCACTGACACAGAGAGCCCTGAGAGACACAGATTAAAAGACCTAGCCAACGTTTCTGGCTGCCAAACTGCCAAGCTGCCACCACATTGTCACAGAGATTGTGTGATTGACCTTTTGGCAGGTGCGATGCCCCGTAGAGGACGTGCACATTTCATTGTGTATTCCTGAAACTAAAGCTGTGGGAGGACAAATCTTAGACGCACAAGCTCGATGTTGCATCCAACCATCCACAGCAACTGGATACAAAAATGGCATCCTTTCATCTATTTCTAGGGTTTGAATGCTGCCACCATTAAGAAATCTTACCTTATCCTGCTGGGCCCTCTGGTCCCATTGCTCTCAAGCAGGTAAGAGGAGCAAAGATTTTTACCTAAATAATGTACGAAGTCCCTACCATCTCAGATGAGATGGTGACAAGTGGCCTTCATACAAAATGCTAGCCTCTGCAAATATTTGGTAGCGCCATATGGCCTCATAAACACGCCATCTGTCTTCAAGGCCTCCATGAGTAAAATCTTCTGAGACCTCCTGAGTTGCTGTGTTGCCTTTTTTTTAATGACATCCTAATCTTCTCATCCTTTAAAATGCAATGCATTTAACAGGTAGCTCTCCATAAATGATCAGCATACAAAGCTGGAGATCTGCGAATGAGAAGGGAGCAGAAATGGACCGGCATGATGGAGCCACACATATCCTGGGTAGAACCTAAAACCACAAAGGAGTTGTAATAATTTCTGGCTTTGCCTATTTTTATCAACCTTTTTTTTTTTTGTCAGACTCATTTGATATTTTAGTTTTGTGGAAGCACCTTTTGGCTTCTCTGCTCAAGGGAAGCTCAGGAATGAACAAAAGAAACAGAACAGATCTTCATATTCCTCGTTTAGAGGAAGGGTTACTACTACATCTGTCCTTAATCTATCAGAAACCTCTAGTTTTTTTATTTTATATAGTAATTATATCGAATTTTCCCAGTATCTTAGAGTCCAATTTCCTTAAAACTGCGACCTGGGCTGGATCTTCTTTTTCGGGCGAAATCTGGCGAGTAGGGCGGGTGCAGAAGTGAGATCACGTGGATTGTTTTCCGACGATCATCATGCGCAAGTTGCTGAATAATTTCGATGTTTTATGGGGTCAAGCTCGTTTAAGATCTTCCTGATCTCCCGTTGTCCTCCAATGATGTTCCTCCACTCTAGAAGCGCACGTGCCGCTCGAAACGCCTCGAACGACCCATTGCAGCATCGCCGTAAGAGTCAAACCATGTCAACCATCACTGTGGCAGATTTGCTTAGTTTTATTCGGAATTTCACAATTGTTCTTTGTTCTAAATTGCCGTCCATGATTAAATCGCAGGCGTGTTAAGGTATGTGGTTAGAATAGCAACAGTTACACCATTTAGTCTTGAGACATTTGATACAATCTTTGTAGATGGCACAATTGAAAAGACAGGATATCTTATGATGGGTCCTGGACATCCAGGAATTCAGAAGAAGTTGTGAATTGTAAACAATATGCAAAACCCTGTCCCATCTAGTCACAGACTTGACTACTTTATCATTCATCCATTCATCTTCTCCCGCTTATCCGTAATTCAGGTCGCGGGGGCAGCAGTCTAAGCAGATTCCCCAGACACTTCTCCATGTCCAGGGATCGGGCTGTCAAGGCCCCCGCCTTTGACTGCTGCCCAATCCTCTCAGCACCGGTCCCTTACGGTCCCTCCTGCAGGTGGTGAGCCCACGGGAAGGCGGCCCCACGTCGCTCCGACGTCATAGTCCTTGATTTATTTTTCTCGTAAGGGTCCCCTGGAGCATAGAGGGTTAAGGGCCTTGCTCAAGGGCCCAAGAGTGGCAGCTTGGCGATACCGGGGCTTGAACCCCCGACCTTCCGATCGGTAACCCAGCACCTTAACCGCTGGAGCCACCACTCCCCTGACTACTTTATTTCTAATTCTATTTACCAAACTCCCCACTGTCATGGACATCTCGGGAGGTCTACAGATCCTTTGTATTCTGTAAAGACACAGCGACTGATAACGGTTAATTTTATGTGTTATCATGCTTTTGTCACATGTTCCAATATCATTACGACCTGTCTGTTACGTATCATCCCCCAACCTGATAAACATCTAAACAAGAATTTCAGAGGCTCTTACAAGCTATCACCAGCAAGAATGATGTTGGGACTCGTATGGGTCTGATATGGAAAATCCTCAGGAGATTTACAGACATCACTCTCTTCCTGTGTGTTGGGGTACAAGTCTCCTTTCCACTTAGGCTCCAGAGAACTAGATTAAGAGTAGTAAGCAGACTTCACAGAGGAGTCTACCAAGTGGCAGATTATCAAAGCCTGCCTATAAACCCATTTAACCAGGCCAACAAACCAACTCGCAAGCTACAACCTTTGACCATCTTATTAAATACTGTCACAATTCTTACAGGGAATTTACATCCAAGCTGCTAAAGAGAACCGGGGGGGAGGGGGACGTAATCTGAATGCAAAGCGTTGTCATCAATAATCTCACTGTGCAAAGCCCTGCAGGCAAAAAGTTCCAGATTGTATGATAAAGCAATGCTATATCTCACTTCCAAATTCTGTTTTGTTTAAATCGCTCTGTTTTTGTTTCGGTCTTCTTATGTCTCTGCAAAAAATCATGTCATTGGTTGTGTCCCTCATGTACCCTTATTGCCTGCACCTGTTTCTTGTTTGCTCCTTGATTTGTTTGTATATTTCTACAACCCCCAAGTATCCACTGTTCTCTCGCAAATTATCCGCTCACCATGACCCCGTTCTTTTGAAGTTACCGAGTTTCACTAAGGTTGTTGACCTGTTCGACTCACATTTCTAGATATTGCCTTAGTTAATCTATTCTTTAGGCTTTATCCGAGTTTTTTAATTAAAACCTGCAGAACCTGCAAATGCATCTGTCCATCTTATCAGTACATGAAAAGCATTACTAGTTGCACATTCTACTGTGTAAGTTCCCGGCCATTGTATATACAATGGCCAAAAATGGACCAACACCATCCTACCTCAGAGACCCCATCACATCTCACACTGCACCATGCTGTCTGAGATCCTTCAGCACTGCTCGACTGGTACCACCACCTCTCAGAATGAGAGGTAAGTACACTTCAAGGCTTTTCTCTGTTCTGGCACCAGGGTGGTGAAATGAACTTTTTCCACATATCCCTGACTATCTTTAAGCGCCAATTGGAGACCTACCTCTTTCTGAAACATTTAAATTAGCCGTTTCCAAGTTTGCTTTGTAGAAATTAAAGTTAGCACTTGAGCACAAAGCACTTTTGTATGTCGCTCTGGATAAGGCGTCTGCTAAATGCCTCAAATGGAAATGTACATTAGGAATGTGCATCTCGGAAAACTGAGGCCAATGCGATTCGCATCTCAACGCATAGCCAACGATACAATACAATAAATATACGCATGAAGCGGCTACCGATCCAATTCGCCCCTATTTCGATCTGATTTCGCTTCGATTCAACACAATGCGATTCGATGCAATATGATGCATTGAAAAAACATGATGCTGTGCAATTCAGTACAGATTTGACAGATTTACCCAAGTACCTGTTGATTTTAAAATGCATGGCTAAATGATTAAAAGCTTATCTTCAGAAAGATGAAGCTCTACCTCTGGCGTGTTAATCTGTATTCTGTTGTGATGCGTTATATTCGCGTGGCAGCAGTGCTGTGTCTGCTGAGAAGAAATCAATCTATGTATAAAATATCGTTTACAAATCTTTGGTCACTTTCTTAACAATAAAAGTATAGGACATCTACTAACCATTGTATATAAATACATCGTTTTTTTACCGATGCAAACGTGTTCAAAACAATGCATCGCGATAGAAATGCCAACTTGTATCTGACGCACGCTTTTTTTAAATCACTAACTTTTATGCCGAAGCACCGATGCGAATCTGTGATTCCTACCATCCCTAATGTATTGCATAGCCATTGTAGCTATCAGTCTATTATTGTGACCCTTTTTTTTATTGTAGCGCTATTGATTGCCCTTTGAATCTGCGTATCTGTTCAGTTGTGTATCGATCACCCCCGTGTTTGTGGCTTCACCTCTTGGAATCTGTTTTGGACCTGATTAAGTCTGGTATTGGACCATATTCTGAATTGTGCATTTAGACCGCTTGAGTATAAATCCTATTTGCAAGTCTAGCTCTCCTGTGCTTTAATTGGAACTTGGGAAATTCTTTACAATTATTTAGATAAATGATTTACAAGCTGTTGTTCTGAAACCTAGGAAAGCAGAGTATTGCAAACGTATTGGCACCCTATGTAGGAGTCATCTTTTCTTTTTTTTTTAATGTATCCAAATGTTCATATAACTGAAGCATAATCTTAATAAAACCATTCGCATCAAGTTCATATATTTAATATTCCGTCTTTTGTGTCGGAATTTCGGCCATGTTGACCTCGATCGTTTTCCCCCCCTAAATCAATGTGCGATTCCAAGATTAGCTTCGTGAATAAAACAACGAGGTGGCCATTCTCGACGAGATAAAGAGGGGCTCGTTAGGGTTTTAGATCATGCTGGCATTTGGTGGATGTGCGGTATTAAATATTCAGAGTCATTGGAGATAAAACCAGACCAAATTGGATTTGTCCTGTATGTTTTAATAATTTAACAGAAGCCCTTATATTGATGTATTATTGCCTTGTTAAGTTGTACACATTTCACACATCCCCAGGGATGGTATTCTGTGATGCCCCGCCCACCTTCATTAAGTATCGCTTTGTAGGGAAAGAAAGGATCAAGGGCTTGCTAAAAAAATTTATGTAGATGCGTATTAAACACTCATTTATTACAATTAACAACCCCGTAAGAGGAAATGAGTTCCGTACAGAGACAAAAATACTTATTACAGTGTGGCTGGGAATATTTTATTCGGACTGGTTGGCGAGAGGAAGGTAATTTTATTTATTTATTTTTTTAAATACAAGCATTTTACAGTTTCAGCAGGTTCAGATTTCAAATGTTAATACGATAAGGATGTTTGATAATTTTAATACCAGCTGATAGTTGATGATTGGTTCCAGCAGCGGACCAATCAGCAGCTCTGCTTTAATACCTAATAAACACTCATTTAATAATTTTTCAGTGTTCTTTCGCTCCAACAACCCTTTATTAGACACCCCCCCCCCCCTTTTTTTTTCTGACTTGCCGTCTGACTCGAAGTTCTCCGTGTTCTTTCTGTCAGGTCACGTCAGAGCTTGTAATGATGTAAAGTCCTATCCAATTCGAACATGTTTAATCTTAAGAACACGTTTCCTTTGATTTGAGTTTTGTAATGTAGATCCTCCAGCCAATAAAAACATGGCTCCAATCCCACACTAATAGTTTCGTATAAATACACATCTAGTTCCAAATGAGCCTCGAATGCAGAGAGAGTGCATACAGCTCACTTTTCTCTTGTTGGGGCAAAGGGCCTCCAGGCTTTCTGGCTCCAGCTGATCCCTCAAGAACACCTCTGTCTGATGCAGGAGCTTTACATGGATATTTCACACTTTCTGAATGGCTAGGAACAGAACTGAAAGCAGGGAAGAAAAGATGCAGCTAAATGTCTTCCGATTTCATTTCACCACATACAAATTGCAATTATCTTATTTGTAAATTTGTCGCAGGAAGATCGATTGCGTCTTCCTCTCAGTCCATGTGAGCCGGATAATTGGGAATATCCATAATGCTGTCACTTTCGATTATCAAGCTATAAAACACACTTATATTAATGTGACTGGTGAATAATACACACAAGACCAACACATTATAATATAATAACTATTTATTGTTTCTCTTTATGAGGATGGGAAAAGAATCCCCATAAAGACCCCCTAATTCGCACACCCGCCACACACGTGTAATGACGTCAACGAGCGTCTATAAAAAGGCCCCTGTAGCCCAATTCTCCTCAGACATGTGTAATATGCAAAGCCCAAGAATTGGAGCCTTTAACCACCATCTGGTTAGACAAAAATCCACTTTCTCACATTGCTGTTTTTCTCATACTGTAGCTCTTTATTGACGTTGTTACTTCTCATAGCTGTTACCTCACCTTGGTCTTAATTCACACTACTGTTACCTCACATTGCCTTCACTTCACATTGCTGTTACTTTTCATAGTTTTTACCTCAAATTGCTGGTAGTTTATATTGCAATTATTTTACCTTGGTCTTACTTCACACTACTGTTTCCTCACCTTGCTGATGCTTCACATTATCTCGCATTTCCTTCACTTCACATTGCAATATAAACTACCATCAACTTGAGGTAAAACTGAGAAGTAACAGCAATGTGAATTGAAGGCAATGTGAGGTAACAGTAGTGTAAATTAAGACCAAGGTGAGGTAATTGCTGTTACTTCTCATAGTTTTTACCTCAAATTGATGGTAGTTTATATTGCAATTACCTCAAATTGGTCCTACCTTACATTTGCCGGTACCTCATATTGGTCTTGTATCACAATGCTGTTACTTTATGTTGCTTTTTGTAAAAAATTTAATTTATTTTTCCTTAAAAAAAAAATGTATAACAAATTAATAACAAAAAAAATTGGGGGGTGGGGAACAATGTGAATAGATAAACATGTCGACATTAGTAAAAGTGAAATTCTTTAGTAAAATCTATTACTTTTTTTGGTTACAACAACA
Source organism: Silurus aristotelis (assembly GCF_946808225.1). Taxonomy (NCBI): domain Eukaryota; kingdom Metazoa; phylum Chordata; class Actinopteri; order Siluriformes; family Siluridae; genus Silurus; species Silurus aristotelis. Next base: position 18,750,168 of record NC_139593.1, read on the forward strand.
AAAAAAATGTTGAATCAATCAATATCTTACACTTTTGTATTCAAATTTTTTCTGAACATACCAACATGTCAAAATTTACTTCCTATTTTTTTTGATAAATTGAGACAAATGATTACATTGTCATCATTGATACTGATTTTGGTCAGTTATACCTTTTATAACATGTACTTTTGTACTTCCTTTGCGCATCCAAACATTTGCACAATTTCTTTTTTAATACCACCTATCATTTGATATATTTTCTTCTTTCTACGTCTTTTGTTCCTCCTTATTTTATTATATTTTATATTTACAGACCTTACTTAATGCATGCTTTCGAAATCTTGAATGATTGTACATCTTGAATTATTAAACACCAGCAACATCTTAGTTGTACTGACAAGTGGTGTATATTAAATGCTTTTAATGTAATTATGTCTAGTTCTTACTCGATTTTGTGAATGTTTATGACGATATGGATCATTTTAATGACAATGGATTTGATTTTACTCATCATAAATTCTGAAAAGAATTTAAAACTAGTTCGGACACTCCCATTTTGCACAGTTTTTGTCTTTAAGTGAGAGAAAAATCAATAAAACGGCACGATCCGTCATTTCCATAATGACGCTTTCACCTTGCGGATTTTCTTTCCTGAACATTTGACAACCCCCCCCCCCCCCCCCCCCCCCACACCCCATTTTAATTAGACAAATTCATCATTTACTGCTTTGCTGCCAAAGAGATTATTAAAATTTATATATTAAGATATGTCTATAAAAATTACAAGTTAATGAAGCCTATCAGGATGCACACATCTTATATAACCGTAATGATAATGAATGACTTTTGGAATAACAGCAGCTGCTTATGTTCTCGTGATGACGTGATTTTATGAAAGAAATAGTATTTAAAAAATATAAAAAATCTAAGTAAAAAAGACCATGCAAAAGGTGCATGATCACATACATATTTTTGCAATGCTGTGTGTTTATAGAATGTTTGCCCTGAAGGAAAACAGGTGAATGGTGGAACAAAAGAATGTGTGTCACAGCGGTGTGTGTTCATATACGTGTGTTTATGTGTAAGAATAGGATCGTGGCAAGTGTTATATTTTCACACGTGCAATTTGGTGTAAAAATTTGTGTGTACACATACATACGTGACCGTATCTGCATATGTACAGCATATGTGTGCATGTGAGTCTGAAAAGTGAAAGCTGTTTATATAAACTAACTACCGTGTGCCAATACTTATGTCACAACACCCAACGTCGTGCAAGTTATGACAAGTAGATGACCACACACGTATGTGTTTTGTCTTAGATAACGTTTACTTTATTTTCAGCGTAATAAAGTTATGTAACTAGCCATGGAACGAGTCGTGGAACCATAGCAGCACGGGTTTTGTTTGTTTAATTAGTATAAATACAACATTTCCTGTAAAGGGTGTAATGCGTTTTTTGTTATTGTCTGCCAAAAATTTTTAATGGTCTTCCAGCAACTGATTTGTATTTGAATTCTTATCCTGCTTTTTTGTGCATACTGTAGAGTCTCTACATACACGTAGAGACTCTACATACACGTAGAGACGTGTGTGGCAAGCCATCAGGGCCAGCCAGGGCCTTCTCTGCTGGGCAAAACTTATCTTTTAATCGTTTTTGTTCATGAATATGTATTAAATTATTCCCAGTAGTCTGTTTTCTTCATTTCATAGCTTTTGTCTAAGATGCGCTGATCGTAGAAGATTGTAAGTTTTGGTTGAAGTTCCTATCCAATCATATTTCACGTGTTGCGGGGGTCAAAGATATCTATCGTCCTATCGCTTAAAAACCTTGTTGCTTGAAGTTGTTGCTTTAACCAATCAGATTGCGACTTGACCCCAAGGCCCTGAGGTGGACTGATTCATGTAGGACAACACTGAAGTCCTATTTGTAAAATGCATGGTAGAGAGAGAGAAAGATCGATTGATCTTGTTGTCAATGCATAGTACAAATACACAGGTACAGATAAACAATAAAATATAAGAGCAACCCTGATGTTTTGAGCTCTGCCAACAAATACTGTGGTAAAGATACTCGTTCTTGGGTAGTTCTTGTGGGAATAAAGCATTGAGAGCTTTTTACATTCAATTATCTGTTGGCTTTTTACTGGATAAATTAATGCTAATTGTTTATGGTAGTCAAAAACTGCTTAGCATTCAGTGACAATTCTTTATTTTCAGGTAACATTGAAAGAGTAGAGATGCCAGAAATACACCCTTCACTCAAGTAGAAGTACATATACTCAATTTTAAGTGCTGTCTACACTTTTTTATTTCGAGTTAAAGTAAAGAAGTTTGGGCTCTGACATGTACTTAAGTAAAAAGAAGATATTGCTAATACCTGTTTTAACCTGACTCTGGTAACTACCTTACATTATATTAATATAATAATACAGAAAAATTTAAAATGTTATCAAATGAATGTATCCACGCTGAACATCCACTATATAAAACACAAGCAGAGAAAAGATAATGATCAGGTGATGAGGAATGTCTCTGTCCTCATGTCATGTTTACATCGCTGACTCCCTCTGTTGCCTTCTGGATTGCACGTTGTAAGCTTCGTAAACTAGCCTACGTCTGTGGTGTGTGAGAGCCAGGAAATGATACACCAGCGGTAACAGTGGTAGGTTGAAAAAGCCGCACAATGACAAACAGGTCGATGTGCTTAAAACGGCGCAATGAGAAGAAAAAATATCGTTCATGTCACCAAATAGATTCAAACTAAAGTATCGATCCTGTTTTGAAAATGTAAGAAGTAGAAATTACAAATATTTTTTTTATATATAAAAAATGTAATTGTGAGGTAAAGAACTGATACCAGAAAAATCTACTTAAGTACAGTAACAAAGTATTTGTACTTCAATACTTCCACCTCTTGATAGTACTATAGCCATCATGCTAGTTTGTCCATTTTCAATCACTGTTATTAAAATACTAATTAAAAAAGAGCAAGTTCTTATTTTGTTGTTAATTAATTTGAATAACCTGCATTCGGTTTTCTTATGCAGAACCACGATAATGTGCCATGTATTTGTTCCATATCTGATTGTTACATACTGTTCTTAAATTTAATAATTTATACTTCTAGCCTAATGCTAATCAGTGGCTAAAATAATGTAAACTAATGTAAAATGTTAATTTAACACTAATATCTTTAAAATAATAAAAAACCGACAGTTTGAGCTTTATGCTAATTTTATCTTTAACATTACTCAATGCCTGCTACCTTTTGTTTATTTTATAGCCTAAAATAATAATAATAATTATTATTATTATTATTAGGCTAAATAACTTATCCCTTAAACAAAAAACACTTTCTGATCTGTCTGCCTGAAGAGGAGAGTTTGACTTTGCCATTTTTCACTCTGACATTTTCCTCCTTTGACATCGGCCGAGATTCAGCAGCCTGTCAGTCTGTCAGCGCAACGTCAACTTCCTGCTAACCGCTAAACGTCCACTTTGCAATCCTCTGATTTTTTTCTTTTTTTTTTTCTTTCATTTATCAAAACCTTTTTTTGTCTCTCCAGACTGAACTCTCAAATGTCATGGGGTCAAGCATTTGATTTCCGAGCAGCGCCTAATTAAAATGTAGCTTTGTTTCAAGTTAAATGCTAATTCAGCCAGATTCAAGTATCTTAGTTTGCATTTGTTTTCTATAATTTGCGTCAAATTTATGCTTTTAACTGTTAAAACCATGTTTTTTTTTGTGTAGATCATTAAATCATTATAAATAAAACGTACTGGAATCTGGATGATTAATAGTGTCATTGTCTTTCTGTAACATTGGTATCTCAATTGTTAAGGTGTTGGACTTCTGAACAGAAGGTTGTGAGTTCAAATTCCAGCAGCAACAAGCTGCCATATCTGGGGCCCTTGAGCAAGGCCCTTAACCAAGTTGTATAAATAAGATAATTGTAAGTGGATAAGGGCTTCTGCCAGATGCTTTAAAGGTAAATGTGTCCTGATGGTCCTTACTGGTATCCAAAAGGTGCTCCATTAGTCCTCAGTGGTCTCGGATATAACATACCACCAATCAGGATAGTGACGATGCCACTGTGAAATCCTTTATCATTTTTTTTTTTATTATTGTTTTAGCTACTTCTCTGTACTTATTTACAAATGTCATGGGGTCAAGCATTCGATTTCCTAACAGTAACACGAGATAATGTAATTGTATTAAAACCGAAATGCTAATTAAATTTACTTCACTACTTTACGATTTCAAATAAACATGCCATTCCCTATTACCAAACCCAATAAAATGTAGTCCAAGTCTATTTTAAATGAGCCTAACATAGAGAATCTGCCGACGTTTACAGATCATGTTCACGTATAGCTTCTTCTTTGCATGAGCTTTAACCTGTGTTTGTTTATGGCACAGCAAACTGTGTACACAGACAATTCTAGAGGTGTTTCTCAGGTTTCCATAACAGAAACATATGTTTTTAATGCAGTGCTGTCCGAGGGTTCGAGGATAGACTTTTGCCCAAAGAAAATTCTTCAAGTTCTTGGAAACTTTCGAATAAATAATGTGCTTCAGATAAAAAGTGATTCAAAGTCTTTATAATTGTTATTGTGAGATTTTTAAACAGTTTGTAGACACAGAGTGATCAACCTCTGCTTATCTTTACTTTTGAGAGAGTCTGCCTCTTTAAGATACTCTTTTTTTTTTTATAACCAATGATGTTAAAACTGGTTACTATTTTCTTTCTCCATGAACTTGTTCGACTTTTTGTTCTTTTATGGTCATGACCTTATGCACAAAGTCTGGCCACACTGATGTTTTTTAGAAAGTCTGTACAATATTTGGATACAAAGATGGCATCGGGGGTCATTTTGACCGAAGAAACTTTCGTGTTCCGAGATCTAAACTAAACATTTATAAATAAATCTTGCTGTTATGACTGATTCTGATTCCCCTGAGAGGATGAAAAGAGCATTGCACACAACACACTTTGTCAAACGTAGACGCTCCAATACAGCGGTACGAACCTTTTTAAAAACATGGACCAGTTTCTTATTTCGCAAGACCATTTTTCCGTAGACGGAGGGGTGGGAGCGGTTGTTGGGGGGGGCCATACACATATCTAATGCAATCAAATGCATTTGTATATCCTATATATATTGTAACTCTGCTCACAGTAATGCAGAATCCATGAGATCTATGAGCTTGGTTTCCTGCAAAAAGAGAGTCCCGGGGGCGACACAAAAAAAAAAAAAGTGTGTTCCTTAAGTCCAGTCTACTCTATAATCTCCTTCTAGTTGCTGTCAAGCAGAAAAACCCTGCTTTATAAAGCATTGTTGAAACTGGAAGCAGGGTTTTCAGTGCTTTTGAGCTGGACTTGTCATTTAACTTTATTAATGCGTAGAGAAGAAATACTGCGACCGAAACAAGTGCAGGAAATCGTTCTAGGCAAAAGTGGTGATCTAAGCAATAAAAAATTAATTAAAACACCCTGCAGGCCACAAAAATGACCAAAAATGTGAATTTTTAAAAAAGATTTTATTCTTTTTTTGTACCAAATGATCCACCGTTCCACCTGCTCTAACAGACTGCCAGGCCAAGATGACTTATCCCAAATTTGTACTACTGAAATAGAGCGAGAAGTTCCAGAGACAGGTTGATTCTCAAAGTAAATAAGATTTCGAGAACAAGGCTGCCTTAAATTTCCCCTCCATTAGATTACAGCATTGGAACGGAGCCACCGTCAAGAAAAGTTGGAAATCTAAACATGGAATGGTCACCTTCACCTAAACAAATCTAAGGCAGACTCTCAGCTTTCAATGTAATCAGTGATTCCAGGACCTACACCATTTGATGTCACTCGAGTGTGTAACGTACAATCAGCTTTTGAGCTATTCATACTGCGGCTATTTGAGACAATGATCAGGTTTAATGAAAGTTGTGTGTTTTGTGAGAACTGGAGGCCTCACATGCTGGACATGTGGATTGCTTGTAGCAGCTGGAGGTTCGAAATGAAATAAGGATGCCCTCGCTAGTCTACGCGGCAAAGCTAATTCTATCCCGTGACTCAACAACCTGTCAGTCTTTCAGCGAGGCGTCAACCTCCCGCTTATCCCTCAACGTCCACTTTGAAATCCACTGCCTTTTTTTATTCATCAAAACCTTTTCAGCTGTCCCACTGAGCCCGGACTCTCAAATGTCACGGAACAAGCAGAATTTGAAGCATCAGTTACTGTTTTTGTGCTTTTTGAATTACTGAATAACCTGCATTCACATATCAAATAAGGCTCAATCTGATATAACCATGATGCCAACCTGTTCAACATGAGACAAGGAGGCTGCAATCAAGGGAGTGTGTGACATTTAGGTATACATTCTACCTCTTCTGTACAATTCTGGCCCTTATGTTACAATTCATCTTATTCTATTCAGGGTACAAGCCGTTTAAACCTGCATAAAAATCTAAATTTTGATTTTTATTAAGCAACTAGTAATTTTGGGTAGTCATGCAGTGGAGAACCCGAGAACAACAAACAGATGAGGAAACTTGCTGTATATAAGAAAAGGGTTTTTATTCTTTGAAGATTTCGTCCTCATTCTTTACCCGTCATTCTGTGTGTTTTATTTGTGCATGTAAATTTGCTCCCTGACCTTGTATGAAGTGATTTTAAAGCAGTGAATTTGTACTTTTTAAGAATGGTGCGCATCCTTCACCAATGCTTGCTTTGCAGATTATGTTTCATTCTTTATTTTTTTAGCAATAAAGTCCAAAAAGCTATTGATGGCCTAATCAAAAACAAACCAAAAGTCATTGGTCAGCAAATTAGTGAGACTTGGCTGACTAGATAAAACAACTTTGTATTGGATCGCTTTTCCCTTTTTTCAAAAATAATCAATGTTGCTCTATTCATTGTTGATGAACCCTCAAATAAAAGAAAAAAAAAGTGAAAAATACGTTAAAATATATACGTGTTTTTATATATATAATTTTTCCCCAGTCTTTCTGTCCCAAGCTTTTTTCCACTGTTCAATGCAACAATGAAGAATGAAATTGTGGCACAGCAAGAGATTGTAGGTGTTTGTTTAATTCTTGCTAATTTCCTTGTCGCTGATTTGTTATCATTTAATGATTTGTTTTATAGATCGCTAAAGATTGTACTTCAGCCCTCAAAGAGTCTCAACTAAAGGTGCTACTGTAAACAGAGTCTAGGGTTAGTCTATAGTTTATGTCTATAGCGCTTTTCACAACAGATATTGTCTCAAAGCAGCTTTACAGAATTTAAGAGTGAAGGTGAACGATGCGTTCCCTGATGAGCAGCCATGGTGACTGTGGTGAAGGAAAAAACTCCCTTAGATGTTATGAGGAAGCAGACTTAAAAGGGGAACCCATCCTCATTTGGGTGACCTCAAGAGTGTGATTATAGTCTTTAAACAATACAGAACACTGGAGTGTGGAAACTAACATGAGCACTGGAATGTGTGATTAAATCATTTTTGGGGTGGCGTCCGTTTATCGTGTTTATTTTGTTTATCGCAGGCGGTTTTGGAAGGTAACCACCGCGGTAAACTGGGGATTACTCTACATAAATTCTGCCCAAAGATTAATTATAGCCAATTAAGCCACAGTATCCTCTAAGGAGGCTGCGGTAACGAATCAAATCCACAGTCCAGTATATTATTTAAATCCTCAGACAGCAGTTACCACTGAGGTGTCAATGTTACCAATTAGACCCCAGTTATTACTGACATAGCACTGTAACCAATCAGACCCCAATCACCACTAAGGGTAACACTGTAACCAATCAGACCCCAGTTACCCCTGAGGTGTCTCTGATTGGATACAGAGACACCCCAGTTACCCCTGAGCGGTGTCTGTATCCAATCAGACCCCAATCTTTAATGAGGTGTCACTGTAACTTTTAGAATGCAGTTCTTACTGAGGTAGCATTGAAATTAATCAAGCCATAGTTTCCAAATGTTAATGTAGAAAGAAATAGATAGCTTGTTATATTGCTTTTTGAGCATCGCATTCCACATTAAGTCCCAAATCGCTCCTATAATTCTCTTCCACTCTTCTGTTTTTTGGAGTTCATCAACCACGAGGGTGTTAGTAAAGTTAGGTACTGATGTAGATGAGGTGAGGAGGCCTGAGGGTGCAGTCAGAGGTCAGAGTTCACATTCATTCCAAAGGTGTTTAGGGTTAAGATCAGAGCTCTATAGAAGGTCACTCAGGATCTTCCTCTTCAATCCATGTAAGGATTGCAGAAAAAGTCCCAATACTTTTGTCAGGATGGAATGGGATGGATGAATGGATGGATAGATGGATAGATAGATAAGATTCTTTCAGTTTCCTTCTCTCTGTGGTGAGGAAGAAAATTGAGCTGACTTCATGTTTCTTTTCTCCCACGAATCCTTTGAATAAATTCCCATGAAGCCTTGTTAATGGCTTATTTGCATAATTCTTGGACATAAACAGGAAGTGGCTGTGGGGAAAAAATGGCCACCTGGGCCTTCACTCAAGCGCTGCAACATGCAACACACTCTAACGCTAAACCACAGCAAATTTACAAACGAGTGTCTCATTTGCATTCGGTGTTGCTTATTGAGGCTACGCTGTTTTTTTTTCACAATTAAAGCTACAGGAAAGCAGAAAAAGACTATGATTTTCTTCTCTCATGCACAGTTTCCTCTCAGATCAATCAAACATGTGGGATTGATTTTTCTTTCACTCAGTGAGCTAAATATAGAAAAGTCCATGTTTTGGAATTTCTAGGTTTCTTATATATTAATTTTTGGTGTATTGTGCAGTTGAAAGCTAATCGAGGTATGTGCTTAGCTTATGTTAATAATTTAGCTTCTTAACCGTCAGAAAATTGGACACAGATTTAGATTTTATTTTCAGTCTTCTGGATCAAGGTTTTGGAACAAGATATAATACATCTGGAATAGATTTATTTTTTATTTTTTTGTTCATTGTATGAATTGGTTTTAGCCCAAAGGGACAATGGCTGGCATTTGATATTAATTTGATTACTCACAAATTATTCATTGAAATTGGCAGTAATAAATATTATTCTGAATAATAAGAATCATGATTATTACGAACTATTTGGTCAAAAGTTTATGGACACCTGATCGTACAATTCGCTTTTTGAACATCCGTGTTTCACATTCAGTCCCTGTTTGCTGTTAGCTACTGATGTAAGTGAGGTGAGGAGGCCTGGGGTAAAGTCAGCATTCCAATTCATCTCAAGTGAAGACCTCATCCCAGGTGTTCATTTGGGTTGAGGTCAGAACTGTGTAGCAGATCTTCTACTCCAACCCATTTAAAGCATATTGATCTAACTGTGCGCACAGGAACATGCTGGAACATGGTTGGGTCTCTTGGAGTGAAGGGAAAAGGTAATGGTAATGCATCCAAAGACAACTGGTACAATTGTGTACCAACTTTGTGGTAACAGTTTAAGAAAAACAGATATGGCTGAAAAAGTCTGCCGTTCCAATACTTTTGGACAGAAGGTGTGCCGATATCATAATAGCAAAAATGTTTTGCTAATTTGTCCTTGTTTGAACCAAAGTAGTAACTTTAAAAATGTAGCAAATGTCTTAAAAGCTATCAAACTTTAAGACATACCATAAAAAAATTAATAAATAATTATAAAAAAAAAAAGAAACGCCAGATATTTTACTCATGATATTCTTTTTTCAATATAAAACAGACATGTTGCATTAAAATAGTAATATAATAATGCTATGTATACTTAGATTTGCAGATTTTGTTTACTGTTTTTAGTTAAATTTTTTTAGTATTTTTTTTAGCCCACACAGTGAAACTATGAGAATGCTCCCATTAGGGGGTGCCACATCAGCTCATCCGTCTCCAGACTACTGTCCTCTACATCTTCCTCTTTCAAACCAACTACCTGCATATTTTCTTTCGGCCAACAGTAGCCCAATTTCCACTGGTACCCTGTTGGCCAACGATACCTATGGCGGTAACCCGGGCCTCGTCCGATCCGATATGAAAGTCTGATTCCTGATCCTGATATTTGATTTGGCACATGTTTTACGCTGGATGCCCTTCCTAACGCAACCCTCCCCATTTATCCGGGCTTGGGACCGGCACGGAGATTGTGCAACCCTAATGGTTAGGTTGGTTATAGTTCAAATAAAGTCATGCTAGTTCCTGGGTATTAGCATCTCATTAACAAACATTTGAAATGTTGTAAGCAAAACACTTAGCTTCTGGTTATAGTTAACAACCATAAAATGAAACTCCGATAGACGCACTTAGTTGGAGCCTTTTTTTTTTCTCTCTCAACAATGGAGTACATGCTACGTGCAACTAGTAAACTAATTCTATTTATGCTAACTCTTTAAAATCCCCCACATGAAAAGACATAATTTGGTCTGGAAAATTATTTTTTTGAAATCTAGGGTTCTTGGAAGTGTATAACAAATTATCCTTGTTTTATTTTGAACTTCAACAAAGCCATGCTAATTAATAAACAATAACGTCTGATTAGCAAAAAGGTACTTGTCAGAATTTGTGTCCGTTGTGTTTGTACAGCACTTTAAACAAAGGACATTGTCCCAAATCAGGATTATAGAAAGAACCATCCTCAGCTGCAACAAGTGGTCTCCAGTGGTTGGGCATCAGGATGGATTAAACAGATACAAAAAGAAAAAAGGGGTTGCCCCATAAGCCAGTGCACTCTTAGTGCCGGCCCCAAGCCCGGATAAATGGGGAGGGTTGCGTTAGGAAGGACATCCAGCGTAAAACCTGTGCCTAATCAAATATGTGGATAAGGAATAGGTTAATGGATGTGGTGAGGGAAGACATGTAGGTGGTTGAGTTAAAAGAGGCAGGTGTAGAGGACAGGGGGGTATGGAGAAGGATGATCTGCTGTGGTGACCCTTAATGGGAGAAGCTGAACGACAAAGATGATGATGATCAGTAGTTGTTCCTACAGTCAGGAGTAATTTCTTCAAAAAGTGTTACTTCCTCTGGTGGAAAACTGAAAGTTAGAGCTTTACCTCTGGTTGTTATGAAGACCGGACACTGGAGACTGGAAAAGCGCTATAGAAATAAACTTGACTTGACCTTTAATGGTGAAACCCTGTGTATGGAATGTGATGTCTGATACCACTAAGGACCAACAGAACACCAATAGTGACTTATAGATGATATATTGGTACTGATATGGGTTATGATGCATGGGATTGCGTCAGAGTCGCAAGGCAATAATGATTTTAATGATGAACACACACACTACATAATGGGAACCACTGGGTAATGGATGTATTGGAATTTTCTATTGCCTTTTTTTCAAATCAAATCTGTCACACTATAGAAACATTAACATATTCAAACGGATGCACTACTGACAGAAAACATTAACTGACCAATCGGAAAACAGAATTCAACAGTAGTGTGTAATGATAAAAATTATAATTTAAAACTAACCTCCAGCTACAGGTTCGGGGGTTTTTTTGTTTGTTTTTTTTTTTTTTCCTTTCTTTCCATGTGTTCTTTTACAGCTCAATTAAAAATATGGAACTGATTTTCTCTCACTGAGTAAAAGATTATTTTATTATTATTTTAATTTTTTTGCAAGCCATCAATTCCCTGCTGTACTTTGCATAATTTCTGACCCATATTCTTAACTTTCACTTGCACTGCCCACGTTGATTTCGCATTGCAGATCCTCGGAGAGGACGTTGGTGTTAAATGTTAATAAATCACGTCTGACAGCGACAGCATGAGGAAGCGTTTTAGTCGTTTCCGAGACGAGGGGCGAAAAAAACATGGTCGTGTTCCTGCACTTACGACGACTCTGATACCCATTACTTTATTTTCCTCCTTAATCGTCAGTGGACGGTGTACTTATGAAGCAGTTTCTTAAAATATATGCTTTGATACAATGAAAAATGCATATCAACATTACAGGCTTCTGATTTGTTTCCATCAATAAGTCAAAATTCGACATACAGTTTAATGGCATATCCATCACAATCAATAGCATTTTATTAGACCATAGTAATTTTTTATGGCTGTGGGATGTATGGTCGAGCATCGGCTGCAGAAAGAGAGGCGGTGGATTGAATTTGCAGGTGATGATTCTCACCTGTCTCTTTTTACTGTTGACTGACTTGAGCCAGAAAGGGGTCCCTGGTGGTCTAGTGGTTAGGATGCGGCGCTCTCACCACTGCGGCCCGGGTTCGATCCCTGGTCAGCGAACCAACCCCAGCCATTAGGGTTGCACAAGCCTTAGTGCCGGTCCCAAGCCCGGATAAATGGGGAGGGTTGCGTTAGGAAGGGCTTCCAGCATAAAAACATGTGCCAAATCAAATATGCGGCTGGTTCGCTGTGGCGACCCCTAATGGGAGAAGCCGAAAGAAAGTTTGTTTTTAACTTGAGCCAGTGGTAGCTGATTGGGAAGACATTAGATTTCTGATCGAAATAAGTACAAATCTAAGCACTGGCAATCTCCTTGGCCCCCTAAACCAGGCCTTTAACACCCAATTTCTCTGTTGTATAAAAAGATAATTGTAGGTTGCTCTGGATAATAGCGCTGTAAATATGATCATTACCTTAGATCAAGGCAAAAGCTGTAAGTTACTAGGGGCCCCTTTTGGGTTACATTTCTGTTCCTTTTTTTTTATTCCATTTTTGTGTACTGAGCAGCTGCAACGTATTAAACGTGAGCAGTTTACCATCTTTTTTTTTTTTTTGTGCAAAAACCAATCAACAACAATTTTAAACACTGCCTCAACAGCCCCCCACCAACTGTGTGACATTATAAAGTCCCTCACCAGGCTCCACTAAACACCTCACAAAGTATTTCTTGACCTGTGCAATGCATTAAAGACCAGCAGGAACTTCAGAAGCGTCTGCAGCTTACTACATTTCCAGAACTGTCCCCTGACACCATCCTACCGATTTTGCTCAGCAGGAAGGCCTCTACTAATAATCTAAGGGTCTTCATTAGGTGTGACCCCCGCATCAGAATGGCCAGAGGATGAAGAGTTCATTGGTACTTGGACAGTAAGAGTACTGAGAGTACTCAGAGAGCAAAGAAGGCAAATAAATTTGGAAAAATGTGTTTACTAATCTATTACTTTCTGTAATAGTGATTTGTGACGATGGCTATGGTTAAAAACTCCATGAAAATACCATTATACCCCTGCAGGGGGCGATTTCTTGGCAGGAAGTGGAACAGATCATCAAGCTGGTAGTACTGAAGCAGTTCTTGACAGTCCAGGTTAGTTGGCAGAGGTTCAACTGACAGCTGTGTCTTTCCAAGTGTTTCTTGTTTCTCAGGTTTTTTTTGTCCTTCCACCCTTCCATTAAAAGGTTCCTCCCCTATGAGTACACCCTTAAATAAACATCAAGGCAAGCTTTGACCAAGGTAATGAATGGGCAAAAAATTTGGCACAATTCTGTGCTATTCCATCTGCATTTATTTTAACTACCAGCATATTGAATAAGTAGATAAGATAAATGCCTCTTCTAAGGAAGAGGCATTTATAGGTATTAAAAATTCGTAGGGAGTTGAACTCTTTATGACGAGTGGTCGCTTGGTGAATTACCAATTCTTTTGAGGATGGCCATTCATGATGATCTATGCCGGTGGTATGAAGCGAATATCAACTGGTGATTTCAATTGCCATCCAAAAGCGCCATTGTGCCCCATTCCATTGATTAGGGGGGTCCCCTTCGACAAAATTGGTATGGACCTCATTGGGATATTAGAATGGAATGCACGAGGACATTGCTTTGTGTTGGTTTTACTGCACTGCGCAAAGCAATACCCAGGAACACTGGCTCTGCACACCTTCCCAGCACGCAGCGTTGCAGAGTTATCACCCCAGTCGGGATCCTGAAAGCAAGCATTTTCTCATGCGTCTTCCTTAAACTGTACAAATTGGAGATATTAGAGACTAAATCAAGTCACCTGAGTGCTTATGCTGGTCAACCTGTTCAATCAAATGCACAAAAATTAAGTTCGGAATTGGGATGAATGCCTCGAGCTCCTGCTATTTGCAGTACAAGAGGTCCCACAAGCCTCAACGGGGTTCGCCCTATTTGACTTATTGTACTGGAACAATCCCAGTGGCCTCTTAGATGCCATTAGGCATCTTTTAGACCTTCTAACTGCAAAAACTGAATTCAGCATGTTTTGGATTTGAGAGCAAAACCTCCACACTTTGAGTTGTGTAGCACAGTATTTTTATCACAGGAATTTGATCACAGTACAGTCTATCTATCTATCTATCTATCTATCTATCTATCTATCTATCTATCTATCTATCTATCTATCTATCTATCTATCTATCTATCTATCTATCTATCTATCTATCTATCTATCTATCTATACAGTATATATATATAAAATTTGTTGAATTATATTATTTCTCTTAGAATTTATATAAACCTATTTTGTCCTTTTCAATATTTTGTATCCTTAATGGAAATCTGAATGTGTTCATTCTCATTCAGATTGATTTGCTATCATATATCTTATTTGTAATGACCTGGAAATTAAAACATGAAAATTCCTGTTGTTTGAATAATCTTGCTATAATTCGTATGAAAAAGGGAAGTTCACCCCTACACACTTGTCCAATCACTGTGACACTTTTTCCCAGCTGAAGTAAAAACGGATGCACAGGTCAGAACTTGCCTTGCCATTGAAATCTCAAATCTCCTACAGGGCAAGCACACACACACCCTCGAACGAACTAAAAAGAGATACCAGTAGTATGAGGTGTCCGGTACAATGTCAGGTTGCCTAAACAAGTGTGATCTTCCCAACTTTAGTTAGAACCTGGGGTTGTTTTTCTTTTTATCAGTAGGCAAGAAATGAAGCAGAGTACCTTTAAAAAAAAAGCAAATTACACCACACAGTATATGTAATATACATTTGACTTTGCTGCCTTATTATATTTATTAATTCAGTATGCAAAGTACATCAGTGGAGAGCCAAAAGGGTCAGCATCATTGATTTTATGTTTAAAAAAAATTTGTTTATGAATGTCAAAAATTATTATAGTGTATTCTCTTAATTTCAGTTGCACTAAAATATCCAATCAGATTTCAGCCTTCACATCATGTGTTGCCTCTGTCAAATGTATCAGAAGCCTTGAGCCATCACTGTGAACACCGCAAGCATTCTATAGCCTACAATCCACGTTGCTTGAAGCTGTTGCTGTAATCAATCAGATTTCGATTTACTTCAGGACCCTCTAGAAGGCGTCGAAAAACGTCTGCATTGTCACGTCCTTTGATTGGATGGTTAAAGAGAACACTAGTCAGGGCTCGCAGGCCACATCTGTAGCAAACTGCACAAGCTCAAATATATTCGTGTGAATTTAATAGTTGTTAATTTATTTTTTTATTTTTTTATTTCATAACATCTGACCAAGGAGAAGAAATTGATTGTCACAGACAAGGAGATTTACAATACAGACTTTTCGAAGATAAAGTTGGATATCGTGAGGAAAAGTCGGCCAAAACGGTTCAAAACGGTTGCTGTACTTTTTCATAAAATGTTTTAAATGTAGCATTTATTTTTGTTTTTCACACATTTTGCCTTCATTTTTAATCCTCCAGAAAAACTGTAATTCATGGAAAAAATGCACAAAAATTCGTGCTCATTTAATGAGTAATATTTATGCTTCTGCTCGAGATGATGTAAGTGGGTGGTGCCGCTGTGGCTAAAGTGAAAGGTGACTTGCGTTTCTTGCTTTAGTAAAAGCATTCTTACTGTATGAGATTCCTGTGTGATGCAGCGCTGTTATACTCTGGTCATTAAGACCATCAATATTACACAGAAACAAAGTGTCATAATGATAGTAATAAGCCGTGGACCGAAGTTCAGTCTTGTGAAAGGAAGACTAAATTAAGCTTTCGGAAGTGGTTCAGAGACATTATGATAAATAACATGCCACAAAATATTAAAAATTTCCTTTATTTACTTTTCTTAACATTTGTCCAGACAACTAGTTTTTAATTCTTGAATCATTTAACAATTTCCATTACAAATTGTATTATTGCCATAACTTGTGAACAGTGTAATATAAATATGTAAAATATATAATATATAATATGTTTATGAATTTGATCATTTTTTAGTATTTGGTTCGACTTTTCTTTTGGTTTGCTTTAGGGGCAGTGTGCGTTCGAGCCCCTGTGGACTCCATAGGTTTGGTGTTATCCATCCATTAGCGTGTCACTGGACAATAATGAAAGTATCTTGAATTCTGAAGATTCTCCTTATTATAAATATCTCAAACTACCAAAATGTTTTGCCTATTTTCCATAAAAAAATCCCTACACCAAAGTATTAGGACACTTGACCTTTTCAGCCATATGGAGTTCTTCTCTGAACTGTTATCACAAAGTTAGGAGACCCAACTCTGTCTCAGATTGACAATGCCAGAATATATGGAGCTCTGTGGTAGGATCTTGAGCGGCCTACTGTAGACCTCCAACCTCAACCCTTTTGAACGCCTTTGGGATGAATTGAAATTCTGACTTCACCTCAGGCCTTCTGAGACGCAATCCAAAATCAGTTCAACATCTTCCCAGAAGAGTGGAGGTTACCAGCAAATGGGGATTAAATATGGAATTGGAGGTTTAGTCAGGTGTCAAGAAACTACTGCGTATATACTGTGTATATAGTGCATACAGTATATTCTATGTACTGTGACATAGTTGAGGAGAATTGAATCTGTAAGGAAGATGGACGTTTCCAAAAGACAGTAGCGACTCCAAGCATATAACCAGTAACTGAAAAAAGGTTCTGCCTGGACTAGCCAATTTCCAGCAAATTTCTGGAAGATTTTGAAATTGCACAAGTCTATCAGAGGAACACTTACAGCCTCAGGGAACTGAAGGCAGGTCGAAAAGAGAAACGGGCGGAAATTATACCACGATGCTGCAAAAATCACATTACTACTTTCATCTCACACTGTAACTGCTAACAACAAATAATAACCAAGAGTGTGTTGGCATTTTTTGACTTCCTGATTCTGTTGATTGTTAAATGTATTGTTGATTTTCGAACCTCGGTTATGAAGACCTACTTGTTCATATGAATAAATATACAAATTAGAGTAAATATGTAATAAATATAATCTAAATATAGAAAATACAAAATTTTTTATTGAGTTACATTATCAATAACTCTCCTTTGCTCCATTTATATGGTAATAGTTCACATGTTTATTTGATGTTTAGTATCATCTTACTGTTTATTTAAATTTACTATAGCAGAATACATTTAAACAAAGCCTTTGCCAATCTAATCATTTTTACAGCAGGTCATTATGAAAAAAAATCACAAAACCCTCCCCACATGGTCCCTAACAGCAGGTAAGAAAAAAGACTGGGTAATAAAACGTAATGTAAACCATTCCACAAAGTATTTTTAACCCCTTATTTTATGTCTAGGGTCCATGAGACCTCAGAGCCGGAGCTAAAAAGAACATTTTAAATCCGCTTAATCAACTAATTTAATTCTATTTCTATAAAATCTGGAAATAAGCAATTATTTTGTACTGATCCTGTATTTCAGACCACCTCTGCAACAATGTACAGTATTCATAACATCTGTTCAGGGTCTCAGAGACCCCAGCAATAAAATATGATTAATGTAATAGATTCTCCCCAGTGTATTTAGTTTCTGTCTGGTATTGAGGATGGAGCTTCAGAACGGAAAGGTGAAAGAGACGAGCATCGAGACACTTTCTTCTTTTGGAAATGTACCTTTTTGTAGCAACGATCAGAACAATGATCAATCTGAGATGGAGGACCCTGAATATAAGAGGATCCTCCACTGAGAATGATATTTTTGGAGCTTGTGAAGATCTTCTGAAGAATCTCAAACCTATCAGGTGTTCGGTTATGTACATTTCATCTATAAGTGTCAAATATTCTCGTTCTGCTTTTCCACATGGAAAAAAGGGTGATCAAAATACTTCCCAAAATAACTTTACTATGAATCTTATGGTCAGGTGTCCGGAAAACTAGGTCCATTTAGTATAGTTTGACTTTCGGGTGAATAATTTGTACGCGGTAATTTTCCCTAAAAGATGATAGAAATATTGTCCTTTCACACAGTATCTCACAAAAGTGAGTGCACCCCAGCAACCATTTTGAGCATTTTCTCAAGGGACAATACAATAGACATCAAACTTGGATATGGATACATGTGAGTTTTCATGGTTGCACAACGTACAGCTGTGATCAATGAGGGTGTACTTACTTTTGCTGCAAGCTATTTAGACAATAATGGCTGTATGTTGAGTCGTTGAGTTATATTCAGAAGACAGTAAATCTGTACTGCTATACAAACTGCACACTGACTACTCTGAAATATATCCAAGTTTCATTTCTATAGTATTGTCTCTTAAGAAGATACTAAAATAGTTGCTAAAATGTAAGGGGTGCACTCACTTATGTATTAAATACATATAAAACATTTTTTAGTAGAGACTGATCTCAGAGTAAGAAAATGATTCATTAGTATTAAATGCAGTAAAGGCGAAAGCAACAAAAATCATTTAGTGGTTTATATACACCAAATTGTGACGTCTAGACGTCTGGGTCAGTGTATCTTCAAAACTGCAGCTCTTGTGGGATGTTCCTGGTCTGCAGTGGTCAGTGTCTATCAAAAGTGGTGAACCGGTGACGAGCAGCTGAGGCTCATTGATGCACGTGGGGAGCGAAGGCTGGTCCGTGTGGTCCGATCCAACAGACGAGCTCCTGTAGCTCAAACTGCTGAAGAAGTTCATGCTGTTGATGCCTGACGGGTCAGGAAAAGGGGGACCAACACAATATTAGGCAGGTGGTCATAATGTTATGCCTGATCTTGCATATACATAACATGATTACACTTTATACAGAAATACATTATATAAAGTCAGAAAATGGCACTTTCTTGTGGCAGTGTGGCTAAAAAAAGTGTGTGCAAAAAGCTGCTTGATGTGTAACAATGGCATTATGATGAATAACATCACTGAAAATGTTCCTCAATTCTGTAGAGTTTTGTTGACGTTTGTCCAACTGCTAGCGTAGATAATGTCAGATACAATCTGAACCAAGACTTATCACAATACAACCCGACACACACACACATGGCACTAAAGTTCGATGTTGACCCGGTTTAGCAGCTAACGTTTCCGTGATTTCTGTGCGCTTCAAAGAGAGAAAGTAATTTTTTTTGGTGATTCCTGAAATGCAGTGCAGCATTATCTTTTCAAAGTTTCCTTCGGACTGTTATTCCATTAGGCTCAAGCAACACACACGCACCCAAACACACAAACACACACACACACACACACACACACCCTGAAATTAATTAAAAACAGAACAAGAAACCCTTTGCACAAAAAAACAATAAAATCCATCCCGAGGTCACAACCTTTAATACACACCACATGTCCTTCTCAAGTGGAAATATGGGAAACGTTTAGATGTAAAATCTTTACTGATCTTTAGTTAAACTGGATTTAAACCACTTTACAAATATATATATACACATATATTTATCGCTAATCCCCTTGTTAGCAAGGCTGATAGTGACATGACTGCTGTTTCTGTATCTCGGGGAGGTTTTAGAAGTGTTTTAACACCAGCCCCTTCCTTTCACATCCTTTCTTACTATTCAGCCATAAGTGCGTTCCTGGATCCACAAGTGTTAGAGCAAAATTTCAGTACAATCGGCCAATCATGCGCCTGAATCTGGCGTCGTTATTATTCCTTTTTTTTTTTTTTCTCATTTTGCTGACAATATTCATAATTATTTAGGATGATATTCCTTATATGATGATCCAGTCGTTATCTACTTGTGCTAGCAAGAATGACTAGAGAGCTAGTTAGCATTGGGATAGACTACATGGACAAAAAGTATACAGTCCCTGATACAAAAGTACTGTCTTTTTCCTGTGCTCCTTCCTTAAACTTTTACTACAAAAAGTTGGTACACATGGCTTTCATGGGTTGGCGTGGAAGATCCGCTATAGAGCTTAAACCCTATCGAACGCCTCTGGGGGTGAATTTTTCAAGCACAAATCTCCACAACCACACTTCAAAATCTGGTGGAACACCTTCCCAGAAGAGTGATCTTAATATATCTTATCAGATAATTAAAATCTTTCAGTCAGGTCAGGAATTTTGATTGGGTTTGTTTCTTTTCAAAATGGCCGACACCCCAAGAGAGAGAGGATTGTGGTGGCCATTTTGGATTGTAACATGCTTCGTTGTTCTGGTGGAGCCACAGCAAGGTAATCTGTCATTTCGTTTTACTTTAGTGTACGATTCGTGAGGGTCCCCATAACGTGGAGTGTGTGATTGCAGGGCATGGTGCAGGATTTGAGACAGAACCGTGAAGCTCAGCACCTTTTGAAATCCGCCTGTAAATCTTCACGTGAGACCTGCCAGGTTCCTCCAGGTGCTTCTGATTTACTAAAGCCCTAGTGAAAGAGGAAGAGAGAGCTAGAGAGAGGGAGGAAGAAAATGTATGTATATATAAATGTGTGTGTGTGTGTGTGTGTGTGTGTGTGTATACTAAGCTCCAAATGTGGCAACCATTTATCTAATCACCCTGTTATTGTAAATTATCCTGAACTGCACCCTAACAAGGATTATCTCTCTCTTTCTCCACCCAGAAGATTAAAAAGTAAAAAAAAACTTTCAGTCCTCCATCTTCCTGCTTAGGTCACACACACACACACACACACACACACACACACACACACACACACACACACACACACACACACACACGAAGGCGAGCGAGCAAGAGATTAAACCCTTAATTTAGTTCTCCAGGGCCCCTGGGAAACCCCTGTTGTCACATCACTGCACATGTATTTAGTCTCCTTATTGGTTTGCATTTATTTAGGTCCCCTGGTGGTCTAGTGGTTAAGATGCAGCGCTCTCACCGCTGCGACCCGGGTTCGATTCCCGGTCAGGGAACCATCCCCAGCCACTCTTAGTGCCGGTCCCAAGCCCGGATAAATTGGGGAGGGTTGCGTTAGGAAGGGCATCCAGCGTAAAACATGTGCCAAATCAAACGTGCGGAGGATCCGCTGTGGCGACCCCTAACGGGAGAAGCCGAAAAGAGAGTATTGGTTTGCATTTATTTATTTATTAAACTCTCCTACATACGAAGAAATATATTGTCTCTCTGTCTGTCTTCATGAATGTTTGAATGTCTACCTGACCATCTGTCTGGATTTCTAATGCTCCTGTTTGTCTCTCTGTCTGCTCACATACCTGTCTGTCAGTTAGCTAGTTATTAGATTGTGTGTGATTCTGCCTGGGTAACTGTATACAGGTAGCTTTCTGTCTGTCTTTCCAGCAATCCGTCTGTCTACCAATCAATTGTTTTCCTGATTGTACGCCTGACTGTCTATCCACCCGTCTTACTGATTGTGTATCTGTCTGTCTGACTATCAGTCAACCTATCAAATCATCTGTCTCTCTGTCCACCTATCCATCTATATATCTGTCTGCTGTCTGTTGTTTTTGTCTGTCTGTCAGTCTTCCTGTCTGCATATACAACCGTCTGTCTGTTCATCTGCAAAGATTGCCAGTATTTATGATGCATGTATTTCAAATATAAAATTGTAATTTGTATTTGAGGCGTTTATGAAAGTGGCTTCACATGTTCCAGTGTTTTGTATTTTTGTAGGAAAAAAAATATTGAATTGATTGATATTGAAGAAGGTGGTGAAGGTACTGTAAGAAACGTGCAGCTGCCAGCTTTCAAATAGGCGTCCAGCGATTGCTAAATGAACGTTCGCTTGCCGGATATCGTACCCCAATTGAAATAGCTGTTTAGTAAGATGCGTCCACAATCAAATGATTCATTAGTTAGAAAAAAGTTGCGATGAATGCAGGCGCCATCAGTTGTCTCCTTATGAATTAATTGTTTTCCATTGAGTCGGTGTTGCTGATGTAAAGTAGCCCTTTGTTACTAAACAAGAAGTCACTAAATTAGGATATAACAATGAGTCAATCGCAAACTGTTCAACATTAAACCGGTTACTTACAAATGGACCTTCATCTGGGAGATCACAGGGAAACATATGTGAATATTACATCTGGTTGCAGATGTGAGATGTATCGCGTGACTCGGGCAGAGAAAAGCTGTTGCTATCAGACGTCGTTTACTGAGTTGGTGTAATGATAAAGAGATCAAATAGGCCAATTGATGGGCGGTTTATAAAGAAAAGTCTTTTTTTTTTGTATTTTTAAAAGACAGAAAGTGGCTGTTTTTATTTTCAATTACATTTGAAAGTGTCTTTGCACAACCCTGTCCATCTGAATATCTATCTGTCTCTCTTTTTTATATTAGACTGTCTGTATATATGACTGTCTGTCCTATATGTCTATATTTATTCTGTCCATTTATCTATTTGTCTATCTATTTATTCTGTCTGTTTATCTATTTATGTCCAGCCATTTATATGTCTATATATTTACATGCCATATGTCTGTCTTTCTGTCCCCCTGTCCATCTGTCTATCTGAACATGTTTATGTCTGGCTCTATGATTGTCTGCATTTGTAACTGTCCTTTTGTCTATTCGTCCATGTCTCTGTCCATCAGGCTGTTTATCTTACTACATATATTCCTGCCTGTCTCTGTGTCCATTATTATGACCATTAATATGACTGTCTGTCCATCCATCCATCCATCCATTTATAAATCCATCCATCCATCTCACGTGTCTCTCGCTTGCTGAAGCTATAAACAAAGAAAAGAAAGAACAAAAAGTGAAGGGACTAAAAAAATGTGATATAAAAACTCAAAAAGGTGAAATAAAGAAAATGATACTAAAAGAAGGAATGATGGAAAAGACTGATAGAAATAACAAGAGAAAATATTAGAAAACAGATTTACAGCATATTGATATTCATTCACTCTCATGACTCTTCAGTCTTTTTGTGCAAATCTTTTTTTCCCTCTCTTTTTCTCTGTCTCTTACTTTCTCTATCTCTATACATCATTTTTCTTTAGTAAGACGCATCTTTTCCCTTCAAATCATCTCTCTCTCTCTCTCTCTCTCTCTCTCTCTCTCTCTTCCCCTCTCTCTTTCTGTCACTGTGCCTGTCTCAACATCATTCTCTATATATATCTTTTTTTTTTTCCACACCTATCTTTTCCAGGCTCTTCATTCACTTCATCTTTCTTCCTTTTCTCTTTCTTTACATCACCACTGTCCACTCTATCTACTGTATCTCTCACTCTTTCTCTACATCATCTCTCTTTTTTTCTTTCTCTTATTTTACATTGGCTTTCTCCAAATGTTCCCACACTCTTTCTCTCATCTCTATTTTTTTTCCCATTGTTTCTCTCCACTTTGTCCATCCCTCACTCTCTCCTCTTTCTTTCTACCTCCCACTCTCTACACATTCTCTATATTTTCTCTTCACTTTTTCCCCACTATCTGTCTTCTTTCTCACTCTTACTTCACATCATTCTTTCTTTCTCTCTCTTTATATCATCTTTCTCTTCACATCATTTCTTTCATGTCTTTCTTCCCAGAGACGCATCACTTTTTTCACATCTCTCTCTCTCTCTCTCTCTCTCTCTCTCTTTCTCTCTCTCTCTCTCTCTCTCTCTCTCATGTCTTCTTCCTCTCCTCTCCTGTCTCTTGTCAAATGAGGACAATCATTAATTCTAATGAGCCTCATTTGCATATGAAACATTGATGAGCTGTGGCTGACTTTTCTGGCGAGGATGAAGGAAAAAAGACGCGGCGTTTGTCCAATCGTTCCCATAGATACGCACTCCTCCAAAACTTTTTCCTCTTTTCATTCGCCTGTTCCACTTTTTATTCATCCGTTCCTTCTTTTCAGCTTGTCTGTCATTTAAGCTCGATAGTCGACATGAGCTCTGAGGTAAAATTTGTAAGATAATTATCTTCTGCTAAGTAGTTCACAGCAGTTAGCTACTGTTCCCTATTGCTAGCGATGTTCTTAAAACTGTTATATTTCAAATAAAAGGTCACAACGGGCCAATTCTGGTCTAAAAACTCTGTGGAAAATGGCTGACATTGTGCTAATCACACTGACTAGCGGTGAGGTCAGGCGTTTTGGGATGAAGCACCTCCTCCACTTTGTGTTCTTTCACCTCTGTCGGAGCTCCACCACAGGTTCTTCTCTATTTACTGTAAAAATTGGTGATCCATCACCGTGCCGTGCTTCTGGTCCTGTGCTTTTTTTTTTTTTTTCCTTCCCTTTTTTTACTCTTGACTTTGAGAGCGACTCGACTGCTGACCTTTTTAAATCACTTTCTGCCTCTCAGCAATATTCCCACTGTTTTATCCAAACTCCGTAATTACCTTCTTACCTTAAAATGACCCTGGACACACACACACACACACACACACACACACACACATTTTTATATATAGTAAAAAAAAAACTGAACAAAAAAAAAAAAGAAAGAAAAAGACAAACAAAAATGGATGATGAGAACAAAGGGAAAAAAAATGAAAAATAAGGAAGTAGAAATCATGTAGAAGATAAAGAAAAGAAACGAAAAATAAAGCAATGATAAAGCAAGAAAGATGAAAAACGGTGAGAAGTATAGAAAAGAAAGAAATGCAAGATAACACAAGAACAAAAAGAAAAAAGTTTTTTTGCCATTAAAAAAAAAATAATTAAGAGGGAAAAAAAAGAATAAAGTCAACTTAAAAGTGAAGAAAACCAATAGGAATAAAAAATCAATGAGAAAAAAAACAAACAAACAAAAAAATTAAGCTGAGGGGAAAAAAAGCAAGTCAAAAAAAGAAGAAAAAAATGAACGAGAGGAAAAAGAGGAGGCAATTTGTTTACTAACGGGGGAAAAATGGGAAAAAATAATGGTACTAATGTGGGAAAATTTTTTTATTATGAAAAGACTAGCAGAAAAAAAAGAACAAGGGAGAAAAAGAGGCGAACTGGAACCCTAATCCCCGTAATAACGTCCACAACAAATGATGGACATCTTTGGGGTTCTGTCAGTAGATTTCTGCCAGTTAACTATGAAGCTAATAGATAGCAGGCTATATGAGCTAGCTTCTAAATTGGCTGTGACGGCTCAATGTTCTCAGGGCTTTGACCTCCACGTTTAAACTCCTGGAACTAACAGCTGTAGAACACGGCATGGAGGAGGGTTTTAGTGACACGGCTGTTCACTCTGAGAGATCGGATCTTCTCAGGCTCTTTATGGGGCGCCAAAACATCTGCGCGTGGCACTCTATAAAACGTTGATTCTGTCCTTTTCTTACCGTTAAAACACAGGAACGACAAGAAAGGGAGAAAGATAGATAGACGGATGATTTTGTTGATTCTTTTTTGAGCCCTGAGGGAAGCGAGGGATGGGAGAAACTGACAGAAAAGAAAAGAATTCCTGTTTCTGCATCTGTCTTTCGTTCAATCTGACCTACACACGGAGATCTGCACAACATGTGTGGAGAACTAATCCTCACTCTTTTCCTGACTCTTTCATTCCTTTCTTCCATCTCGTCCCTCATTTTTTTTTTTTTTTTTTTTTTTTTAAACCAAGAGCTGGAAGGATGATGTGAGGAGGGTAAAAATAAACGAATACAATTATGTAATATACTGTACATTCTTTTTCTGCCTCTGTTTTTCTCCTTCTTTCTCTCTCTCTTCCCCTCCTCCCAACGTCTCGTAATCGCAGGCCCGTTTGACGCACGTAACAGATACCACATGTCCCCGTGTGCTGTTGGTCTTCATCCTGTAGACAGATGGACAGATTTATGGGGAGGTCTGAAGGACTAAAAGAGCGATCTGACCCTGTAAATAGAAGCAGGTGGGTCTCCGGAGCTCGTGGTTGAAGTGAGATTAAAGGCAGAAAAGCAGACGCCGTGCAAGCAGGCCGAGTCTTAAACGACTGTTTAGGGGTCAAACAAACACTTGACAGCGTCTCTGTAAAAATACTCAACTCCGATTAGTCCAATGGGGCAGATGGGGGAGGGGCATTTTGTTTCCGTTCTGTTTGTGGCACATTGTAAATAGTCACAATGTTCTAAATAAAGCTTGATTTACTGTTACCATGTGTGTAAATGTTTGATTTTACACTGCATTAGCATGTTCAGTGACGGGCTGCTAGCTAGCAAAGTGGCAATATGTAAACTAGCTAGCTAGGTTAGCAGGATAATTAGCGAGCTTTGTTTTTCATTGTTTTGAATCACCACATTTAAAGTCACAAAATTGTGACTAAGCCTTCGTTCTCCATCACCATATATGAAAGAGTTTCGTTTTACACCACATTAGTTTCTTCGTTGATGTGCGGACACACGTTAACTACCGTATTTTCCGGACTATAAGCCGCTACTTTTTTCCCCACGTTTTGAACCCTGCGGCTTAAACAACAAAGCGGCTAATTTATGGATTTTTCCTGGGTTTTTCCCGGTTTCACAAACTTCAAGCCAAAAACTGAGCCCCATAACGTTAGACCAATGAAATTGCCGAACGGGTTCAGGTGAACCAATGAAACTGTTTATATTAAATCAGATGCGCTCCCACTGAATCGGGCCGCACCACATCATAAATATGGATGAGGTTCCTCTGACGTTTGACCTGCCGCTCACTCGGACTGTCTACAGGAAATGCGAATCATTCATCACGCTTAAAACAACCGGGCATGAAAAACCGCACTTCACCTGTGTTCTGAGCTGCACGGCATCGGGAGAAAAGATTCACAGATTTTTTAAACGCACGACGATGCCAAAAGAAAAACTCCTGAGAGAAATAGTTGTGAAAGGAAGGAGGAAGACAGTGAACAATGACTTTCTTGGTAGGCTACTGTTTAGATACAAGCCGTGTAACAGACACTGTCTTTCATTAAAGCCTGTGTAAAGTGCATTAGTTTCAGTGTAGACATGCGGCTTATAGACAGGTGCGGCGTATGTTCAAAATAAAAATCTTTGTCAAATTCAGTGGGTGTGGCTTAATAGTCTGGGAATTAAGGGAACTAGCTAGGTGTGTTGATTTAGACAGTGAGATTGTTTTTGGTCGATAAAAATAGTACCATAAAAAGTCACTAAACTTCAACTAAATCTCTGTTTATAGTTGTATGGAAATTGGT
Source organism: Silurus aristotelis (assembly GCF_946808225.1). Lineage (NCBI taxonomy): Eukaryota > Metazoa > Chordata > Actinopteri > Siluriformes > Siluridae > Silurus > Silurus aristotelis. The sequence continues at coordinate 18,777,272 of NC_139593.1, forward strand.
TACACCGCATTGGCTCGTTCATTGACAGGCTGCTAGTTAGCATTTTTTGGTTTTACGCCGCATTCGCTTGTTCGCTGGTCAGCCACTATCGGCCAAAATGGACAAATTCTATTGAGCTAGCTCGCTAGGCTACAGTGTGCTATGGTACTTAGCGGATGCTTCGATCAGTAATAAAATCATTACAAATGAAAAGTCAAGAAGGCTAGTTGTTTTTTCTATTGACGAATTTTTGTTGATTTTGAATAGTTCTTTTACATACGTTTATTAAGGAAGTGTATTATTTATTCATTTATTTAATTTGTTTTGGTGGGCGTGGCACTTTTCCATGGAACTGTAACAATTGAAGGTGGAGCTTACCGTCACCTATGCTCATCTATATAACCGTGCCTCCTGTATTAAACATCTCTGTGGATGTCAGGAGTTGGACAGCCTGCTTGTCATGTGATCTGTGTTGCCTCCATGTACCCCCCTTAACCGCTCATCCCCCGACTATCATTCGATCCCTATGAAAAGAGAATGAAAAGAGAAAGTCTGAGATGACAGGAGAGAGGGACAGCGGGAGCAAGGAAGGGGAGCAGGGTAAAAGTAAGGGGCACTGAGACACGGAGAGAAAAAGAGAGATTGGCAGAAAGAGAAAGAGAGAGGAAAAAGAGAGAGAGAGGTCTATTATTCTCATCAAATATCAAGCAGTGTGTCATCGCAGTAATGAGTCTCCTTTATCACTCTGATCTCACTTACTAATGCATATCTCTCTCTCTCTGTCTGTCTCTTTCTTTCTCTCTCTGTCTCTCTTTCTTCCTCTGTCTCTCGCTCTGTCCGTCTCTGGGTCGCAGTAGTAGCTTTTCTCCAGATGGATACCCTGAATGCCAGTGTCACGTTTTGCTGCACTTTGATCAGCGGCCTCCATTGTCTCCGTTGTAAAAAGAGCCGTCTCTCACTCACTCACACACACACACACACACACACACACACACACACACACACACACACACACACACACACACACTCAACAGGGAGCCCTTTTGTGCCTGACAGAGTTCGAGAGCTGCCAATGTCCTCTCTCTCTCACACACACACACACACACACACACACACACACACACACACACACACACACACACAGAAATTGCTATTCATTCCCATAGATGGCTGATAACGATGACCCCAGCTGTGTATGTATGAGACGAATAAAGTCTGCAGACAAATCTCAGCAGTTATTCATCCAGTGTTCCTGTTTTTCTTTTTTTCCCCTCTTTTTTTAATAACCCACCTATGGCTTCTTCGGGGCAGTTCTTTGACTTCATCAGATAGACTGAAGGTCGCGTCGGCGTCCTTCGCTGCAAAATTGCAGCATTCGTTATGAGACAGAGACCTGGAGGTCTGTCGACGGTACTCTGGGGGACACGCCTCTATCATGGTCACGGCACGATTCGGGTCTCGGTCTTCTGGACCTCGCTGCTCTCAACAGCACATGATGTCACTTTTTAAACATAGTGTATGAACAAAAGTTAAGTTTTGAGACACCTGACTTTTTCAGCCATAAGTGCTTTTTTCCTTAAAATAGTTACCACAAAGACATTGTTGGATGTTGTAGCATGAAATTTCCCCTTCACCTAAACTAAACCAAAACCAGCTCCATGATGATATGGATATTATGTTAGGTATCATATATAAATATTAATATATATAATATATTATAATCCCCATCAATCTACACCATCCATCGATCCATAGTATCCATCCATTCATAATGTGGTGTGTGTGTGTGTGTATATATAAAATACCTGATATAATATACATACAGTACCTACATACGTGTGTGTGTGTGTATATATATATCTAGATATCTAGATAGATAGATAGATAGATAGATAGATAGATAGATAGATAGATAGATAGATAGATAGATAGATAGATAGATAGATACTGTGGGTGGGTACTGTAGATGGCTGGATAAATGGATGGATACTGTAGATGGATGGATACCGTAGATGGATGGATGGATACTGTAGACGGATGGATGGAGGGATAGATACTGTAGACGGATGGATGGATACTGTAGGTGGATGAATGGATACTGTAGATGGATGGATGCTGTGGATGGATGGATACTGTAGATAGATGGATGGATGGATACTGTGGATGAATGGATGGATGGATAGATACTGTGGATGGATGGATGGATGGATGGATGGATAGATACTGTGGATGGAGTGATGGATGGATGGATGGATGGATGGATGGATGGATACTGTAGATGTATAGATAGATAGATAGATAGATAGATAGATAGATAGATAGATAGATAGATAGATAGATAGATAGATAGATAGATAGATAGATACTGTGGGTGGGTACTGTAGATGGCTGGATAAATGGATGGATACTGTAGATGGATGGGTAGATGGATGGATAAATGGATGGATACCGTAGATGGATGCATGGATACTGTAGGTGGATGGATGGATGGATGGATGGATGGATGGATGGATGGATACTGTAGACGGATGGATGGATGGATGGATGGATGGATGGATGGATGGATGGATGGATGGATGGATACTGTAGGTGGATGAATGGATACTGTAGATGGATGGATGGATGCTGTGGATGGATGGATACTGTAGATAGATGGATGGATGGATGCTGTGGATAGATGGATGGATGGATGGATGGATGGATGGATAGATACTGTGGATGGATGGATAGATGGATGGATGGCTGGATGGATGGATACTGTAGATGTATGGATGGATAGATAAATACTGTAGATGGATGGATAGATGGATACTGTAGATGGATGAACAGACAGAGAGAGATTGTGTTTGTATTGTTTTGCAGGTTGTGTAAAAGTGACCTTATGTGACCTTGACTCTTTGCTTCCCGAGTATCCAGGTGGGAAAAGGATCAGTTTTCTGCTTCCCAATGCCCTTTCTCTTTCTCGCTTTTTTCTATTTTCTTTTTTTCTTCTTCACCCATGAGCCAACCCATCTCACCCTCACTCCCACACCAGGGTCTGCTGAACCGAGAGCGTCTGAGAAGAAAGAGAGCACACAAAGCAGGTAGTAGGGAAGATTAATACACATGCGAAAAAATCGAGAGATAAAAGAGCGATAGAGAGAATTATTTATTTCAGCACCTTTTTCAGTTTCCTCTCTCACAACAAGCCATATTGTAAGTACATGTGGGTCATAAAGCAAGTTCTGCCTCACTTATACACTCTGTCTAGTACTGAGCTCTCGTTTCGTTAAAAAAAAGCTTTTTTTCCTTCAGGACAAAGCCCATTTCCCATGATGCATTGCAACATCTCAGGTGGCAAAGACTCCTGGTCATTTATCATCCCACAGAAACAATGACAAAAGATGAGAGAGGGAAAAAAAAAAAAGACCACACACGGTAACCAGATCATACGATACATACAAAAACAACCTGCTGGCTTGTAGTGGCAAAGCCTACCAGGTCAGAGGTGAAAGGTCGCTTAGAGTTGATGGTTTACTGGAGTTGAAGTGTCTCGGCATTCGGCTCGTCATTACGGCCCCAAGGGAATTGTTTCACATTCCACTTTTTCTTTTTTTTTTTTTACCTTAGTTTTATTTTTTGTTTTTAAATAGATTTGATTTTTGTATTTATTTACCATGATAAAAAAAACGTATGAATGAATAAATAAATAAATAAATAAATAAATAAATAAATAAATATTTAACAATTGTACATTAACCTGCCCCCAGAAATAATAAATATTTTATAGAGTGTTAAATTTTTTTCTTCTGTTTTTATCTTCCAAATATATGAGTAATTATCTTAAAATTTTATTGGACTGTTTTTTAACTCCTTGAAGTTTAGTCATTTAGGAAAAATAACAGTTTCTTATCGTTTTTATTAGATTTTTGTTTCAGAATCCCACATTTATAGTGATTAAATAAATAAATAAATAAATAAAATAAAGTAAATGTCAGTCTAGAAAATTAAAAACTATAATTTTTTTTTTAAATTTCCCCAAAAAACAAAAATATTACATTTTATTTATTAATTTTTTTATTTCAGGATTATTAAAATAATTTTTTTCTTAAATTAGAAAACGTATATATGTTAGTAATAAAACTGTCTAAACTATTTTTTTATTTACTTATTCCCATTTTATTTAATTTTTATATATCCAGATTATTAAATGTTTTAAATGTATTAAATTCATCTCTTCACTTCATTACTTGTCTTGCGGTTCGGACCATTTCTGAAAAAAATCTACATATTTACCATAAAATGTCACAGAAAAATCCTTCATTTGGCTCGAAGGTCTCTCCGTATGGACGTGGTACTGTATGCAACCATGGTTACACTTGTTTAAATGCAACGCGTTCATATAAACCTCTGATCGAGCTGACGCCAAACTCGAACGCCTCAATTGGCTGAACTTCCGGCTTTCCTTCCAGCCAATCAGAAAAGAGTATTCAGCAGACAACATCATGACTTTTCATAGGTGGTGCCCTGACCCACTTTTTTTTTTTTACCTTCACTATAATGAGTAGTATGCGGTTTTGGGACTGAGCGCCTGAGGGAAATGACTAGAATTCTGCTTTTAGACGAGTTTAATTACAGTAATTATAAATACCTGCTGAATGCTTGGGTGCTAACGCTAATGTCGGCGTCCTTTTCAACGCTGGCGCCGGACGTAAACGCGAAAGCGCACTTGACGGACAGCTGGTGAAGATAATTATAGTGATTTGCAAAGTTGAAGTGGGAGAGAGAGAAGCACCGAAAAGAGAGAGCACACAATAATGCCACCAAACACGACCTTATTTAGGTCACAGTCTGAGCGTTGCTTTTGCTAAACATCTTTGCTAATGGCTAACACCTCGGTATTAGCAACCTAGCGTATACGTCATGTTATAATTCGAATAATATTAGTAGAAATGACTCCACGCCATTGAACACCATTATCACATTGTGTCTCGCGGATGACTTCGAGTTCCTCGTTCGTCTCCCACAATGCAATGCTCCATTTCCCACGATGCAGTGCAGTGTCTCAGGTGGTAAAAAGGCTTCTGGTCATTTATCATCCTGCTGACAAAAAAAGAGCCAAAATAACAGCCCACAGCACACACACACACATACTAACCTGATAACACGATACCACCTGGGGCCAACCTGCTGGGATGTGGTGGGCGGAGTTGAACAAGAACGAAGGTCGAAGGTCATTCAGGCTTATTCATGGTGTTTGAGTCTTATCGTCTGTTTGACAGGGATCCGTGTGCAAGTTATTAACAGCATTTTGACATCCGGAAGCGATTTTTTTTGGTGGGACAAGCGCAGTGGTCAGTGTCTAATCCTAAAGAAGGAACAGTGGTGAACCGCCGACAGGGTCACGTGCGGCCGTGCTCATTGATGCACGTGAGGAGCAAAGGATATTCCGTGTGGTCTGATTCAACAGACGAGCTCCTGTAGCTCAAACTGCTGAAAAAGTTCCACAATGGTGTGTTTTTGTGCAACTTACGAAGTACTGCAAAACATCAGTGAGGATTAGTTTCGTGACCACACACACACACACACACACACACACACACACACACACACACGCACACACTCTATTTCTCTTTCACTAATACTCACTTATAAACTGCCTGGCAAAAGAAAATCACCCCCTGCTCTTAACTGAACAAATGGTGAAGAAGCTTTTATTAAGTTATTATTGCAGTGATAAATATGTTCTTAGTTATTTATCCCTAAATTCAATAAGTAGCTTCTCATTTGTTGTAAATCGTTCGGAAAAAGTGTCCTGTGGTCATGGAAAAAATTTTATTCTGTTTCAAAAGGGTTCAATTATTGGTCTGAATCAACCACAGGGTGTGAATGGACCCTTAACTTCATTGAGAGTCTTTGGGATGTGCTCAAGAAGAGTCAAGAGGTAAAGGCAGAAAAAGAAGAGCAAAAGCAAAGAAAAGATTGGAGACAAAAATAGGGAACGCTGAAAAAGCTGACTAAAGACAAAAAAAAAATTGAAGAATGTAGACAGAAAAAGAAGAGTGAAGACAGAAAAAAGAAGTGAGATGGAAATAGAAGAGTGAAGACAGAAAAGGCAAAAAATTAGAGTAAAGACAGTAAGTAAAAAAAGAAGAAAAGTAAAGGTGGAAAAAAAAGGGTAAATGGACAGAAGAGTAAAGACAAATAGAAAAGTGAATACAGTGAGACAAAAAAAGTGAAAAGACAGAAAAGTGAAATCAGAGTATATATAGACAGTTAAGTGGGACAATAAAGAAGAATGAAGGCAGGAAAAAAAGAGCAAGGGCAGAAAAAAAAAAGATGATTGAAGACAGAAGAGTGAAGACAAAAAAAAAGGGAAAGCTAGTAGTAAAGTTAGTAGCGTGGGACAAAAAAGAGGAGTGAAGACAGAAAAAGAAGAGTGAATGTAGAAAAAGGAGTGAGACAGAAATAGTGGAGTGAAGAAAGAAAAGGCAAAAAAAGAAGAGTGAAGACAGTAGAGTGAGATACAGAAAAGTAAAGGCGGAAAAAGGGTAAATGGACAGAAGATTAAAGACAAAAAGAAGAGTGAAGACAGTGAGACAAAAAAAGTGAAAAGACAGAAAATTGAAAGCAAAAAAATCAGAGTATCGACAGTTAGGTGGGACAAAAAAGAAGAATGAAGGCAGAAAAAAAAAAGAGCAAGGGCAGAAAAAGAGGAGTGATGGCAGAAAAAGAGGAGCAAAAGAAAAAAAGAAGATTGAAGACAGATGAGTAAAGACAAAAAAAGGAAAGCTAGTAGTAAAGTTAGTAGCGTGGGACAAAAAAGAGGAGTGAAGACAGAAAAAAGAAGAGTGACTGCGAAAAAAGAAGTGAGACAAAAATAGAAGCGTGAAGACAGAAAAGGCAAAAAAAAAAGTAGAGTAAAGTGAGACAGAAAAGGAAAGGAGGAAAAAAGGTAAACAGAAGAGTAAAGACAAAAAGAAGAGTGAAGACAGAGTGAGACAAAAACGTGAAAAGGCAGAAAAGATGAAGCAGTAAAATAGACAGTTAAGTGGAACAAAAAAGAAGAGTGAGGACAGAAAAAGACGAGTGAGATAGAAATAGAAGCGTGAAGACAGAAGACAGTAGAGTGAGACAAAAATGTGTAAAAGCGGGAAAAGAAGAGGGAAAACAGTGAGACAGAAAGAGAAGAGCGAAGACGGAGTGAGTTTAGTGAAGATGAGCGTGAAAGAGGTAAAGAGAGTAAAGACAGCAATAATAATAAGATGGACAAAAATGTGAGCCTGAATGAAAACAAAAAAACAAAGTTTGAAGAAGTGAGGCAGAAAAGACGAGTGAAGCCAGAGGAGTGAGAGAAAAAAATTAAAGGCAGAAAAAGAAAAGAAAATCAGAAGAGTGAGAGAAAAGACAAGAGATAGAAGAGTGTAGGTAGAAAAGTGAGACAGAAACGAAAAGCTTAAATAGAGATGAATGCATGCTCTCTCTTTCTCTGTCTTTTGTCTTCTCTCTCTTTCGCTCTCTCTCTCCCTCTGTGCTAAATGTAAGGATGTAAAAAGTTCCTCGTTTTATTTACACATACGCCGTTAGTGTGAGTTTATTAAAACACGTAGCGGAAGCTAAAAATGGCCGCTGTAATAAAGCTGTACTCCGGCTTTAATAACATCGCATTTGCTCTAATGGGACGAAGCCGATTGGCCGTAACAAGCGAGTGCTCGTAATGAAACCGCGTTCCAAGCTGAAGAGCATCCTGATGCCGAGACTGAACTTAAAATATCCGTAGTTTATTAGTGTTTCAAATTAAACGTTTTGATTACACGGCGAATCAGAGCTGAGCAGGAGAGGAATTCGAGGCTTGTGTGTGTGTGTGTGTGTGTGTGTGTGTGTGTGTGTGTGTGTGTGTGTGTGTGTGTGTGTGTGTGAGAGCTTTTCCTCCATCTTAAATGCTTTTCACGTCGGTTTACGGCATCATACTGTAAACATATTTCTCCTAAACAGCAGCTGTTTGTGCTGGGAATAAACACCACTACTATTCACTCAGGGTCAAAGGTCAGAATGCGGCTAATAACTACGAGAGAGAGAGAGAGAGAGAGAGAGAGAGAGAGACACACAAAATGAGACCCTGACAGTGAGACAGATGATGGAACAAATCCAAGCCACGGAAATGATCATTCTGGATTGTGATTTGAACTATAATACCCCAAAAACAATAATAATACATAATAATAATAAAAATGTAAAAAAAAAAAGAAAAAATTAACAATTAAATAAAATAAATAAAGCTAAAAATAAGAGATAAAAAATAGTAATATAAAAAAATGCAATGTAATTTTAAAATTAATAATTTCATTAAACTTCATTTTTCAAAGTAAAAAAAATACAAAATAAAGCAAACAAAAAAGCAGAAAGGTAGAAGAAAAGAGAGGAAAAGAAAACAAAAAGCGATTTGAAATAAAGGAGGAAAAAATTTATTTTTAAATATGTCAAAAAAAGGAGAGCTAAAATAAATAATAAAACATTTTTTAAAAGAGAATGAGGAAAAGGTGAAAAAAGAAAAAATGAGTAGAAATGCAAAAATATATTTTTTAAGGGAAATAAATGGTGGGGAAAAAAAAAAAAGACTCCGATGAGAATAAATGGTAATTATATTGAGAGGCAATAAACAAATGGCACCAGTTGATGTGAGGTCTTTTTTTTATTTTGTTTTTGTGTATTAAACCAGAAAAAATGGAAAAAAATGTCCAGCCGGACGTGATCGAACAGCCTCGCCCCTGCTGACCGGATAAACGGCTAAATAGAAACATTGCCAATATGCTAATCTTGAACTTAGCAACATGCTTTCACCAGAGAATCCTGTAATGAATTTTAGCACATCGAAGTGGAACGTTTTTAGCACGTGCTGTGTTTTATTACAAAATGCCAAAAATTCTCCAGAACCCTTTTTAGCTGATTCAGCACAAAGCAGAATCTGTGAAAAAGAAATGTTTAAAAGCAGCAGGAATGTCTAAACAGGGCAGGAAATGAAGCCTTGGTGCTAACAATGCTGGCCTGGCGAGGTCTAGAAACAGCTAATTATGTAACACGAGCTGTATACAGTTTGTGTAGATAAACAACGCAAGGAACGAAGAGAGCAGCTGTGGAACTCGACATCAAACACACCACAGCCATGCGCTATGCCAACTAACTTGACTTTTCCAGCAATATGTGCTTCTTCTGCAAACTTTTACCTCATAGCTGGTTCACACAAATGCAGCAAATGTCTTTGGTTGTGCTAAAATGACATTCTCCATTCACTTGAACTAGGAGACCAAAACCTGTTCCAGAATCACAATCCCAGATCTTCTGCTATAGAGCTTCAACCCTATTGAACACCTTGGGGGTTAATTAAAACGCTGACACACCTCCTCACCTCACCTACATCAGAACCTGACCTTACTAACATTCTTGTGGGTGGATGAGCACAAATCTCCACAAGCACACTCCAAAATCCAGTGGACCATCTTTCCAGGAGAGTGGAGGTTACTATAACGGCAAATGGGGACAAAATGTGGAACGGAATGTTCAATAAAAACATACCAATCTAATGGTCCAGAAACTGGTTCCTGACCTTTTGTACCCTGTGGACCAGAACTTTTGAAATATATTGAAATGTGCTTGTTGAGATTTAAAGGCCACTCAAAGATCATATAAGATTTACTCCAGCCCATGTAAACTATATCTTGTATTATATATATCTTCTTCTTCTTCTTCTTCTTTTGACTGCTCCCATAGGGGTCGCCACAGCGGATCATCCGTCTCCATACCACCATGTCCTCTACATCTGCCTCTTTCACACCAACTACCTGCATGTCTTCCCTCACCACATCCATGAACCTCCTCCTTGGCCTTCCTCTTTTCCTTCTTCCTGGTGGCTCCATCCTCAGCATTCTCCTACCGATATACCCCATGTCCCTCCGCTGCACATGTCCAAACCATCTCAATCTCGCCTCCCTCACCTTGTCTCCAAAACGTCCTACATGCGCTGTATCTCTAATAAACTCATTTCTAATCTTGTCCATCCTCATCACTCCCAACGAAAACCTCAACATCTTCAGCTCTGCTACCTCCAGCTCCACCTGTGAAAATGAAAGTATCAAATGAAAATAAAAGTAATAAAATTAAAAGGAATTCACAAGCAAACAAAAACAAAACCCAATCACTCGCTCAAACAGCTGGCTAGCTTGGATCATGTTGCTAATTTTTGTCTATTGTGTAGTTTACGATGTAATAAGCTCCAGCCAAAATGTCAGGCGATTATATTGCAGGAAGGTAACCATTGACCATTGGAGTCATCCAAAATCTAGTGGAACTTCTTCCCAGAGGAGTGGGGGTCATTCTAACAGCAAATGGGAACTAAAAGTGGAATTGGGTGTTCAAAAAGAAAATACTGATCTTATGGTACATACAAATTTTCAGTAGTTATTCAACCTTTTGCACGTTATGGACATATAAAGCTTTGGAAGTGTGCTTGTGCAGATTTGAAGATCACTCAAGATCTACCCCGACTCCGAAAGAGTCAGGTGACTCAATCCTTTTGTCCATACAGTGTATCTCCCAAAGAGCATTCTTTTCAGGTCAAAGATCTGCAGATGAAGGAAAAAAGCCCCCTTCCAGCACGTTAACGTTCCACACGAATCATAACATAGCAATGGGTTTAAAAGATGTTTTTGTTTTTTTGGAATGGCCCTGTCAGATTGGGATCTAAATCCTATCAAAACCTGTGGAATGTCTTGAAGAAAGCTTTGCACAGGAGATCCGCTCACAATCCGACGGATCTGGAGACGTTTTCCAAGGAAGAGTGAAAGATGATGGCCAACTAGTCAAGATCTTTAACTTTTGCTCACAAAGACACGGAAACCATGTTTCAAGAAAGTAGTCATGTTACTGTGCAAAGCCACATGGCTTGTTTATCATGTTCATGTTTTTGTCTGCTTGTCAGGACCATTTAAAATCGTGTATCTTTTGAGTACAATTCTCTTATACTGACCACTGGATGTTCAACATTAAAGACTCTCCGAGGATTTAAGAATTAGAATTGTTGCTCTCCACAAAGATGGCTGAAGTTATAAGATTATTACCCTGAAACTGAGTTACAGTTCAGTATCTTTGGTACATCAAGGAAAACATGGATTTCAGGATGTACTGTGACATTCTGAAGCAGAACATGACGACCCCAAACACACCGCAAAGATGCCTTGCTGAGGACGCTGAAGGTGATCGAGTGGCCAAATATCTCCCCAAACCTGAACCCTGTTGAGCACCTGTGGAGGTTCCTCAAGCGGAAGGTGTAGAAGCGCCATGTGTCTGACTTCCAGCAGCTCTGTGATGTCATTATGGAGGAGTGGAAGGGGATCCCAGCAACAACCTGTGCAGCTCTGGTAAATTTCATGCCAAGGAGGATTAAGGCAGTGCTGGATAACACTGGTGCTCACACAAAATATTGTCACTTTGGACACAGTTTTGACATGTTTACTCAGGGTGTACTCACTTTTGTTGCCAGTTATTTATACAATAATGGCTGTATGTTGTAATTTTCAGAGGACAGTAAATCTATTGTACTGTATCTGTACTCTAATCTGTACAGTTGCTAAAATGTGAGGGGTGTCCTCAATTTTGAGAGAGAGAGAGAATGGAAATGGTCCCAGCACTGTTCCACCATGTGACTGAAATTCCATGTAGCAGTTTTCTCAGTGGTGAAACAGTGAAACACTTCACACTTGGTGCACTGATCACCAATGATGTCCTTGTAGCCAGGGTAATTTGCATCTTACACAAAAAGTGCATCAGACTCATTTGCCTCTTCATTTGCCTCTTGGTCTTCTTGATCTGAGACACTCAATACATCAATTAGGATAAATAATTCAAATCCAATACATTTTATGTAGTAAAAAGTGAATACAATAAAAAAGAAATGTCCTCAACTGCATGAACTCTCTGCATGAAGCTTATACCCGACTCCTACATCATCTGACTCATCCTCTGTGTCTTCCAGCATGACGTTCCTTTTCTCATGAGCCTCGTTCCGGGCTGTCAATCTCCCATTGACGTCAAGTGGTACAACCCGGGCTCTACCTCTACAGAGAGAGGGAGAAAAAAGAAACAAAGGCTATATGAGTAAACCAAAGGCCAAATAAAAGTACACCACTGGGTACAATTAAAATACACTGCAGGTACTTTATAGGAGAATACGATCCTGGAATGACGTTGTAGGAGGTGAATCAGGGGCAGGGTTCCTGCCTCCAATGCAATGGGTTCAATTCCTGGTCAAAGTACCTTTGAGAGCTGAAGGTTGTGCTTTGATTTTTTCTATTTATACCACAGTCTGGTTGAATGCTCGAGTCTATCTGCTCAGGAATGTCAGGAATCCATTATTTTGGCAGTAATGGTTAATAAAGTCATTTTTAACATTTAGGGACATTTATTATGATTATTAGCATGAACTTTTATGGAAGGAGTCTCGCTTGCACTAAAATGTTTTCCCTCGTAAAACCGGAAGGCTGTGCTTTGTGTGCGTCCGTGTGAGAAAGAGGCTGATGATTGAACGTTTTTTCGCGGCTTTAATGTAGCTACAGAACAGGTAGTAACTTGTCTCACAGGCGTTCTACCACATTAAGCTTACCATATGCTGAAAGGAAAAAAAAAAACAGGAATAAATGAGTGTTTAATGCCATAGTTAATGGCATCCTTTTGAAACAAATGATTTCCAGAACAGATTTTATTAAATCCAATAAGCCAATTGTGTCAAGAGTATCTATCTATCTATCTATCTATCTATCTATCTATCTATCTATCTATCTATCTATCTATCTATCTATCTATCTATCTATCTATCTATCTATCTATCTATCTATCTATCTATCTGCATGATTTTATACATTTTATACGTTTTTTTATTTTTATCTTTTATTGCCAACAGCACGGGTCAATACTCGGGGCACATTTTACACCGTCAGCAATCTATACAGCAGTCTATACAGTATATTTTTTTTACTTCACCACCTGCAAAGCACAACATTTTTTTTAAATGCCAACATGCTGTTTTCAAAATAGATAAAAACTCATTAAAAAAAACTAAATTATGCCACTTCTCTGCAGTAAATCATATGAAACGTAGCCATATCTCTCTCAAATCTTTAGAAAACGAAATATTTATTATAAATTCCAGGGGGGGGCATCGAACCCCAATATCTTCAGTGTTAAGTCTGGTTCATAGACTGGTTTTCTGCACATCCCTTCTTTTTTCTCTGCATGGGAGGGTAAAAGGTTTTTGACCACCGTCCATATGAATGTGTAGTGTGGAGACATTTCTCGGGAAGACTTCCAGGGTTCGATTAGACATTCCAGTAGGTACTTTCCAGTCACACAATCCAGGACAGAGAGGACTAGAACCCTCACTGTACTTTGTGAGTGATTAGATTACACGCCGTTCTTGACGTGTTGATTTAGATATTTGTTCTTTATTATAAGATTGGATTCAACTTTGTCTTTGTGTGGAGTACAGGGCCAAGGAAATGCACTAAGCATCTAAACAGACGTGCAAATAGCAATGTACAGTGCAACCTCGATGTGGTTACGTTCTATGACCCCTCGCGAGTAACAAAAAATCGCGAGGTTTTGACTCTCCTTTTGATGGTTCCTTTTTCAAGGCAAATTGTACGTGTAGTGTAAACTCAACAAAAAATCTGAATTACTTGTCATGTTTTATTTGCTACTTTAAATGAATAGTTCGATATTGAAATAGTTTTTCAAACATTTTTGATGGTAATTTATTCCAAATGAAAAGTTGCGAGCTATCGAGGTTGCAAGTGTCAAGGTCGCGAGTATTGAGGTTCCACTGTGTGTGTGTGTGTGTGTATATGTGTGTGTGTGTGTGTGTGTGTGTGTGTGTGTGTGTGTATGTATATATATATATATATATATATATATATATATATATATATATATATATATATATATATATGTGTGGCCAAAACACATGATGCATTGACATTCGGTTCCATCCAGATATGGATGGGTTCCTTTTTTAGTCTGGTCCCTCTCAAGGTTTCTTCCAAAATACAATCACAATGAGATTTTTATTTTATTTATTTTTTTACATTCACCACTGGCTCACTTGTATGTATAAGGAACAAACTTCTAGGCACTAACATTATACATACATTCCAATTTTTTTAAGCTTTTTTTTATCTCTGTAAAGCTGCGTTGGGACAATGTCCAATGTTGAAAGCGCTCTATGAATAACTTGAATTTAGTTTTGCGGGTTAGATGAACTGTTAAGCCAAGATTTATGTGTGTAATACAGACTATATGAAGGGAATGCAGCAACAATACTAATAAAACAAACCTATGCATATGATTCAAGGTTGGTTAAGGTGTTGTAACATTGATAATAATGAGAATAATTGATTATTTATTGTCTATTTTGGAGTCTTTCGTTAAAATAATAACGCACAGAATAGTTGGCAACATTTATGGCCTTGGACTATTATTAGCATTAGCACCTAAATCATCACATGACTGTCACATTATTTACCATTGATTGGTGCACGTACAGTATATCAGTGTGTAAACTGTAGATTCTGGACTTGCATTTGTCTTCGTTCGTCACGTGTCATCGGTGTGTTTCCACCCTAAAGCTGACTGTAATTGGCAACTCTGTTATAGGAAAGCAAACAGGTTAGTTCATGTTACTATTCGTGTTCGAGCAGTGATTAACTCATCAGACATTCTCCGTTCCCATGAAAATATTCCCATGTCAGCAAGATTAAATTTTACCTTTGATTATACTCAGCAATGACAATGACTCAAGACTACAATTTGGTACTATATCACTGAACAGCAGACCTATAATGAATGGGCATTGTGTGCCACCCAGATGAAGATGGGCGCCTTTCTAAGTCTGGTTCCTCCCAAGGTTTTCCTACTCATCCCATCTTTCAGGAGTTTTTCATTACTTGCCACTGACTTGCTCATTAGGAATAAACGTAAAGGGACTAAGTATAAATGTTACAGAGATGAAAAATAACTTATTTGGGAGAATTTCTATTGTTAAACACGCTATACAAATAAGACTGTACAAAGAATATACAAGAAACATCTCCTCTCAGAAAACATCCCCATATCAATAATTCCACGTTACCTTCATCCCGTTTCTGTCCAGAGCCAGGTACCCAGAATACGACAGTGCAGTGGGAGAAATTGCATTTTAATACGCATTAGACTATAATTGAACTACTCTATATCACATTCACCTGCTTGTCCCTCACCCAATTAATGACTGATCTGTATTTTTCTTCATTAGTAGCGTTAGGAGCTCATCGTCTCTTTCAAAGCTCTCTTGTTCCGTCTCGTCTTTTTCGGCTTAATGATGAGGAGGAGGAAAAATCCCCGAGAGGGGGATCAGGTCAGTATCGCATCCTTGGTAGACGACTAATGAGGACAGGAGGACTTAATTTTTCAGTTCTGTAAGACAGGAGTCCAGAGTTCTCCCCATCAGCTCTTCAGCTTCCACATGTGAATCCAAGTAACGCTAAAGCTCCTCTCAGCTTATTATTTATAATTAGCTTCTCACTAACTGATACTCATATCTCTTGGAAATGAGCTTTTTTATGAGTGCTCAGGGGACGAATCAGATTTCTAATTTCAGTACTACATTAAAAAAATGCGATTGAATGCATCCTATGAAGAACAAAATCCATCAAAAAGCACAAAATTAATTTGTGTGTAACTTATACAGCTTGTTAACTAACCTTTGGAATAAGCGAACACATTTATTTGGAAAGGGATGTTGAAATTGCTCTTGATTTTTAAAGAGATTTTCAAAAAAACAAGTAACACATGGCTAATTTAATGAGCTTGGGAGTTGTTAGAAATGGCAAGGGAGCTAGCATGATAACAGATCTGTTAAAAATGAAACCATAAAAAAGCAAAATAGTGCCTTTTTAGCAAATGTAAAGTGGTAAAGCAGATTTTGCTTGGCACACTTGCTACCACTTCCCACTTGTAATACCTGTTTAGCTTGCTAAATTGGTAGCAAAATAAACAGGTAAAAAGTTTATTTAGGTTCATTTAGGAATAACTCCCAAGATAGTTTGCAAAAATCTAGCTTACTTTTAGATTTTAACAATCACTAGAAATCTAAATGCCTTGCTGACTAGCATAATAGTTAAGCAGGATAAAAACTATCTCACTGTTCTGAGAAGTATAGAAAAACATGGTAAACAAGCCAGCTTGCTAACTAACCAAAAAATTCCATTGTTTTACAAGGAACCCGCCCATGCTTGCTAGGCTAATAGTTGGTCACCTTGCTAGCTAGCAAACTCAGGATTCTTGGGCGCACAGTTCCCAGAATTTATTTTCTCACACTCTTTACAATGCTATTTGACAACCCGCTAATTCACAGTGAGCCAAGTCTCTTGTCAATTTCTTTTAAGAGACACTTTCAACATTTTGTGTTGCTCTTTAACACAGCACGTCTTGTTATTATTCACATTCACTAAGGCTAATCATGAATGACGCCAAAGCTCTGGGAACGTTCCACTGTTTATCTCTATAGCTATAAAGATTTTTTAAGACGGCACCCTTTATACGACACTGATTGTGGTGACTGGGTAAAACAGATTGTAAATCCCTCATCAGCGGTAAACCGAGTATTAGCATGTGTTTCGCACGCATCGCCGCACACAACCACACTAACGGGGGTGAACGGTATCTTTCCCACGCCATTTATTTTCTTATTACCGCCACACATTTCTCGGCACTTGTTCTTTAAGGCATGCAGGTTTATTTACTTCATTATCTCCTCAGCGCTCACGGTGGAGGATGTAATGAAGCGAGCGCTAGCACGAGAACACGTAATCTGCTTTAGCAGAAGCTAAACTGCTTCTTTAACGATCGTTAATGATCACAAGCCTGCCTCGATCGAGTCCCGAGGACATTTTACTTCTGTTTAACGTGCACAAGACAAAAATTAAGAAAGAAAGAGAGAAAGGATAAAATTAGCACAAGAGCTTAACGGACATTGAAGGATAAATAAAAGGAAGCGAGCGATGAGGGAAAGGATGTTTCTGGAAGATGTTTTGTGAAGTGTTTGGGTTGAAAGACAAACTGTGTATCAACAACCAGGCTCTGATAAAATTGTTGGATCAAAACAACAGCTTGAATGTTTGAAATCTCTCTAAACAGCTTCGCTCATCATTTTATTGCTGCCTCAGAAATTATGCAATGCCTTAAGAACTGACATGATAATTAGCCAGCTTGCTAATTAACTAGCACAATGTTTGAATCAAAAATTGATTTGAAAAACAACAAAAATCATTAACGTAGCTTCAATAAATAGTCTTTTAGTGCTACATACATTGATGTACAGGTGTTAGCAGTGGTTTCCTGATGTGTGTGTGTGTGGAAAGTCCTGGAGAAGAACCGTGGATAGTCTTTTTTATGTCCCAACAAGTATGAACAGTGTAAAAACCTCTACTAAATAGTAAAACATATTCAACATCTTATTCCAGATATCCCCCTTGATAGAGATTGAGTGGTGGAGGGCAGGGAGTCTAGTAGTCCACCACCATGTTCATTTTCAATGCACCAGAAATATTCTGCACCAGTTAGCAAATTTCCCAATCAGACATAATCCCCTGAGGTGCCTCTGTACTTCTCGCCCACAAATACAGTCCTTTAAACTGTCAAATTGTGGTACTGCTGGTCAGATAGTCTGTGTTCCAGGGCATCAGATGGACATGCACTTACAATTACATAATCCTCCCTGTACCACCCAGCTCATCCAAGTGAGAGTAAGCACAGTGAAGCATGTAAATGATAATATACTCCACTCCAGGTCTACTATAACCTGCCTCTTGTACTTGAATTACCAGTAGCCCAATAGGTTTTAGACCTGTGGTCTTAGAAGATAGACATCCTGCAGTCCAGAACTGGAGTTTTCCCATCAGTTTGATCCTTCTTAGCTTCCTCTTGTTATACAGAAATGTGTATGTTTCAGGTCCCAGCATCTCAGCCATATATGAAAATGATCTGGGGTATTATTTCGATAAGTTTAAAGGTGTCTTTTATTTTATGCTCATAAGGATTTTTCTTCAGTGTTTGCAAATGCGGCGTTTGCGCCATTTGGGAGGTTATAAAAGCTCCACAGAGCTGTTAACATCGCTGTAATGATTGGGCTTTTGAAGCAGGCCCTGGTGTTTGATGGCTGTGTTGATGAATGGTGTAATCCGAGCTTTAGATTTCTTTGCAGAGCGCCTGTTTAGCATATAATCACATCATATTTGTCTGACTGGGTTTTATCCATTTGATAATATCTTGCAGTCCATTAGGTAATAGTTTTCAGTTCGAGGCATCAATTTCTGCGTGTTTGTAAAGTCTGCTAATTTGATTCTGACAGCTTTGACTGTCCAATACAATTTTGGCTAGCTCAATTGAATAGCAAAACCAAGTTATCTTGTTTTGCAAGCAAATCGTAACGTTGCTATGCTAGTTGTCGAATTGCTTGCTACCCAGGAAACTCCCGGAAATTAAGCCGTCTTCTTTTATTTAATTAACTTGTAATCAAATCTCTCAAGGGCACAAAGGAGACCAGGAGCTAAATCCATTACTTTAGCCGTCGAGGGAAAGTGGACAGGCAGCGTGCACAGGGGAGCAGGTTTGGAACGCGTTTGACATCATCTTGTTGACGCGTCACCTTGTTCATCTGCATTATTAATAAAGTAGATTAGTAAAGTAAAGAAACCGAGCAGCTGTTCTTTCTGTTGGAAAGGTGTGTTGGATACAGTGACAGAGATTAAAGTTTAATGTTGGAACATGAAATATTCACGTTGTAGCACCTTTGCCTTTTGCGTCTTTTTATGTAACGCATGAGTGAATAATCACAAAGGAAAATAATTCTGCTGGACTAAATGATAACATTCTGACATCATAGATTGTATAGTAATGGGTGCTCGGTTTCTGATACTGTTTCTATGTTTGCTGTGAAGTAGCCAGTTATGCTTGCTAGGCCACCAATCAGTTCCTGTTTTTTCCGTATATATGTCAAGGGTAGTTTTAGCAAAAAGCAAAATGAGGGCTACTGAGTAAATTATTGCTAGAGTCTGGTGGTGGAGGTATGCACGCCAAGTGTTGCCAGCCTCCTACTTCCTCATTAAAAAAAAGCCTCTCCATTTGTAAGGGGAGCCAGGTGCAGACTCTTGACCTCCCTGTGCTGCCCCACTCAAAAAAACAACACAATAATCCACCTGGCCTACTTCCAACCATTAGCAGGGCTATCTTGGGGCCTGTAACTCACTGGATTACAAAAGTACGGTGTAGGTTTCACTAGCTTGCAACAGCAAAAAACTCTTGTCAGCGGCATGTCCACACTCGTAACTAAATGCTTCTAGTTTCCATAGGGTCTTAAAAAAAAAAATCTTGCTTTTTTTTAAGTTTAAATTTCGCAGGTCTTAATTTTCCAAAGTCAATGTAAAGCTACCGCTAATGCTCACTGTAATGCTATCGCAGCACTTTTGAATGTTTTTGTTTGTTAGTTTCCGTGGTGTTGTAGTTCGTTCTTTCGCTTGCTTAAATATAATTTGCTATATTACGACTACAAATGAGACCAACATCCAACAGCGAATCAGCTTTCTGTTATTGGCTATGGGGAAGTGCAAGTTTAGCGATACTTAGCATTAAAGAAAATGACTTTATCGCTCGGTTAAGACCAGTCACTAACAACGCATTTGGTTATTTTTATGACGTGATACAGGTCTTAAATTTTATTCTTAATGGGCTTAAACTTTCTTGAATTTGACTTGACCTGCTGAAACCCTGCTGAAACCCTGGATGTTCATCCCTTTTTAAAGTATGTGTGGGTCAGCTGTTGCAGGTACAACCAATCAAGACCTTCAAATATCAACCCCCAACTAGGCAAACTGGTGGAGCATTTTCACCAGCGTAGTGAGCAATAAAATGGAAGAAACTTGGACATCTTTTTGCCCTCATTGTCTTTGAATATGATGAACTCCACATATTTGAGTTGTACCTTAAAAGGAGGCCCATAGGACTGCTGGAGGTGTGGGAGGAACATTCTTATGGGCTCCAATCGATTGAATGAGCACTTCTCCTGGTACTCAAATGAAAACTTAGTTCCTGGTGTGTTTGCAAGATCCATAAACAGCAACCGAAAAAGGTAGACTTGTAAATTGCCACCTAGTAGAGTTCAGTTTCCTGCCAAGAACCATTCATTGCACCTCTCCCCACATTAACCTCTATTAGGTAGATAAATAGATAGATAGATACAACTTTATTGTCATTGCCTTGTACAGGTACACAGCATAGAAATGCAGTTTAGCATCTACCATAAGTGCAATTGTGCAAATTGACAAGTGCAGATAAATATGGAAGTATATGTACATCATGTAAATATATATATATATATATATATATATATATATATATATATATATATATATATATATATATATATATATATAAACATATGTACAGTGAATAAATATAAAGTCTATAGCAGTGAAGAGATGTGTAGACATTGTTGAAAAGTGCAAATAATGGTTTTAAGGCTATGGCATTGAAATAAAATGCCCAAGCTGAATAAACAAGTCAACTAAATATATGTATACATGCATTTAAAATATTAGGCAGAATGTACAGTAAGGTGTGTATATATATAGATACACATAAAATAAATAGTAGTGCAAATGTCTGTAAGGCACAATATGTGTAGAGAATGAGGGGTATAAAATCAATATGTAATATGTACATTGTTTGTATAATTGTACAGATGTTTTATACAGTGTTTATACAGTGATCAGAGTTCAGTAGGGTGATGTTGGATGGAAAAACCTGCTGGTTCTGGTGTGTATGTTTCTCTATCATCTTCTTGATGAAAGGAGGTTAAACAGTTTAGATGTGAGAAAACCTTGATGATGTGAGCTCTGTGCAGACATCTGCTGTGGTGAAGGTGCTCTATGGCAGGTAGTTGGGTGCCTGTAGGTCGATTCATCGTTGTTGCTGATCTGGCCAACCACGGTGGTGTCATGTGCATTTTTTATGCAGTTATGTAGTGGGCTCAGAACACAGCCCTGTGGGATGCCAGTGTTTAGAAAGAGGGTTAATAATACCTGCTTGCCCAAAATAAAAGTGAGAAAGTCCAGAATCCATCTGCAAGTGGAGGTGTTCCCAGGTCACTGAGCTTGGTGACCAGTACAGTGGGGAGGACTGTATTAAACACAGATCTAGTCAATGAACAGTATTTTGATTTAGCTGTTTTTTTTTTTTTATCAGGTAAGTGAGGGCTGAATGAAGAGCTGTGGAAACTGCATCCTCTGTTGACCTGTTCGGGCAAACTGGTGTGGGTCCAGTGTACGTGGTAGGGCCACAGCGAGGTAATATAGAACCAGTTTCTCAAAGCACTTTATAACAATAGAGGTAAGTGCAACTGGGTGAAAGTCATTCTGGCTTTTGGCAGCTGAATACTTAGGCACTGGTATGATGGTTGTAGTCTTTATGTAGGTTAAAAATGTCAGTTAAAACCTGTGCCCGTTGTCCAGGCGCACGTTCTGAGAACACGTCGGGTATGCCATCCGGACCAGCTGGCTTAATTGCATCCACTCTGTTAAAGGTTGGATAGACATAATGTAAGCAGTAGAAAAGTCAGCGGTTGAAGTGAATGCCTATGCCTTTATTAAAACAGGCAAAAAAGTTTTGTCCCGGAGGAAGGCACTGCTGTTTGTGGTGTCTGTTTGCAGTCTGTGATGGTCTGGATGCCTTTCCACATGCATCTGGGGTCAGAGTTGTGGAAGTGCTCTTCTATGTGGAGTTCGTATATATGTTTGGCTTTGGCTCCTCCTAATACCTCTTTTCAGGTTGGCTCTGATGCGTTTTTATGTAAATCCATTTTTTAAAAAAGAATCCTTTTGCTTTCTATTTCCATGAACAGCTGTTACTTTCTATTTATAGAACATCCACCCTGTTCACCTAAAAGTAAGTGTGTGTGTGTGTGTGTGTTTTTGTGTGTGTGTATGTATGTATGTGTGTGTGTGTGTGTATACATATATATATATATATATATATATATATATATATATATATATATATATATATATATATATATATATATATATATATATATAAAATCAGTATATGCATGTGTGTGTGTGTGTGTAATTGAATTTGCATGACTGGATGACCAGTACACCTGCAACCAGTGATTGTCAGGGGGGGCTCTCTAATGCCAAAAGGCATTAGGGACCCCCCATGACAAGTAAAAAATACACTTAAGGGGGTCCCCAAGATTATTTTAGTAAAACAAAAAAAAAAAAAAGAATTACACAACAACCACAAGCCCCAGGGGACTCAATTCAAGCACTGCCTGCTACCTCTTACACACACACACACACACACACACACACACACACACACACACACCTGGTTCAGTGTAGTGTCCTTAACACACAATTATAGTGCATTAAAAATGTTTCTTATTCTTTAGTCTGATTTTTTTTTATTTTATTTTTTTTATTTTAAGCAAAGAAAAAAAAAGGTGTGTGTGTGTGTGTGTGTGTGTGTGTGTGTATATACAGTGAGGAAAATAAGTATTTGAACACTCTGCTATTTTGCAAGTTCTCCCACTTAGAAATCATGGAGGGTCTGAAATTGTCATCGTAGGTGCATATCCACTGTGAGAGACATAATCTAAAAAAATAAATCCAGAAATCACTATGTATGATTTTTAAACTATTTATTTGTATGATACAGCTGCAAATAAGTATTTGAACACCTGTCTATCAGCTAGAATTCTGACCCTCAAAGACCTGTTAGTCTGCCTTTAAAATGTCCACCTCCACTACATTTATTATCCTAAATTAGATGCACCTGTTTGAGGTCATTAGCTGCATAAAGACACCTGTCCACCCCATACAATCAGTAAGAATCCAACTACTAACATGGCCAAGACCAAAGAGCTGTCCAAAGACACTAGAGACAAAATTGTACACCTCCACAAGGCTGGAAAGGCTACGGGGAAATTGCCAAGCAGCTTGGTGAAAAAAAGGTCCACTGTTGGAGCAATCATTAGAAAATGGAAGAAGCTAAACATGACTGTCAATTGCCCTCGGACTGGGGCTCCATGCAAGATCTTACCTCGTGGGGTCTCAATGATCCTAAGGAAGGTGAGAAATCAGCCCAGAACTACACGGGAGGAGCTGGTCAATGACCTGAAAAGAGCTGGGACCACCGTTTCCAAGGTTACTGTTGGTAATACACTAAGACGTCATGGTCTGAAATCATGCATGGCACGGAAGGTTCCCCTGCTTAAACCAGCACATGTCCAGGCACGTCTTAAGTTTGCCAATGACCATTTGGATGATCCAGAGGAGACATGGGAGAAAGTCATGTGGTCAGATGAGACCAAAATAGAACTTCCATCCATCCATCCATCCATCCATCCATCCATCTTCTCCCGCTTATCCGATGCCGGGTCGCGGGGGCAGCAGTCTAAGCAAAGATGCCCAGACTTCCCTCTCCCTAGACACTTCTTCCAGCTCTTCCGGGGGGACACCAAGGCGTTCCCAGGCCAGCCGGGAGACATAGTCTCTCCAGCGTGTCCTAGGTCTTCCCCGGGGTCTCCACCCAGTGGGACGCGCCCGGAACACCTTCCCAGGAAGGCGTCCAGGAGGCATCCGGAACAGATGCCCGAGCCACCTCAGCTGACCCCTCTCGATGTGGAGGAGCAGCGGATCTACTCCGAGCTCCTCCCGAGTGACTAAGCTTCTCACCCTATCTCTAAGGGATCGCCCAGCCACCCTGCGGAGGAAGCACATTTCGGCCGCCTGTATCCGGGATCTTGTCCTTTCGGTCATGACCCAGAGCTCATGACCATAGGTGAGAGTAGGAACGTAGATTGACCGGTAAATCGAAAGTTTCGCCTTGCGGCTCAGCTCCTTCTTCACCACGACAGACCGGTACATCGACCGCATTACTGCAGAAGCTGCACCGATCCGTCTGTCAATCTCCCGTTCCACCCTTCCCTCACTCGTGAACAAAACCCCAAGATACTTAAACTCCTCCACTTGCGGCAGGAACTCCCCACCAACCTGAAGTGGGCAAGCCACCCTTTTCCGACTGAGGACCATGGCCTCGGATTTGGAGGTGCTGATTCTCATCCCAGCCGCTTCACACTCGGCTGCAAACCGTCCCAGTGCATGCTGAAGGTCCTGGTCTGATGAAGCCAACACGACAACATCATCTGCAAAGAGCAAAGACGAAATCGTGTCGTCACCAAACCGGACACCCTCCGACCCCTGGCTGCGCCTAGAAATTCTGTCCATAAAAATTATGAACAGAACCGGTGACAAAGGGCAGCCCTGCCGGAGTCCAACATGCACCGGGAACAAGTCTGACTTACTGCCGGCAATGCGAACCAAGCTCCTGCTTCGGTCATACAGGGACCGGACAGCCCTTAGTAAAGGGCCCCCGACCCCATACTCCCGGAGCACCCTCCACAGGCCGCCGCGAGGGACACAGTCGAATGCCTTTTCCAAATCCACAAAGCACATGTGGACTGGTTGGGCAAACTCCCATGAACCCTCCAGCACCCTGTAGAGGGTATAGAGCTGGTCCAGTGTTCCACGGCCTGGACGAAAACCACATTGTTCCTCCTGAATCCGAGGTTCTACTATCGGCCGTATTCTCCTCTCCAGTACCCTGGCATAGACTTTCCCAGGTAGGCTGAGAAGTGTGATCCCCCTATAGTTGGAACACACCCTCCGGTCCCCCTTCTTAAAAAGAGGGACCACCACCCCGGTCTGCCATTCCAGAGGCACTGTCCCCGACCGCCACGCGATGCTGCAGAGGCGTGTCAGCCAAGACAGCCCCACAACATCCAGAGACTTGAGGTACTCAGGGCGGATCTCATCCACCCCCGGTGCCCTGCCACCGAGGAGTTTCTTTACTACCTCGGTGACTTCAGCTTGGGTGATGGACGAGTCCGCCTCTGAGCCCTCAGCCTCTGCTTCCTCAATGGAAGACGTGACGGCGGGATTGAGGAGATCCTCGAAGTATTCCTTCCACCGTCCAACGACATCCCCAGTTGAGGTCAACAGCTCCCCACCTCTACTGTAAACAGCATTGGTGGGGCACTGCTTTCCCCTCCTGAGGCGCCGGACGGTTTGCCAGAATCTCTTCGAGGCCAGCCGATAGTCCTTCTCCATGGTCTCACCGAGCTCCTCCCAGGCCCGAGTTTTTGCCTCGATAACCACCCGGGCTGCAGTTCGCTTGGCCTGCCGGTACCCGTCAGCTGCCTCAGGAGTCCCACAAGCCAACCAGGCCAGGTAGGACTCCTTCTTCAGCTTGACGGCATCCCTTACTTCCGGTTTCCACCACCGGGTTCGGGGATTGCCGCCTCGACAGGCACCGGAGACCTTACTGCCACAGCTCCGAGCGGCCGCTTCGACAATGGAGGTGGAGAACATGGTCCACTCGGACTCAATATCTCCGGCCTCCCTCGGGATCTGGTCAAAGCTCCGCCGGAGGTGGGAGTTGAAGATCTCTCTGACAGGAGGCTCGGCCAAACGTTCCCAGCAGACCCTCACAGTACGCTTGGGTCTGCCGAGTCTGTCCAGCTTCCTCCCCCGCCATCGGATCCAACTCACCACCAGGTGGTGATCAGTTGACAGCTCCGCCCCTCTCTTTACCCGAGTGTCCAAGACATACGGCCGCAGGTCAGATGAAACGACCACAAAGTCGATCATCGACCTGCGGCCTAGGGTGTCCTGGTGCCACGTGTACTGATGGACACCCTTATGCTTGAACATGGTGTTCGTTATGGACAAACTGTAACTAGCACAGAAGTCCAATAACTGAACACCGCTCGGGTTCAGATCAGGGGGGCCGTTCCTCCCAATCACGCCCCTCCAGGTGTCACTGTCGCTGCCCACGTGTGCATTGAAGTCTCCTAGTAGAACGACGGAGTCCCCAGTCGGAGCACTGTCCAGCACCCCTCCCAGAGACCCCAAGAAGGCCGGGTACTCTATACTGCCGTTTGGCCCGTAGGCACACACGACAGTGAGAGACCTATCCCCGACCCGTAGGCGCAGGGAAACGACCCTCTCGTTCACCGGGGTAAACTCCAACACATGGCGGCTGAGCTGGGGGGCTATAAGCAAACCCACACCAGCCCGACGCCTTTCACCATGGGCAGCTCCAGAGTTGTAAAGAGTCCATCCTCTCTCGAGGAGTGTGGTTCCAGAGCCCAGGCCGTGCGTAGAGGTGATCCCGACTATCTCTAGTCGGAACCTCTCAACCTCACGCACAATCTCAGGCTCCTTCCCCGCCAGCGAGGTGACATTCCACGTCCCTAGAGCTAGCTTCCGTGTCCAGGGATCGGGTTGTCGAGGTTCCACCTTCGACTGCTGCCCGATCCTCTTAGCACCGGCCCCTTACGGTCCCTCCTGCAGGTGGTGAGCCCACTGGAAGGCGGCCCCACGTTGCTCCTTCGGGCTGAGCCCGGCCGGACCCTGTGGGGGAAGGCCCGGCCACCAGGCGCTCGCATACGAGCCCCAACCCCGGGCCTGGCTCCAGGGTGGGGCCCCGGCTGCGCCATACCGGGCGACGTCACGGTCCCTGATGTAGTATCTCTCATAAGGGGTTTTGAACCGCTCTTAGTCTGACCCGTCGCCCAGGACCTGTTTGCCTTGGGAGACCCTACCAGGGGCATATAGCCCCGGACAACATAGCTCCTAGGGTCATTCGAGTACTCAAACCCCTCCACCACGTTAAGGTGGCAGTTCAAAGAGTACTTTTGGGTCATAATTCCACTAAACGTGTTTGGAGGAAGAAGATTGATGAGTACCATCCCAAGAACACCATCCCTACTGTGAAGCATGGGGGTGGTGGCATCATGCTTTGGGGGTGTTTTTCTGCACATGGGACAGGGCGACTGCACTGTATTAAGGAGAGGATGACCGGGGCCATGTATTGCGAGATTTTGGGGAACAACCTCCTTCCCTCAGTTAGAGCATTGAAGATGGGTCGAGGCTGGGTCTTCCAACATGACAATGACCCGAAGCACACAGCCAGGATAACCAAGGAGTGGCTCTGTAAGAAGCATATCAAGGTTCTGCCGTGGCCTAGCCAGTCTCCAGACCTAAACCCAATAGAGAATCTTTGGAGGGAGCTCAAACTCCGTGTTTCTCAGCGACAGGCCAGAAACCTGACTGATCTAGAGAAGATCTGTGTGGAGGAGTGGGCCAAAATCCCTCCTGCAGTGTGTGCAAACCTGGTGAAAAACTACAGGAAACGTTTGACCTCTGTAATTGCAAACAAAGGCTCCTGTACCAAATATTAACATTGACTTTCTCAGGTGTTCAAATACTTATTTGCAGCTGTATCATACAAATAAATAGTTTAAAAATCATACATTGTGATTTCTGGATTTTTTTTTTTAGATTATGTCTCTCACAGTGGACATGCACCTACGATGACAATTTCAGAACCCTCCATGATTTCTAAGTGGGAGAACTTGCAAAATAGCAGGGTGTTCAAATACTTATTTTCCTCACTGTATATATATATGTCTTTTTTCCCTTTTGTCTGAATTTTTTGCAAAAAATATTTAGTCTGCATTTCCTTTTTTTTCTTTCTTTTTTTTTTTAATGGAATAACAATGGGCAGGTTGATAAATGAGGTAAAGGTGAGCTAAAGGCTGATTTCTACTTTTCCTTAAAGCATCGTGCAGTTTTTAGTCAGTTTTTAATACTTGCAGTGAACCTGAATGTTTCTACAGTACTTGAGGACGGCGTCGTAGAAACAAGATTGCTCAGAAAAAACAAGGCGATATCAGTGTGTATAAATAATGAACGGAGTGCTGGGGGGGGGGGGATATACCCTCAGCTATGTTTAGCAGCATGTACTGAAGTACTTCATTTTATTAGTGCTCAACTCAACAATTCTAACAATCACAGGACGGCAGATACTTTGGATTGTATTTCTAATTTATTGCTCTGGTTTACTTCACCTTCTGCGTTTTTATTGCGACATAATTAAAAGCGAAAGGAAGTAAATCGGTTGACATCGCTGGGATTAAATCGTCTGTAATTATGACAGCCGGGATAAAGTGTGATACGATATCATGAGTGTAGATTTCTGTACATCTGTTATAACTTCATTAGATAATAATGTAACCCTGGCAACCCTGAAACAGAAATAATGCACAGTGCAGCTACGACATTAATAGTGACGTTGCCTCAAACTATGCAATTTGAGACGTTATTGCACGTGACATACGCTGTAGGCTACTCTACTGAATTTTTACTCAGGAACCCAGTTGAGAGTCGGCAGCAGATATGTTATATAATTAATAATTATCAGGGTTGCCAGGTTTCAACCCAATGCCCAGCTCAAGTACATGTCAGAAAACACAACTGGAATATTTCAAATGTATTTATGAAACATGAACTTTATCCAATTGTTGGCTAGAAAAAAAAATGTTTCATGCATTACTCCAATCTGGCGACCATGTAATGAATCCTCCTTTCTGAAATGAATACTTGGGGCAGCATGACTCCTGCCTCAGTGGGTGTCTTTTATTGCTTGGTGCAGTTGCTTATTGTTAATGATATCTTTATGGAGGTAAATAGAGACGTACTGTGTGTGTATGACTGTATGGGGCAGCATGACAGTATGTGGGGTAGTATAAGTGTATCGAGCATCATGAATCTTTCGGGGTAGCCCTTTATGGGGAAGTATTAGTTTTTTGGCTAGTATTACAGTATGGGAGAGGATTAATGTGTAGGGAAGTATGAATGTATTGTGCAGTGTAATTATATGAGAGCAGTATGACTGTCTGAAGTAGTGAGACTGGATAGGGCAGGACTACTGCATGGGGGTTATATGGGGCAATATGACCGTATTGGAGCAGAATAACTGAACAGGGAAGAATCACAATAAGGGGCAGTTTTACTGTACAGGGGGGAGTTAAATACTTTCTTTTGGCTTCTCCCATTAGGGGTCGCCACAGCGGATCATCCGCATGTTTGATTTGGCACATGTTTTTACGCTGGATGCCCTTCCTAACGCAACTATCCCCATTTATCCGGGCTTGGGACCGGCACTAAGGCTTGTGCAACCCTAATGGCTGGGGTTGGTTCCCTGACCGGGGATCGAACCTGGGCCGCAGAGGTGAGAGCGCTGCATCCTAACCACTAGACCACCACAGAACTTGACGGGGGGGTTAAATGGCGTAGTGTTATTGTGTGGGGCAGTTGGACTGTACAGGGGTGTATGACTGTATGGGGCACTATTATTGTTCAGTCTATATGACTATATGGGGCAGTTTGAATGAATGACATAGTAGCATTTATGGGGCTATATAAATGTCTGGGGCAGTTTGACTATATGGGCACAGTATGAAAATATGGGGTAGTTTGTATGACTGGTAGCATTTCACTGAACCTTATAGTGTTATTGTATGGGGCAGTTTGGCTGCATGGTGGCAGTGTGGCTCCATTGGGACATGGAGCCACACTCATTTTGATCAGTTTATCTGCTGCTCTTAAAATTTGTCAAGCTCTTTAGCGCGAACGTTTAAACGTTATTTTTGTCATTAATTATCTGTGATCAATTTTATTTTCTCCTCAATTTTTTTTTTGTTTTGGAGGCAAAACAAAATATTATATACTTAAAATATTACATACATTGACCATCTTGAAGTCTTCTTTCTTTTTTCTTTTCTTTTTTAAATGTATTTATTTTTTAACCTAACTGGCTAATGGCGATGACTCAGTTACCATGGCAACCACGAACTGTACTAGCCGTAGGACTTCAGAGGCGAATAAAATGTCAATACACAAGGTTATTAGATAAAAAAAGGTTAAAATTAAACCCATGAAATATCACAATAAAGAAATAAATGCGTGTATGATGAGTGACAAAATACGCATCTATACGATGTAGTTGTTTTAATTTTTTTTTTATTTAACTGAAACAAAAAAAGAAGTGTTTGATGTCTCGCTGTGTACACTCAGATGACATTTCCAGCTGTCTGAAATGTATCTGACTTAAGTGTGTGTGTGTGTGTGTGTGTGTGTGTGTGTGTGTGTGTGTGTGTGTGTGTGTGTGTGTGTGTGTGTGCACGCTCTCAGAAGATTTCATGTGAAAGTATGCCAAGGGCATTCTTTGTTTATTTATCCCTTTTTCTCTTCATTTTTGTCCCCCTTTCCACAGTCACGTGGTCAGTGGTGGCGCTGCAGTGATGCACAGACAGTGAGACACTCACAATATTAAAGCAGCGATAAGCAACAATGCTACTAAACTTTAATTTTTTTATTTTACTGGAAGATATTTAGGACTAGAGACGAACCTCACAGTAACATGGGTGTGGTCATCGAGGGGCGGAGTCATCCCCTAAGTGATTTGCATAATATGCTTTGATGCATATGTGTAGATGCTTTAGTCTCCCAGCTTCACCCCGTATTCCTTTTTTTCCCTTTTCGTGTTTTCTTATCTTCATTTATTTGTTTGTCTGTCTAATGATTTATATTTTTCCTCTTTCATTTTGGTTGAATACATTTTTTAATTAATTTGTATTAATTTGTATAAATTTTTAATTAATTTAATTATTTATTTATTTATTAATTAATTAATTAATTAATTAATTAATTCATTTGGTTGAATCACTCTTTATACTTTTACTTCTTCATTTATGCATCTTTTTTTTCTGTAGTGCATTTTGATTTGTTTTTATCTGTTTAGATATATTTCTCTTCATTTAGCAATTTTCCGTTTTCTTTCTTTCTTTTTGCATTTTTCCTTTTTTATTGTGTCCTTTAATTTATTTATTTGGTTGATTGTTTACTTTATCGTCCTTTTTCTATATGCAGATGTTTTTTTTTTTTTTTTTTTTTTTAAACATAAACAGCTTTCTTTCTTTCTTTCTTTCTTTCTTTCTTTCTTTCTTTCTTTCTTTCTTTCTTTGCATTTTTTTTTATTTTTATTATGTGTCCTTTAATTCGTTTATTTGGTTGTTTGTTTACTTTATCTTTTTTCTATATGTAAATGTTTTTTTAAACATATATAAACAGATGTCCTTTCTTTCTTTCTTTCTTTCTTTCTTTCTTTCTTTCTTTCTTTCTTTCTTTCTTTCTTTCTTTCTTTTTCTCTTTCTTTCTTTCTTTCTTTCTTTCTTTCTTTCTTTCTTTCTTTCTTTCTTTCTTTCTTTCTTTCTTTTTCTCTTTCTTTCTTTCTTTCTTTCTTTCTTTCTTTCTTTCTTTCTTTCTTTCTTTCTTTCTTTCTTTCTTCCTTTCTTTCTTTCTTTCTTTCTTTCTTTCTTTCTTCATTCATGCAGTTTTTGCTTTTTGTTATTTATTTATTTATTTATTTTATACTTTTTTTTGTTTGTTTATCTTAAATTTCTTTCTTCCATTTTGTTTGCATTTATTTTATTTATTTGTTTGTTTAATGCAATCTTTCATGCAGTTTTTCAATCTTGTTTCATACTGTTGATTCATTTCCTATATGTAATGAAACGTCCTTTTTGTTCTTTTTTCTTTAAATCTATTTAATCAGGCTTATTTTTTCTTTTTCTTTCTTTCATTCCTGCCTTCTTGCTTCTTCCTGGTGTCTTTATTAATGCAACCTTTAATTGTTGTCATCAGTAGGTTATTGTATGGGTACATGAGAATTCTTTTAATAAGACTACACCACACTTCTGCGGAGCTCGCTGAAACGCAAGCCTTTTTTTTTCTTTGTAGTAGTGGATTTAAAGGACAACACAATCTTTAATAATACAGATGATTCCACCAAAGTGGTATAAAACAACGTTCGTAGGAACACAAAGTTGCCCTCAAAAGTCATTAAGCTGAAATCTGCATTAATATCGCACTTTTTTTTTTTTTCTCGGTTCGGTGGAAATATGCACACGGGTTTATTGTTCTCACCTGCTAATGCGTTAGCGCAGGTGAGACTGCTGACGCTACGTCTATCGCGGGCACATTTTAATGAGGCCCGCGAAGTGAGCGTGCGGCTTTGGTCCTGAAGCTCGAGTTTGTCAGGATGTTTAGGCTTTAATTGGGACTCGAGCTGCAGTATAGAGACTCGTGCTCAGATAAACAACCTGGATGAGTCACGGTGTGTGTTCACTGAGCGAACAGACATTCAGGTGGTCATGTGACTCATCAGCCATTGAGTCATGGACCCGAATGTAAAATCGTATATATAGAGAAAAAAGACGAAGAAGAAAAAACCCTTCAAATAGTTCATACTTTGTTATACTTCAACTCTAGACTTTGTGTAACTCAATGCTTTGAGGTAAAAGTTTTCACTCTTCTTTATAAAAATGTTCCAGATGTATTACATCATTGTGAGCAGATCTGCTGCTCCGGCCCTCCGCAAGTCATTTCACTGCCTTTTGATAGGAGTTGATCTGGGCTCTGAATGGACCACCCCTAACTTTCATCTTCTTCCTCTGAAGCCGTTCCTTTGGTAACTATGACTTGTGCTTTGGATCGTTATCATGCTGGAAGGTGAATTTTTATTTATTTAATAAGCGTTTTAACAGAGATTTCTTTTACCAGAGATTAGCATTTGAAACAATCCTTGATTCCCTCTATTGTGAGTCTGTCTGTCTATCTGTCTATCTGTCTGTCTACTAAACTATCCATTTACCAAACTATCTATATGCTCATCCATCCAACTATCTCTCTATCTGTCTGTTGATCCATCAAACCATTCATCCATCCCTTTTTCTATCTGTCTGTCTACTGAAGTATCCATTCACCAAACTATCTATCTATATGCTCATCCATCTAACTATCTCTCTGTCTGTCTGTCAATCCATCAAACTATCAAACTATCTATCTATCTATCTATCTATCTATCTATCTATCTATCTATCTATCTATCTATCTATCTATCTGTCTGTCTGTCTGTCTGTCTGTCTGTCTGTCTGTCTGTCTGTCTGTCTGTCTGTCTGTCTGTCTACTGAACTATCCATTCACCAAACTATCTATATGCTCATCCATCCAATTATCTCTCTATCTGTCTGTTGATCCATCAAACCATTCATCCATCCCTTTTTCTATCTGTCTGTCTACTGAAGTATCCATTCACCAAACTATCTATCTATATGCTCATCCATCTAACTATCGCTCTGTCTGTCTGTCTGTCAATCTATCTATCTATCTATCTATCTATCTATCTATCTATCTATCTATCTATCTATCTATCTATCTATCTATCTATCTATCTATCTATCTATCTATCTATCTATCTATCTATATCTCTGTCTGTCTAGCTATCTATCTATATCTCTGTCTGTCTATCTGTCTGTCTACTGAACTATCCATTCACCAAACTATCTATCTATATGCTCATCCATCCAACTATCTCTCTATCTATCTGTTGATCCATCAAACCATTTATCCATCCCTTTTTCTATCTGTCTGTCTACTGAAGTATCTATTCACCAAACTATCTATCTATATGCTCATCCATCCAACTATCTCTCAATCTGTCTGCCCATCTGCCCATCCATCCATCCATCCATCTATAGAGGCCCTACTTCCTACTTATCAATTAAAACCAAGAGTCTCAATGTCCAACCCCTATAGTCCTGTGTTGACTTACAATCGTGTGAAAAAGAATGTTCATCCTCTATGTGGTCATCATGTCCGCCTACACGTGAAAGGTGTAGTTTGTAGGAAAGGTTTCCCTGGTCTTATATAGGGCAGAAACAGTGTTCTTGCATCTTGGCAGTGGCAGTTCAGTGGCTAAGACAATGGCTTACTGATAACAAGGTCGGGGGTTCAAGCCCCACTATTGCCGAGCTGTCACTCTCGGGCTCTTGAGCAAGACCCTTCACCCTCTGTTCTCCAGGGTTGCTGTATCATGGCTAACCCTGACTCTTCCCAACATTCCTGGGAGGAATTTCACTGTGCTGTAATGTATATGTGACAGGTAAAAACACCTCTTTTCTAGTCTCAAAATTGGGTACAACCTCCGTCATTATAGATTTTTTTAAACATAAAGCCAAAAAAGGAGAAGCCATGTGTGGCACACCTCAAGAATACAGCTTAGTGATAGTTTGTAGAAACACCATTAGCAGCAAGAATATGAACAAATCATGTCAGACTCTCATATCATTCTGTAGGAATTTCTTTGAGGTTTGCAGGTAGTTGTTTATGCACAAATCTCTTAAGGTCCTGGATGTAAGAGAACAAGGTTTTTACTTGTTAAACTACAGAACAGTAAAATTCTTTCTTTGCATATCCCAGCTTGTTAAGAAGCTGGGGTCAGAGCACAGGGTCAGATGTGGTACAGACCCTAGAGCACAGGGTTCAGGGCCTTGCTCAAGGGCCCAACAGTGGCTGTGCAGGTTCTTGAACCCCATGATCTTCTGATCAGTAACTTGGAGCCTTAAGCAATTAGCTATTTTTCCTGTATAGTGTACCTCAGTCCTAGACTGAGATGAAAGCAAACTTGAGTAGATTGATGCAGTGTCGTGTCGGCTAATCTGCCATATAATCGTAGCTAATTGTGTTTTTTCAAAAGGCGGAAAATTGCCAATAATGTAAAAGGAAAAAAAAAAGTGGAGAAATTCTTCACAGGCTGAAGATGTACAGCTGAAGAATTTGTTTCATCTTTCATCTGAGTTTTTCCATCATGCTTTTATGCTAACGGTGACATTTACAAGGTGTTAAAACTGAGTTACAGCTGAGGAAAGAAAAAAAAATAGAAAAATAAAGGTATTTATAGGGGGGGAAAGTCGTTAAATTAAAGAATCTTGTAAAAAAATAAAATAAAATCAGAAGTCACTATAGTGTAGTTTCAGGCCTCAAAGGAATGCCGGCTCAGCGCTGCAAATAAAACAACTTTAATTTGTCTTTATTACCAGGAGCCAAGTTCGAACACTGCTTCCTTCTGATTGGTTGCTTTCTTTCTACTTTTTTTTTATTTTTTTTATTGATCTTCATTTGCATCAGCTACAAAAATGCGGGAGGACAAAAAACGGAGCCTAAAAATAAACAACAGAGAGATAAGAGACTCCGGTGGGGGAAAAAAAAACACAAAAGGGAAATATCTCCTTCTTCACAGTCAATTTATACACATCTGTTTCCACGGCAACAGCGAGAGAAGCCGAAAGGAGACGGCCGTTTTATCACCTCATTTACATATGTGCATAATTATCTTAGCCATAAGAACAACAGTGTTAATGAGTAGATTAATATTACACACATCAAGGCGTCTAACGGCCCCCAGATTCCACTCACAACCTGAACCATAAAACATTATTGGATTATTGTTAAAGGAGCCACGAGAGATAATTTGTAAAAAAAAAAAAAAAAAAAAAAAAAAAAAAAAAAATTAATAAATTCTTGATGATGCAACTACTACTAAATACTCCTCTCCTACTACTAATAATAACAATAATAAGGAAAATTCCAATTTTTTTTATTCCTTTATTTATTTTTGTTAGTTTTTTCTTACTGTCTTCAAATTGGTGATAAAAAATGATAAATATTATATAATATAATAATATTTATAATACATATTAATAAATGTAAAAAAAATATATATATATATATATATATATACTTTTTTTTTCTTTTTTTTTTTATCCGGTTGTAGTCTTGCTTTTACTTTTTTGATCCTTTCATTTTTAGTTCTTTTTGCTCTTTAATTTGTTGTTTTCTTTCTTTCTTTCTTTCTTTCTTTCTTTCTTTCTTTCTTTCTTTCTTTCTTTCTTTCTTTCTTTCTTTCTTTCTTTCTTTCTTTCTCAATGGCTTTATCTCTGCTTTAATCCAATTTCTTCCTTCCAATATTTTCTCTTTTATTTTATTTTTCCCCACTCATATTCTGTTCATTTAATTTTTTTCTACTTTATCCTTTAATTCCTACATTTACATCCTTTAATTCCTACATTCCTTTATCATTTGTACGCAATCATCTTTCTTCTTCGTGCTTCCGGTTTTATGTAATCTCCCTATATTTTTACTTTTATTTACATTATTTGAGCAAAAGTATTGGGACATCTGATTTTCCCCGACCCTATGTGAATCTTCCTGAAAATTATCCCAAAAAGATGTGGTACTATAACAAATTTTTCTTCATTTGCACTAGAAAACCCAAACCTGTTCCAGTAGGACAATGTGGAGATATGTTTTACATGGGTTGGATGTGTGGGGAAGTTTTTGGGTGGCCTGCTGTAGAGCTATAAACCCTGTTGAACACCTTTGGGTTAAACTGCACTCCAGGTCTTTACTAACTAGTGATTAAATGAGCAAAATCTCCACATTAAAATCTAGTTGAACATCTTCCCAGAAGAGTGTAGCTCATAATAACAGCAAAAAAATAAATACTGTATATATCTATATAATCATGAGAAGCCACAGACAATCAAACAGCAAGTCTTCAGAAACCTTGATTCATACGACAAAAGTTAAATAAATAAATAAAAAAGCATTAAAAGCATTTTATTTATTCGGAATTCGATGCATCACTGGTTTAAACAGTGACCCTGAATTCTGCATCATATATTCTGGAGTGTTTGTGTGTTTTTGTGTGTACTCGGGGGTCACCCGCTTTCCTCGCACCATCACGCACGGTCATCGTTCAACCTTGAGGAGTCATGAATAGGTTTTGCGGCGTACGCTGAACGAAAAAAAAGTGCATTAAGAGCAAATATAAAAAAAAGAAGTCGATTTTCTCGCTTTTGTGAGTTCACTAATCCAACTATATATATATTTGTGTGTGTGTGTGTGTGTGTTTCCATTTTGTTAGCCAGTAAGCTAGTGTCATTTCTGACAGGATTTTTGTTGAAAGGATGGTATTGTATATGAATAATTAGTAACTCTATCTGGCTAGTTTTCCTCGTTTTCTAACGTAACATTGTATTAAAACCTGGCCCCATCAATTTTTAACACCATTGTGAAAGTAGAAGAAAATCCAACCGCATCCAGAACAAAATTCCTCTCAGAACGAGTGTAAACATCCAAAATCTTAGCGCGTACGAAATTCGCACCGAACCCCACACGTTCTACTCCGACAGATGGTCGAAAAGACGCTACGGCGGACATTAGCGTGGAGAAAAGCGAGCCAAAAAAAACAGGCGTACGCAGAGCGTGTCCTCGGTTGTGATGGCGTTTCACAAATTTCATCCTGCAGACATCGAGATGAAGTCCTTATGAAGAGCTTTGCACCATCTGCCAGGGACTTTGAGACGAAAGTCGCTGACACCGCAGCTTCCCCGTGGACACGACGTGACTTCAAAGACAATTTCGCACAAAAGCTGCAGGAAAGAAAAAATCGCTCTGCAAGTGACACCTCGCTGCAAAACAAAATCTAAATATCGGGAAACTTGGTCTTTTTTTCTTCACATGGCATTTGAATTATTTCCAGCCTGCTATTTGAGTACCATAAACATTAAACTGTGTTTGAACCTCTGATATAAATCGCATATAAATAAAAGTTCTGCGTGAACATGTTATAAAAACGAGTGGTTATAAGTAAACGTATTTTGAAGAAATATACTAAATGGCATTATTAGTGGCTTAAAGAATATGGGGAAAAAAAAGAGTGGTTATATGTGGGCATGTCTACAGTACTATTAGTGGGCGTGTCCAAAATTTTCAAAAAGTTGTTAAAGACATATTTTGTAGAATGGTAGAGCGTGATTAGTGGGCGTGTCTTAACATAGAAAAAAATTGTGGTGAGTGCAACTTGCAGGTAATTAGAGTATTAGTGGGCGTGTCTTAAAGTGAAAAAGAGAATTAAAGGGAGATGTTATGAGTTGGTCTTGATCTTTTTCAAGGAAGGTAATTATACCGCTATCAGTGGGCGTGTCTTAAAAAAATGAATAAAAAAAAAGTAAAACGAGTGGTTGAAACTGGGTGTATCTTAAATCATTACGGCACTATTAGTGGGCGTGTCTTGAAGAAAATGTGAAGGGTGGGTATAAGTGGGCATATCACGAATGAAGGTAATCATGGTATTAGTGGGCGTGTCAAAGTAAAAAAGAGTGGGTATAAGGAACATAATTACTGCATTATTAACGGTTGTTATTATAACATATAGTTTGATGGAAGCAACTCTGAGGGTGTGTCATGAAGGCCATTATATTATTATTTATTATATATATTATTTTTTGAAGGTCATTCAAATGCGAGTGGTGTAAAGGGGCATGTCTCAAAAACCATATATGGAAGTCATAGTGGCTGTAAGCCGACTTGTCTTGAAGAAAAGAAACGTGAACAGATATAAGTGCCGTTTCCTTTAAATAAAAAAAAAAAGAAGATACGAATGCTATAATGAAACAAGCCCGGTTGTGAGTGGATGTGTCTTGAAGACCATAAATGAAAATTAGAATAGTCATAAGTGTCTGAGTCTTTCCTCAGAATTTCTGTCTGTTATCTAGCTAGTATGCTAGCTAACTTGCTCGTGAAGAAAGAAAATATGTTTAAACCTTTGATATTTGATTTCTCTGCAGTTTTTTTTTTTTTGTTTGTTTGTTTTTTTTTTTTTTTTACTGGACTTATTTCTAGAATCTTAAGTGTGTTTTCTCGTCTGCTCTGTCTTGATAAAAATCCGAATCACTTTCTGTTGACGTGCGATTTAGCAAAATCAGATATTATTTTTGGAAGCACACGGGCAGCAAGTCTCCCGTCGTCAGATACTTCATTATTTTTGCAGCGTGAAGAGGCATTTTGCGGGGGTTGGACTCCCATGTTGGCACTTTATGGCGGGAAAATGGTCTGAAAGAATGATTACATCAGATTTTATGTAATGCTGGAAACCATTGCTTGTTTGGAGACCACACACACATACACAAGTCCTTCAGATTCCCTTAAACGAGCATCTCTTTCAGTGAGAAACGTTTTTTTTTTATTCGAAATGACTTTTTTTATAAAGCTAATCACGATTTGATTAATTGTCAAACGACTGCAAATGCGGTTTCCTTTAATCAATCACACAAATTATTTTAACAACTTTTATATCTAATACTGTCAATAGGGCAAAGTAGATATCGTGTTTGGCTTTATGTGAACATGTGCTAGCTAGTGCTAGCTCTAATTGTGCTAATTAAGTCATTTTATTTAATTTCACCTAATTTTATTTTATAAACAACTAAGTAATGGAGTAATTCTTATTCAGTTCAACTGTCTGACTAAAATGTTTTTGCGCTATTTCACAGGTGAAACGCTTTTGCGAAGTAAACTTCCTTCAATCAAAATGGCCGCTGATTTCCCGCCATTTCAACAGTCTCTGAGGTAAAAAATACTCCGTTATCATGTAAAAATAAATTGCTGATTGTTTTCATTTAGAAGAAAGAAACGTGTTTGCTTGCAAACCAAATAAACATTTTTTGTAAAAAGTGCATTTAAGCTTCAATTGGAAGCTAAGTTCAATAAATACTTTAACAAGGGGGTTGATCAGTACTAGCATTAGCCTCCGGTATGAAACACAGGGCTAGCAAGTGCTAATGCTGATCAAATCGACATTATTTCATAATATGTTTGTGTTTATGCTGCTATAGTGACTGAACGAATGCTAGCAGGATATTCTGACATCAGCAGTGTTAGAATATAGATACATTTTTCTATTTAGCATTGAATTATCATACGATTATATTATATTATATATATATTTTATATTCTGGGGGAGT
This sequence comes from Silurus aristotelis, assembly GCF_946808225.1. Lineage (NCBI taxonomy): Eukaryota > Metazoa > Chordata > Actinopteri > Siluriformes > Siluridae > Silurus > Silurus aristotelis. Next base: position 18,816,924 of record NC_139593.1, read on the forward strand.
GGTGGCTCCAGCGGTTAAGGCGCTGGGTTGCCGATCGGAAGGTCTGGGGTTCAAGACCCGGTATCGCCAAGCTGCCACTCTTGGGCCCTTGAGCAAGGCCCTTAACCCTCTATGCTCAGGGGGTCCCTTACGAGGGAAATATCAAGGTCCGTGACGTCGGAGTGACGTGGGGCCGCCTTCCCATGGGCTCACCACCTGCAAGAGGGACCGTAAGGGACGGTGCTGTGAGGATTGGGCAGCAGTCGAAGGCGGGGGCCTGCTTAGACTGCTGCCCCCGCGACCCGAATTACGGATAAGCGGGAGAAGGTGAATGAATGAATGAATGAATGAATGAATATATATATATATATATATATATATATATATATATATATATATATATATATATATATTTTTTTTTATTATTTAATTTTGTTTCTTATTTCTTTTTATTCATATCAGTGATCCTTATAGATAAGCTTTCTCTAGCAACGTGTCGCCATGCCATGGTGAGGATGACGCTAACACGATTATCAAGGTGACATTTCATCCACTGATGCTGAAGCTTTATTCCAATCTTATCAAGTGACATTTAAAACCTGTAAAGCTTGTCATTTAAAGGTTGAAGAAAGAAAAAAAAGAAAATCAAACTCCAAGCTTTTTTCACTTAATCTCCATGGAACCTTATTAAAGTGCGCCTTCAAATTTGTAAACTTCAAATTAAGTTAAAATGCGATTAATGATTTAATGCTATGAGCCATACTAACTTCCTGTTTTTTGTTTGTTACCATATGTGGTCAGGGTTTAACAAGTTTTTACCATATATGGTCATTGGTTTGAAATGCTGCGACATTACCATATATGGTCAGGCTTTTGAACGTTGTCATTTCCATATACGGTAAGTGTTCCGAAATTCTCGTTAATTTACATATTGTCAGTATTCTAAAATGCTGTGTCGTTACTATATATGGTCAAGTTTTTAAAATGTTGCCATTAGCATATACGGTAAGTGTTTCGAAAAGTTTTATTACCATATAAGGTACGTCTACTAAAATTATATGACGTTACTATATATGGTCATAGTTTTTAAATACTGTGTCATTACCATATATGGTCAAGTTTTTTTTATTGATTTTATTTTTTTTTTTTATTGATTTTTTTTTTTTTTTTTTATGTCTTGTTAATATACTGTATATGGTCAGGTTTTTTTTTAATGTGTGTGCCATTACTTTATGTGGTCCGTGTTTAAATATACTGTGCTGTTCGGGGTTTGAAAAAAATTGTGTCTGGCTAGCTATCTTAGCAGGGTGATGCCTGATATTATTAGCTTATTATTATGTCCAAACATTCTAGCCCATCTTAGTGAGGTTTGTGATTTGTTTATATTTTTACATACTGTATATTTATTTAAAACACATTAAGTTGATCCTTAGCAGCTAGCTAGCTAGTTCAATCAATGTTAGCTATGCTACCAAAACAAACAACACTTTTTTAACTTGGCGATCAGAAAGTCACTGGACATTTCCTCTTTGCAGAACTAATTTACAAATGAAAATAGTCTGGTGCCTTTCTTTCTTTCTTTCTTTCTTTCTTTCTTTTTTTCTTTCTTTCTTTTTCCTCTGTCTCTTTGATCTCTCTCTCCATTTCTGTCAATATTATAACAAAGTTTGAGCAAAACTATAGCATCAGAATACTGACAGGCTAGCAGAAATGGCTAATGTTAAAATACAGACCAGCAGCTGTCTTCACTACATCACCTGGCGATGAAATTCTTCGTCCTTTTTCATCGTCTTTAAATGTTAACTGCTTTTCTTCAGGAAATGATAGAAAAGCTAGCAATGCTAAATGGTGCTAGACAGGAAAAAAACATTTAAAAAAAGAAACAGCATTATCACATTTTTACATTTTATTGTCTCTCAGTGAATCTTAAAAGCAGTTATATTCATATAGAAGTTTCTAGAAAATCAGAGAAGATTAGCATCGATTGTCGTTACCTCAAAACATTCTAGTGAGAAAACGGCAGCCGTTCTGGCATGTTTATTCGTGTAAATGATTTTGTACTTCTAATGAAGTTAAACAAAATATGCTAGCATCCTGATGTGATTAGCTTTGATATACATGTTTTCAGCATTGAGGCTGGAAATCTAGCAAAATGAGCTAAAGCTCATTTAACTCTCTGTCTTGCAACATTAGCAAATAAATGAGATTTACCTTCTGCAAAACTCTTAGCAACGTATGTTCAAATTGAATAGATTTTTGGTTTGGCTAGCATTCAGCCTTATTGTGTAGCTAGTATCGCTAATATTTTGGTGTAAAATATGCCTTTACTTAACTGTTAGCACATTGGCTAAAGCATTATATGTTTTTTTTTCTTTTTTTTTTTTTTTTTTGGTGTCCTTCATGTTAGCCATCTGACAGGAGTGACTGCCAGTCCATATTCATGAGAACGTAATATCCAGGGAATTATGGATAAGAAAAAAAGACACACTCGCTGTCTTCTGGCGTCTTTTGCAAAGTGCCCTTGAAACTCTTTATCAAGCAATTTTCATCGTGTCAATGAGGTCACACACACACACACACACACACACACACACACACACACACACACACACACACACACACACACACACACACACACACACACAGCATGCTGACAGTCAGATCAGGGTAATCCTCACACACTCAGCACTGTCATGTTTCCAGTTCCATTTAAAAAGATTAGCTTAGCTAGTGCTGATGCTAGCATGGATTTTTCCTTCCTCCATCTATCTTTCTTGCCCTCATTCTCCCTTTCTTTTTCTCTTTTTTGATTTTTGCCCTTAATTTATTCATTTATTCTTTCTTTCTTTCTTTCTTTCTTTCTTTCTTTCTTTCTTTCTTTCTTTCTTTCTTTCTTTCTTTACCTGTCTTTCTTTACCTGTCTTTCTCTGTTTTAACCTTTACCACTATTTTTCTTTCTTTTCGCATCCTGCTCTCTTTTTTATGCACCCCCAAATAAAAAAAAAGCTGTCATCTTCTGTTTTTTTTTTTTTTTTCTTCTTTTCTTTCTTGAACGCTCTCTGGTTGTTGTAAATGGGACACAGCCTGCGCTTGGCTCCTCGGGCATCAATGACTCATTGAATGGGGAATTAAAGGGCATGCGCACGGCTTGCAGTGGCGATGTGATAAACTCCACACACTTCAAAGCTCACGATCATGAATGGAGCAGTGTGACGGCAGGAAATACCAAAGTGACCGAACATCATCATCATCATCATTACAGAAACATTACAGCATGTTGCAGGACTTTTGTTCAACAATCCAATCTGCTTATCTATTTTCCCATCATCCATCCATCCATCCATCCATCCTTCCATCCATCTATCCATCCGCTTATTTTTTACTTTTCTGATGCATTTAATCTATCTATCTATCTATCTATCTATCTATCTATCTATCTATCTATCTATCTATCTATCTATCTATCTATCTATCTATCTATCTATCTATCTATCTATCTATCTATCTACTAATGCATCCATCCATCCGCTTATCTATCGATCTGTGTGTCTGTCTATTTTCTAATCCATCCGTCCATCTATCCACTTATTTTCTACTTTCCTAATACATCCATCCATCTGTCTATCTATCTATCTCTGTCTACCTATTTTCTAATGCATCCATCCATCCATCCACCTATTTTTTAGTTTTCTAATGCCTTTTATTTTCCTATCTGTCTGTCTGTCTGTCTGTCTGTCTGTCTGTCTGTCTGTCTGTCTGTCTGTCTCTTTAGTGCACAGGCTCCACCCCAGGCTGTAAGCCACGCCCCCTGATGTTGGTGCTGGCGGTGATGGTTGGGGGTTTATAAAGTGTTTGTGAATCCGCTAAATCTGAGTCAGCACTCGTCTCAGAACGGGCTTCAGGCTCCTTTAGCAGTTTCCTTCTTCCAGATCACCTCGCATTAGTGTTCCAGACAGGGATCTGGGGACCGATGAGGACAAGCAGTACGGAGACACAGAAATGAATCATTGGGACGTTCCTGTGATATAATACAATCATGTCCACCTTCGACTATAGAGTGAAGTTCATTGTGTTATTTCTGCTCTCTGAACCACAAGCACAAATACAGTGTGTGCATCCTTATACCTTACATTTAATTCCTTTCTTTCTTTCTTTCTTTCTTTCTTTCTTTCTTTCTTTCTTTCTTTCTTTCTTTCTTTCTTTCTTAAACTTTTGTTTATTAGTTTTCTTTTTTTTATTTGCTCCCCACATCCCTTGTTTATTATTCGACTTTCATTCATTCGTTCGCTCTTTGTCTTCTTTGAACTACTTGCATTTATTCATGAATTTCTTTTCCCATCATCATGTTTGCATGTTTATTTGCTTCTTTATATTTTCTGAGAAAAACATTTGTGAATAAAAAGAAAAGAATTAAGAAAGAAAGAAAGAAAGAAAGAAAGAAAGAAAGAAAGAAAGAAAGAAAGAAAGAAAGAAAAAGCAAATAAGAAATAAGAAAAACATTTGTTAATACAAAAAAGAAAGAAATATATTTAAAAAAAGGTAACAGTTTCACACAGTTATTGATTTGTACACGAGGTGTTGGCGGTGAAACTCGTGTCCCTCTTTTCTTTTCTTAATCAGACACTCGTTTGTATGGGTTGCCAGGTCCACTCATGATGTCCCAAACACTTCTGTAGTAACCGCTTTAAATCAGGAAGTGGAATTTTACATAGAGGACACAGAGTAGTGCTGCAGATACAGAAATATAAGACACCTGAAAACCAAATTACATGCAGAATATTACAGCTCTTAGTTTCGCGTGTGTGTGTGTGTGTGTGTGTGTGTGTGTGTGTGTGTGTGTGTGTGTGTTCCCATTGGTAAACTTCATCTCTGAGTTATTACTGGTTTACAGTAAGCAGAGATCTGGAAACCATCCACACAATTCTGAACACACCACTAATAAACCTACACCCCCATAAATACACACACACACACACACATACACACACACACACACAGAGTAAATGCCAGTGAAACCATTATGTTTTAAAACCTGGCTCTGTGCCAGGGGCCGGATCGCTGTATCACCACAACAAAAAGCTACAAGATACAATAGTTTAGTGTTTCAAAAAGTTGGGGGGGGGGGGGTTCCTTTAGGGCACTTATTGCTGGCTTTTTATTTTATCGACACTCAATAGTTTACTCAGAAAAAATTTAATCACCAGCATGACGACTGTCAATAAACAAGCTCTCGCTAAGAATTAACATCAACACCACCAAGAGAAACGAGAAGCAGAAAGAAAAATCTAAAGAACTTATGAAAAAGAAGCAAAATGGGGGGAAAGACAGCTAGAAAAAAGGAAGAGAAGAACCGAGAGGGAGAAGGCAAAATCATGACAGGAAGGAAGGAAGGAAGATAGAAGGAAGGATGGAAGGAAGGAAGGAAGGAAGGAAGGAAGGAAGGAAGGAAGGAAGGAAGGAAGATAAAATGAAATAATAAAAATAATCGATAGAATGGGAATATGAAAGAAACAGACAAAAAAGAAAGAAAGAGACCAAATTCAGAGTAAAAAAAATAATAAAAGAATAAAAGAATTTAACAAAAGGGAAGGCAAAAATAAAGAGAGGAAAAGAAGATAGAAGAAGAAAATTCTTTGAAAAGGAGACTGAATGGAAAGAATAAAAAAAAGGCACAATGCATAAAAACAGAGAAAGCCAAAGATACAATAAATCAATCAAATAGAAAGAAAGAAAGAAAGAAAGAAAGAAAGAAAGAAAGAAAGAAAGAAAGAAAGAAAAAAGGAAGGAAGACACTGTAACAGGAAGGATGAAGAGAGAAAAATAACTAAAAATAAGATAACACAATTAGACATTAGAGGAGTACCAGCTGTTTCCTCTTTTCCGCACTCACTCTTCCTCTCTCTGCCTCTCTGTCCATCTGTCTCACACCACAGGTGATCTGTCTATCAATCAGGTCACGTGACCCTGAGCTCCGGCACCTTGGTGATGCACTCCTTCACTGAGAGCAGCCCGACGCAGCGTACGCAGGAATCCACACACTCATTACATCCTGTGAGCACAACATTAAAATCACCTGAATTACTGTACATCAAACTCTGCAGTGTAGGTTTTCTGGTTTCTAAACTGGATTAAATAGCGCCATTTGTGTCTTGTTTATAAAATCTTGCATAATACTGCTCCTACTCCACTTATAGCATTTATTACACACAGGAAAGATACTGGAGAAACAAGCTGAGCTGATTATGAGAAACGGTGTAGCAACACTACGCTTAAAAGGATCTAATACACCCTGTGAACAATTTACACAATGTACACTGTAAACATACATGTATAATGCTGGCAATATGTTTGTATTTGGGTGTTTGGGTTAGTGGTTGTATTTGGGTGAATGTTTATATCAGGGTTAGTGGTTGTGTTTGGGTGGGTGTTTATATTTGTGGTGATGGTTGTATTTGGGTGGGTGTTTATTTTTGGGTTAGTGGTTGTTTACGGGTGGGTGTTTTATTTGGGTGGGTGTTTATCAGTGTTAGTGGTTGTATTTTGGTGGGTGTTTATATTTGGGTTAGTGGTTGTATTTGGGTGGGTGTTTATATTTCGGTTAGTGGTAGTTTTTGAGTGGGTGTTTATATTCGGGATAGTGGTTGTATTAGGGTGGATGTTTATATTTGGGTTAGTGATTGTATTTGGGTGGGTGTTCATATCAGGGTTAGTGGTTGTATTTGGGTGGGTGTTTATATTTGGGTTAGTGGTTGTATTTGGGTGGGTGTTTATATTTGGGTTAGTGGTTGTATTTGGGTGGGTGTTTATTTGTGTTAGTGGTTGTTTTTGAGTGGGTGTTGTATTTGGGTTAGTGGGTGTTTATAGTTTGGTTAGTGGTTGTATTAGGGTGGGTGTTTATATTTGGGTTAGTGGTTGTTTTTGAGTGGGTGTTTATATTCGGAGTAGTGGTTGTATTAGGCTGGGTGTTTATATTTGTGTTAGTGGTTGCTTTTGAGTGGGTGTTGTATTTGGGTTAGTGGGTGTTTATATTTGGGTTAGTGGTTGTATTTGGGTTAGTGGTTGTATTTGGGTGGGTGTTTATATTTGTGTTAGTGGTTGTTTTTAAATGGGTGTTGTATTTGGGTTAGTGGGTGTTTATATTTGGGTTAGTGGTTGTATTTGGGTGGGTGTTTATATTCAGGTTAGTGGTTGTATTTGGGTGGGTGTTAGTATTTGGGTTAGTGGTTATATTTGGGTGGGTGTTTATTTGTGTTAGTGGTTGTTTTTAAATGGGTGTTGTATTTGGGTTAGTGGTTGTATTTGGGTGGGTGTTTATATTAGGGTTAGTGGTTGTATTTGGGTGGGTGTTTATTTGGGTTAGTGGTTGTATTTGGGTGGGTGTTTATATTTGGGTTAGTGGTTGTTTTTGGGTGGGTGTTTATATTTGTTAAGTGGTTGTATTTTCTTTTTGTATTCCACCCTCCGGTGATGGGAAACATTAGGGACTAAATCACCTGCATAGATCAGTATCTTCAACGTAGTGTTGCGGAGGTTTCGATGCTCTGGTTTATGGGCGTTCCCCTGACTTAAAATGGTGTCCCTGTTTCACCCTATGTTCTTGTTCTGGAAGGAATTATCACCTTCTCTATGCAGGATTCCCAGAATACAGAAAGCTTTTTTTTTTTTCTTTGTTCAGTTTTTTTTTACAACACACTCATTTACTTGGTACAATGATTAAAATGAAATCAAAGACTTTCCTACCTCTTACTAGGCTGGAGGCGTTTAAACAGCAGCCCTTCATGCCACACTGATTCAAACAACCTTTTTTTTTTGTTTCATAAGGGTGTGAAAAGTGTAGATATTGCCAATGGAGTGCTGTCTAGGTAGAACAAAATGTTCTTATTGAGTCTGTGATATATATATATATATATATATATATATATATATATATATATATATATATATATATATATATATATATATATATATATATATATATATACAGTGGGTACGGAAAGTATTCAGACCCCCTTAAATTTGTCACTTTTTGTTATATTGCAGCCATTTGCTAAAATCATTTAAGTTCATTCTTCTTCCTCATGAATGTACACACAGCTCCCCATACTGACAGAAAAACACAGAATTGTTGACCTTTTTGCAGATTTATTAAAAAAGAAAAACTGAAATATCACATGGTCCTAAGTATTCAGACCCTTTGCTGTGACACTCATATATTTAACTCAGGTGCTCTCCATTTCTTCTGATCATCCTTGAGATGGTTCTACACCTTCATTTGAGTACAGAAATTTTTGATTATACTGATTGGACTTGATTAGGAAAGCCACACACCTGTCTATATAAGACCTTCCAGATCACAATGCATGTCAGAGCAAATGAGAATCATGAGGTCAAAGGAACTGCCTGAAGAGCTCAGAGACAGAATTGTGGCAAGGCACAGATCTGGCCAAGGTTACAAAAAGATTTCTGCTGCACTTAAGGTTCCTAAGAGCACAGTGGCCCTCATAATCCTCAAATGGAAGACGTTTGGGACGACGAGAACCATTCCTAGAGCTGGCCGACCGGCCAAACTGAGCTATCGGGGGAGAAGAGCCTTGGTGAGAGAGGTAAAGAAGAACCCAAAGATCACTGTGGCTGAGCTCCAGAGATGCAGTCGGGAGATGGGAGAAAGTTGTAGAAAGTCAACCATCACTGCAGCCCTCCACCAGTCGGGGCTTTATGGCAGAGTGGCCCGACGGAAGCCTCTCCTCAGTGTAAGACACATGAAAGCATGCATGGAGTTCTCGAAGATGGTGAGAAATAAGATTCTCTGGTCTGATGAGACCAAGATAGAACTTTTTGGCCTTAATTCTAAGCGGTATGTGTGGAGAAAACCAGGCACTGCTCATCACCTGTCCAGTACAGTCTCAACAATGAAGCATGGTGGTGGCAGCATCATGCTGTGGGGGTGTTTTTCAGCTGCAGGGACAGGACGACTGGTTGCAATCAAGGGAAAGATGAATGCGGCCAAGCACAGGGATATCCTGGATGAAAACCTTCTCCAGAGTGCTTTGGACCTCAGACTGGGCTGAAGGTTTACCTTCCAACAAGACAATGACCCTAAGCACACAGCTAAAATAACGATGGAGTGGCTTCACAACAACTCCGTGACTGTTCTTGAATGGCCCAGCCAGAGCCCTGACTTAAACCCAATTGAGCATCTCTGGAGAGACCTAAAAATAGCTGCCCACCAACGTTTACCGTCCAACCTGACAGAACTGGAGAGGACCTGCAAGGAGGAATGGCAGAGGATCCCTGAATCCAGGTGTGAAAGACTTGTTGCATCTTTCCCAAAAAGACTCCTGGCTGTATTAGATCAAAAGGGGGCTTCTACTAAATACTGAGCAAAGGGTCTGAATACTTAGGACCATGTGATATTTCAGTTTTTCTTTTTTAATAAATCTGCAACAATGTCAACAATTCTGTGTTTTTCTGTCAATATAGGGTGCTATGTGTACATTAATGAGGAAAAGAAATGAACTTAAATGATTTTAGCAAATGGCTGCAAAATAAAAAAGAGTGAAAAATTTTAGGGGGTCTGAATACTTTCCGTACCCACTGTATATATATATATATATATATATATATATATATATATATATATATATATATATATATATATATATATATATATATTTGCGTATAAAGGCGAGAATTCTAGGTACCCCGACCGATTCCGAAAACTTGACTGCAAGTGAAATGTGTAATTTAGTTCAAGTTTGTTGAATTTGTCATTATTGCAATCAAATCTTTTCATTGCTGATGTTTCCAGGTGTGTATGATTATGTATAATTTTTACTTTAAAAAAGCCTTGGTTTTTTGCCTTGGTTTTTTACAGATGCAGTTTTCAATCTTTTATGCCTTCAAACGTATTTGTTCTTTCTTGCGTTGTAAAAGTGTTTGTCTAGCTGAGTGTGTGTGTGTGTGTGTGTGTGTGTGTGTGTGTGTGTGTGTATTTAGATAGCTGTTTATGTTTGGGTGTGTAGGTTTAAGTACAGCTCCTGTCAAAAGTTTAGAAACACTTAGTCCTAATTCATTTTTGAGGTACATGCATGTTCCTATTGTTTATATTCAGCAAACTAGCTAAAAGGCAAAGGTAGTTGTATATGGGTCAGTGTTTGTGTTTGGGTGTGTGATTGTGTTCGGTTGCGTGGCTGGGTGTGTTTTGGTGGGTGGTTCTGTTTGGGTTTGTAGTTTTATTTGGGTGGGCGTTTGTGTTTTGGTAGATTTTTTTTGTATTTCAGTGGGTTTCGGGCAGGTGGTTGAATTATGTTGGAGAGGTGTTTGCATGAATGTCTGTTTGGGTTGGTGTTCATGTTTGAATGGCTAGATATCTTTGGCAGTGTGTTTGGGTGGGTAGTTGTGTTTGAGTGGGTGTTTTTGTTTGGGTGGGTCTTTTTTTGCATTAGTGTTTGGTTGGGTGTTTGTTTGGATGTGTCGTTGTGTTTGGATGTGTATTTGTGTTTGAGTGGGTGCTTGAGTGGGTAGTTGTGTTTGCATGAGTGGTTGTTTGGGAGGATATTTGGGTGGGTAGTTGTTTGAGTGAGTGTGTTTTTGGGTGTGTATTTGTGTTTGGGTGGGTAGATATATTTGGCTGTGTGTTTGTTTGGGTGGGTAGTTGTTTTTGAGTGGGTATTTTTGTTTGGGTGGGTAATTCTTTTGCATGACTGTTTGTTAGGGTGGGTAGTTGTTTGTTTGGATGTGTAGTTGTGTTTGGGTGTGTAGTTGTGTTTGGGTGGGTAGTTGTTTGAGTGGGTGTTTTTGTTTGGTTGGGTGTTTGTTTGGATGTGTAGTTGTGTTTGTTTGGATGTGTATTTGTGTTTGAGTGTGTATTTGTGTTTGGGTGTGTAGTTGTGTTTAGGTGGGTGTTATTGTTTGGGTGGGTAATTCTTTTGCATGGCTGTTTGTTAGGGTGGGTAGTTGTTTGGATGTGTAGTTGCATTCGAGTGGGTGTTTGTTTGGATGTGTAGTTGTGTTTGAGTGGGTGTTTATGTTTGGGTGTGTAGTTGTGTTTGAATTGATGTTTTGTTGAGTGTGTGGCGTTTGGTATTTGTATCAGGTTGGAGAATTGTGTTGCTGTATGATTCAGAGATTGAACTGATTGTCACTTATTGCTCCTTCAATCATATTTGCTGTTTTCGTGTTTTGTAAAAGTTGTGTGTGTCTTAAAGGAAGTTGAGAGCTGCAGTGTGTGTTGCATGTTTGTGCTTTGAGATTTTTGTCTCGTGTTCTTGAACTCTTCGGCAAACCAATTTAGCTCTTGTGTTTTTGTTTTTTCTCTCACTGCTGTCGTTTTGCCTGGTTGGAGATTGTTAATGAGGCTGTGCATATGTAATGCTTTACCCAGAGTGGGAGGATTTCAAATAATGGTGTATCCTACATGTTTTTAAAGTCATGGAGTATTTTAATCAAGTTTTCATTTCAATGTTAAATTCAGTTTATTTCAGTTTTGAGTCTGGAGGTATGAATGTCTCGGGGACATCCGCAGTGTCCTTGAGCAGTATGTAAATGCTCCCTTTTTACTTCCATCCTTTGTTGATTGTACTGTGATATTTCTTCTTGACAACATTTCCAGCTCATTCCGAAATCTCGGCTTGAGGGAACTAAATAATTTTATTCAGATCCCCACCTTGCGTTTCCCCGTAGTTGTGCGTCTGGATCGGGATGATCTTTGCTTTCACGGTGGGAAAGACGTCCTCATTAAAACCGATGGATCTCGTGTGGTAGGATGCAGACCGCACACGGGTTTGCTGTTGATGTGAACGGCGAGACGGATGCCTGATGCTACTACAGTTATACGGTGAGACGATAAGATCAGTTTCACAATAACAGCAGCCTGTTAGGAGTAAAAAATACAATAAAATGGAGTGTAATCTAATAGAATATAGTGTAGGGTACAGGGTAGGTGAGCATGCTAGGTCTCTCAATCTCTTCATATTTGTCTTTTCGTCTTTCTTTGCCTTTGTTTGACTTTTTCTTTTTTCTGTCTATCTCTGTCCACCTCTTTCTCTCTCTATTTCCGAAACCCAAGGTACCCAGATTTCACCTTACATGTTACAAATGGTGCAGTGAACCATTGCATCCTCATGACCTCGGCCTAGAAATGGAAATTCCCTGTGTTGTGATTAAAATGACATTTCCTTTCCTTAGAAAGAGCCATCTTATCTCCTCTGTCTGCTCTTTTTCACTCTTTTCCCCCTCCCTTTCACTTTTCTTTCCTTTTTTTTAATCACTCTCTTCACAGTCAATGCTTCATATCGCTTTTTTTTAACCTATTTGTCTCGATCCTTTTTAAACCCTCTCCCCTCCAATCTTTCCTCATTGTCTCTGATCCGTCCTTCTGAACTCTCTTTGCTCATTCTGATATTTATTGTAGAATTGCATTAGATGTGCATTACGATGATTCTTTCTCACTCTGGTAGGATAAACACGAAAGCACACGATTGTGCACAAAGCCAGCTTCTCGAAAATATGCTGTGCATGTGTTGCAGTGGAAGATCTCCTGCTATAGAGCTCTCAAGCTTTTCAAAAACCTATGGAGTGAATGTGAACGCTGACTGCTTTACTAATGCCCTTGTAGCTGAATGAGCACAAATCTCCACAAGCTCACTCCATAATCTAGTGGAACATCTTCACTTTTTTTGTTATCATATATTATATATTATATATATATATATATACAGTACAGACCAAAAGTTTGGACACACCTTCTCATTCAAAGAGTTTTCTTAATTTTCATGACTATGAAAATTGTAGAGTCACACTGAAGGCATCAAGGGCTATTTGACCAAGAAGGAGAGTGATGGGGTGCTGCGCCAGATGACCTGACCTCCACAGTCACCGGACCTGAACCCAATCGAGATGGTTTAGGGGTGAGCTGGACCGCAGAGTGAAGGCAAAAGGGCCAACCAGCATCTCTCGGGGAACTCCTTCAAGACTGTTGGAAGACCATTTCAGGTGACTACCTCTTGAAGCTCATCAAGAGAATGCCAAGAGTGTGCAAAGCAGTAATCAATGCAAAAGGTGCTACTTTGAAGAACCTACAATATGACATTTTTCAGTTGTTTCACACTTTTTTGTTATGTTTATAATTTCATATATAATTCCACATGTGTTAATTCATAGTTTTGATGCCTTCAGTGTGAATCTACAATTTTCATAGTCATGAAAATAAAGAAAACTCTTTGAATGAGAAGGTGTGTCCAAACTTACTTACAAACAAACAAACTTACTTGGTCTGTACTGTATATATATATATATATATATATATATATATATATATATATATATATATATATATATATATATATATATATATATATATATATATATATATACAGTACAGTCTGTAAGTCTGTATATATATATACAGTACAGACCAAACAACTACCCATATATATATAACATGAGTTGAGCAATTAAATCATATGTATATATATATGATTTAATTGCTCAACTCATGTTATTAGAAAGGACAAAGAAAGAAAGAAAATTAAATATATAAGAAAGTAAGAAAGAAAAAAGCAAATCATTTTAAAAACTACTATTAAATACAAAAATTTTGTGAGAAAGTGAAATATATAAAAAAAATTTTTACAAATAAATAAATTAAAATATGTGAGAGAACGAAAGAACGAAGAAGAGAAAGAAAGAAAAAAGAAAGTAAGAAAATTAAATATATAAGAAAGTAAGAAAGAAAAAAGTAAAACATTTAAGAAAACGATTAAATTGAAAAATTAAATATGAGAAAGAAATACATAAGAAATAACTAAGATTAAATAAAGTTAACTATGTGAGAAAGTATGAAAGAATGAAAAAGAGAAAAAGAAATAATTTAATAATTAGATGTAGATGAGAAAAAAAAAGTTGAAAGTAAAATATGTGAAAAAGATAATGACAAATAAATGATAAAATTATATAAGATAAACAATAGGAACAAGAAAGAAAGAAAGAAAGAAAGAAAGAAAGAAAGAAAGAAAGAAAGAAAGAAAGAAAGAAAGAAAGAAAGAGGTAAATAAATGAGGAAATTATATAGGAAGAAAGAAAGAAAGAAAGAAAGAAAGAAAGAAAGAAAGAAAGAAAGAAACAAAGAAACAAAGAAACAAAGAAACAAAGAAACAAAGAAAATTATATAGGATAAACAATGGGAACAAGAAAGAAAGAGAAAGAAAGAAAGAAAGAAACAAACAAAGAAACAAAGAAAGAAACAAAGAAACAAAGAAAATTATATAGAATAAACAATTGGAACAAAAAGAAAGAAAGAAAAAGAAAGAAAGAAATGAGGAAATAATATAGGATAAAGAATGGAAAGAAAGAAAGAAAAAAAGAAAGAAAGAAAGAAAGAAAGAAAGAAAGAAAGAAAGAAAGAAAGAAAGAAAGAAAGAAAGAAAGAAAGAAAGAGAGAGACCTCGTTGTGGTTTGGATGATCTCGTAATGAACGAAGAGCATGCTGAACTGTTGTCATAATTCGTGCCACTGAAGTCGGTGCTACTGAGAGGATTTCATTAAGCAGCTTCTTTATTAATTAAAGATTAATGACCTGAATCTCAAATATTAATTAACAACTAATATATTATATAAAGAAATCATTTCCACTACACAGTACGATACCGATACAGTAAAGTCTCTGAAGCTCACAAGAGCAGTAAACCAATATAGTGTTAATGATTTGTGTATGAAAGAGAAGAGGAAAAATGAGAGAGAAAATATATTTTAAAAAAGCAAAGGAAAATGTTGGAAATAAATTGAAAAATAGTAGTAAGTAAAATATATAAAAAAAAAAGTAAAAAAGAAAGAAAATGTGAAAAAAAAAACAGTCAAATAAGAAAGAAAGAAAGAAAGAAAGAAAGAAAGAAAGAAAGAAAGAAAGAAAGAAAGAAAGAAAGAAAGAAAAAGAAAAGTAGAAGTAAAGTAAAATATGTGAGAGAAAAAATTTTGTAACTAGAGTAGGTGAGTAAGTAGATGAGTAAAAAATTTAAAGAAATCATAATATGTGAAAGAAAGAATAACATTGATGCAAATCGTCCAGTTCTGCCTGAACAAATGTACAAAAAAATCAGTCTCTGAGCCGGATTTATAAAAAAATACAGAAAGAAAGAAAGAAAGAAAGAAAGAAAGAAAGAAAGAAAGAAAGAAAGAAAGAAAGAAAGAAAGAAAGAAAGAAAGAAAAAAATGCTGAATGAATACAATAACATATAGAACAAACAATGGGAATATTAAAAACAGATAAATGGAGAAAGAAAGGAAGAAAGAAAGAAAGAAAGAAAGAAAGAAAGAAAGAAAGAAAGAAAGAAAGAAAGAAAAAAAGAAAGAAAAACATGCTGAATGAATATAATATATAGAATAAACAATGGGAATATGAAACACAGATTAAAGGAAAAATAAAGGAAGAAAAAGAAAAGAAGAAGGAAAAAGAAAAACATATGCTTTGGTTTTTGTGAGTGTTTCTGATGCTCAGGACACAGAAACCTCTTTATCCTACTTTTTTCTCCTTTTCTCTTCCTGCTTGTTTGTCTCTCTCTCCATATCTGTCTCTACTCATTTCCTTTCTTTATGTCTCACTCTTTTTAATCTCCCTCTGTCCCTCTTTCTCTCTCTGCATGATTTATAGAGGAACAGGAGATATTTTCTAGGCTGTTTTTGCTGCTCGATTTGTCTCAGTTATCAGGTTGATATCAGGCAGGTGACGTGACGTGACGTGACGGATTGTTGAGCGAGAGTTTTTATGCGTTCCTGTCCCTCGATGATGTAACGCACGCGAGTATTGGCCATGACGGCGGAGCGAATTGACTGAAGCGACTCGGCGGCACTTCATAAAGACTTGATGAAGGTTAATCTCGTTCCCAGGCGGCCTGCTCGGCGTTTACAGAGCAGGAATTATTATCTCCGGAAGACGTGCTCGGCAAGCGGAAAAACGCTGGGAAATTCACTCGGCGGATTTCAGAACGCACGCCTTACGCGCTCAAGTGTTTTCGAATTAGCACCGCGCGCTTTTCCAGGCTTAGCAGGCTAGTTTAAACCTGAACATGTGGGATATTTAGTCAAGTGCTGATTACAGATCTCCGAGTCCTGGATGGAGGATGACATCATACATCATCTCTTCAGTCCTGATGCAGATGTTGCAGATAAAAGACACAATGCTGATGTTTGTTCCACCACTGGATTCCTCAGAGTGATTCTGCAATACTGTTCTGCCTGAACAAAAATTACTAAATCAGCAGGATTTCTCTAAAATACAGAAAGCTCATGCTGTCTTCTGAAATGAGGGACAGAATTGAAGGAAGAGTAGAAAGAAAGAAAGAAAGAAAGAAAGAAAGAAAGAAAGAAAGAAAGAAAGAAAGAAAGAAAGAAAGAAAGAAAGAAAGAAAGAATGAATAACTAGTGAGACCATACAAATAGAAATAGTCCCGAGAAAAAGCATGAAAGAAAGAAAACAGTGAGAAGAAAAGAGATATGGAAAAAAAGGAAGAGAAAGAAAGAATAGAATTTGAACAATGAAAAGATGAATAAATAACGTGTGAGAGACTGTACAAACGGAAATTATGTATAGAAATTTGCATAAAATAGCATGACAGAAAATAATGAGAAGAAAGAAGGTCATGGTAAAAAAAACAAAAAAACATGAAAGACTAGTTTAAGTAACAGTGAGAAAGAAAACGAGAGAGAAAATAAAGTCTGAACAATCAGGAAATAAAAATAAAAAAAGAGAGCAAGCAAGTAAAGAAGAACCAGACAAAAAGGAATGGTATGATCGGGGAAGTTTGAAAAATGGAGAGAGAAAAAAAGAGAAAATAAAATATTTAGAATGATGAAAGAAAGAAACGAAAAATAACTGGTGCGAGAGACGAAATGAATGGAAATAGTGTGAAGAAAAAGCATGAATCTGAACAGCGTGAGAAGAGATGGAAAGAAAGGAAGGAAGGAAGGAAGGAAGGAAGGAAGGAAGGAAGGAAGGAAGGAAGTAAAATATATATATATATATCGTGAACAATAAGAACATGAAAAAAGAAAGAAATTAGGAATTGTAATAGTACAAAGGGAAAGTGCAGACAGACAGACAGACAGACAGACAGACAGACAGACAGATAGATAGATAGATCTGTTTTTGGTGGTGTTTGTGATGCCCAGGATTTAGCTTAATTATTGGGATCCTGTGCGTATACACACACACACACACACACACACACCCATTACATCTCCACTGGGCCACTTCACCACCATCTTTCTTCTCAGGTTCACATCTGTTAGCTCAGCTGGTGGTTGTACTGGAGCTTATTGCTGTGTTCATTGTGTTTACAGCAAGAATCCACTCAACTGCACCGGAAACGTTTCTCCAACAGCAGTGCAGCCTGAACCTGAACTGTAATCACAGTGTCATTTCTGTCACATGGTGCCTTTCCATAGCAGCTTTACCGACACACCTACAATCATTGTTGATGTTCCTGGTTGGCTTTAAATGCGATTTGCTAGCTTCAGCAGTTAGCCAGAGAAATCTCATGCCCCGTTGCCCGGCAACAACGTTGATCAAACGATGACTATCTGTACTCGCTTTACAGTTCGAGGATTTGAGACGTTCAGAAGGCCATATTTGCCACGACAGCTCTGCAGTGTTACCACAACATTTTGAGTCCAATAATCTCGAGGACTTCTTAAAGGAAAAAAAAAAGCCAGCGAGGCATGTTGTCGTGTCACTTCCTGCATCTCGCTGTAAGGCTTATAAAGGCCCCGAAGCCTAAGAACAAACGTTTACGCCGCTAGTCACCGGCCGTGTCCTCAGGGCCGAGCGTCTTCCTGCTTTATCGCCGTGTTGCTCAGTCATTCTCCAAACTCTTCTGACAGCTGTTTATGTTTTCGGAGACGAAGCAGCCTCGTGGCCCGTATCGTCTCTGCTTAAAGGTTTTCCGTTTAAAGAGTGGATTTAGAGAACCTTCCGTCACATATCGGGGGGCCCCTCAGGACAACATCTTCCTTTTCTTTCTTTGTAGAAGGTTCTCTACTATCTGCTAATTTGTAAAACACTGATCAAATATCTGATTTTTATTGTATTTTTTTGCAGTGAATTATTAATTTTTTTTTCATAAACGATAAAAAAAATATTGTGCAGTGTTTCTGCTTAAAATGGCTGAAGGTTGAAATCCAGGACAAGACAGGGTCCAGGGAGGAATACAAGCGCTGAATAGGGGTTAAGATTTTAGAAAGTGCTTCTCGACAGGAGAATTTCCTCACATTCTGGATGGTTTTCAATTTCTAAAGTAGCCCCTGAGAACAGCTCATGGAGGATGGAAGGATTTGTCCAAAATGAGGGAAAATTCCTGCTGCTGTCTTCAGCAATTGAACTCGTATAAAAAAGGGTTCAAGGGTAAAATAGGAGTCAAGGGATATGCAGAGGAGGCAGTTCCAGGGGCAGATGTGTATTTTAATAAAAAAACAATGTAGACTTTGTGCACCAAAATCAGGAACTAAAAAGATGAGTTTAGACCGCCTAAGCTGCCCCTGGTTCTCTGAGATTCCTTTAACCCCGGGTATAACAAGCACTGAAGCAAGTCTGCTGCAACCATAGTAGGTCTAGTGGCCAGTTAGGGAATTGCAGAGGGGGCAGAAGCTGACAGACGGTTTAGGGGGAAGAAACCCAAAACATAAAACTGTTCATCGTGTTTTTTTTTATTAACACAGTTTATTATTATTTAAATTTGTAAACAACAGTTTAAAATTAAAATGCCTGCTCAATTAAATATATAAAATAATATTTTATAATATTGTATACAAATAAAAAATATACAAATAAAATTAAATAAATTAAGTAAATGCAATACACTTTTTTATTATATTGATGAAATTGAGTACCCGATTACATAGGCAAAAAATAAATGAAAAAGAAAACTAATGGAAAAACTAATTTGATCTACTTAACTGCTTAGTTCAGCACACTTTAATAAATGTCTTCATACCTTCCATCCTTCATTCATTCGCTCCTTCGATATGCGGAAGTGTCCGGATTTTCTCCTTTTAAAAGAAGTTCTTGAAGAAAAAGATAAAGAATCCATATCGCTAAATTGTCGTGAGGAAAGAAAAACAGAAGCGGCTGCGATTTTCCACATGCGCAAAACAGCGCACTACAAATCGTATTTCCAGAGTGACAAACTTTTGTTTCTTCTTTATACACCTGGCATTGTTGTACATATATTTAAGTTTAATAACAATAAACGAATGCGCTCAAAGTGCGAGGCGGAGACTAAACAAACTTGCAGTCCGCCACTTAATACATTCCTGAGGGAACTCGGATTGTAACTTTGTTCCGCACGTCAAAAGGATTGAATTCGGGACACGTGTACCGATCTGAAAGCCCTGAACCAAAAGACTTCGCTATAAGTTTGTGTACCGTTACACCTTTATTATTTGATACTAGCAAAAAGTGTATTGTCTCCCAAGTGCCACACCATATAACATCCAACTTCCATATGCGCCCCTGATCTGATCTTGTATGAACTCTGTTCCGTTGTCAGTTCAACAACTTTGGCCCTAAGCCAGTCCGTGTACTCTTTCTGAACATCACGTTACAGTCATGTCGCGCCATCAGATTTGGTTAGCCGCTAAAGCAGTTGGATTTGTAGCACGTTCTCTGCCGCCAGTGCCGGGGCGTAGCTGCGCTGTAGATCTGTGATGCTTTTAGCATGCAGCTCGCTGTCACTTCTATCTAGGCCACAGCGGTAGAACTTTACTTCTCCATGCTCCTGGAATCATCACACAAAGAAGACAAAGTTTTGAGGCTGCGGAATTATTTATTGTTTTCCCTTTCTATTCGGTGGATTTTCCTCCTTTTTCTTTTTTCTTTCTGTTGTTTTTGACCCTTGTGCTTTTGTTTCCTCTGGTCCGCCACGCTCGCATTAACGGAACGTGTCTTGTGTTGACCGAAAACCGACAAACTTTTAAAATCTTTATTTCATGATGCGTCAGACCCTGCAGCTATTTTTCAATAATTCATCCCCCTGTACCTTTTTTTCCCACTATTTTATTCCAACTGCCAGGTTGCCATGAGAACATACAGTTGGGTTTTGTGGACTTAAATTAAGAAGAAATGGAGCTAGCGGGTGGAATTCATGTGGGCGTACTGTTGGCGGAGAAGTTTTTGACGAAGTATGCTTTGTTACGAGTTTAGGTCAAGTTGCGTGAACAAGGTTATGGGGTAAGTGGGTGGATTTTGGTTGAGTGGGTGAGCGTCAGGTAGGCAAAGATTTAAAAGTGGAGATTTAGTTGCATCTTGGTTTAGTTGGTGGGTTTAAAATAGGCATAGGCAAATAGGCATAGAGTTTAGTTGCTGGATCGCAGGTTGGTATGGATGGGTTTACAGTATGCAAATTCCAGGTGGGTGCAGGTTCAGTGGATGAATTGCCTTTTTCAGGTAGTTGTGTATTGATCTCAGATTGCTATTGATGGATACAATACGTTGGCAAAGGTTACTGGACAATCAAACTGGTGATTTATATATATATATATATTATCAAGCATTATCAGCATTAACTTCTCGAGCATTTTGAGCTACAGGAGCTCCCCTGTTGGATCGGACCACACGGACCAGCCTTCACTCCCCACGTGAATCAATGAGCCTCAGCCGCCCATTCGCCCGTTCACCACTTTCCTTCCTCTGAGCACTTTTGATTGATACTGCAGACCGGAAACATCCTACAAGAGCTACAGTTTTGGAAGACGCTCTGACCCAGTCGTCTAGACATCACAATTTGTCAAACTCCGCCCATTTTTCTTTGGGGATAATATGTTCACTTGCTGCCTAATGTATCCACCCACTAACAGGTGCCATGATGAAGAGCATTGTCGAACATCGAGATCTAGTCTCATGGTTTTCCATTATAATATTCCACACAGGCCTTCCACTAGAATTAATAGTTTGATTGGGGCAATTTGGAAGGGCATGGATGGATTTCAGGGTTTCATTTCTGTAGCAGGAATTCGGAACAGTGTAGGCGGGTGTCGGGCAGACACAGTTTCTGTGAGTTGGGTAGATAGAAACAAAGGTTGAATGGATTTCAGGTAGGCATGGATTGGTTAGCTTAGGTTCGGCCATATGGAACCATTTTCTTTTTTTTTTTGGTTTAAGTTTCTAAACAGAGTGTTCTTGAAATCTTTGCAATCTATAAAGTGCACTAAGCACACTATTTCTGGCACCTTTATTAGAGCATATTTTTTTAAATTTATATAATTTTTTTATTCCTGTGACACACTATATTTGTCCAAAATCTAACATTACAGCACGTGTGAAAAAAATGTGACGATGTGAAATGTGGTTTGCAATGTAAATGGAAACATCAGTGTGCATACATTAGCATCTCTCTAATTAGTGTATCAGCAATTAGCGTTAACAGGGTGCTGTGCCTAAACAGCCTACATCACCGTCTATTACTTGTGAGAATGAAACGTAATAATTACCGATCTGTCAAGCGCCAGAAAACGCTATATTGATGAAAGCTCATTCGGTATGCAAATCGGCTAGTCGAGTCACTCCGTTGTACGAGTCAGGACACGGCGAGGTGAGTACGCAATCCGTAAGATATCTGACGCACCTGGAATGTGCCCGTCCTTCAAAGCCCGTGAGAATATCGGCTCGGCATCGACGAGCGCGGCAACCCAGGAAATATGCGACAATACCACAGGTTTCAACAGCAAGCGATTTCATCGCCCAAAACGGCTTTATTACCTCTCCCCGCTTACATAATCACGCCTTAATTGTTTACCGAATGCAATTATTCTGCGGTGCTTAATGAAGAATTCAATAAGAGCGATGACAGCATGCTCGGCGTGGCTGAAGATGAGCCACCGAGGAATTCCATTAGGCTAATCTAACACGTTCTGGAGTAGTTTTTTCAATCACATTTCCAATTATAACCCACCAAGACATCAATATTTGGCTCACAGGCAGGTCATCGTCATGGTAACAAGATTTTTGGGAGAGCTGGGCGTGTCAGGCTTGTAGATCCCAATGGACTTTCATGGGCATTTCTATTACTGTCTGTAAACTCTGCTTTTTTTTTTTTTGGGTTTGTCTTTATCTGGGTGTGTGTGTCCATCAGTTTTTGCCTGATGGTCTCTAGAATATGGATTAACAACCGGGATTGGGAGGGTAAAAATGGTTAATTGTAGAAGAAATAATTTGTATTTATATGTCTACTTTTCGAGACATTTAGTGAAAGTTGGATATTTCAGAGTTTGGTGGTGGTTGAAGAAGTCGCTGAAATCCATTCAGGAAGTGGTATTTTTTTTCTATATAAACACCACACTGTACCTTCTTACAAACTGTTTATTTCTTACAAAAACACCGGTTGATTAGAAAGTAAAGCCGTTCCAGGGGGACTTATTGACCCTACAGGGTTTCACTTACAATTATTATCTTGGATAAACATCTTTTTTGTTATCCTTTTCTTTAAATAAAGCTAAACCCTGACTGATCATCTTTTCTCCTCCTGCCTTAAATCCGGATTGCAATCTCCAGATGCATGACTCGCTCTTACCTCCACACATCTGGAAAGCACATTTCAGCCTCTCGCTTCCTTTCGTCTCTAGCTGCATCTGCGGGGTGTCAAAATGTTTGTGGAAACCCGTTCGGTAGAGTTTATCATAATTGCATGAGTGAAAGTGTCCGTCCCCCTTGTTGAAAAGTTTGCTCGTGGTACGTCGTTTGGCGGAACATCACATTCCGGAAACTTCGGCATAAGAGCAAACGAAGGATCCGTTTAAAGTGCCTGGCTAATTGGGCTTGAAAGCAATGGCACACTTTATTTGCTAATTGAAATCACATTTTTGAGCTAAATTAACTTAAAGGCTAATAAACTTGCCGTAATTAGCATATTTATTTCGTTCTATTTTCGACAATGAGAGTGACAATTTATGTGGGCGAATAAATAGAAGCGACGTACTCTTACATTGTAAGACTCGCCTCCGAGAGGTTACAATTAGTTCGGATTCTTCATTGTGTGTAAAAAGAAGCACCACCAACCAAGTTTCGTAATTCAAGTTTATTTCGCTTTTCACAATGGACATCATCGCAAAGCAGCTTTAAAGAATGAAAATAAATAAATATTCCAGCAAACCTGGGGCGACTGTGGCAAGAAAAAAACTCCTTAAAATGGTATGGGAAAGAAACCTTGAGAGGAACCAGACTCCCCATCCTCGTTTAGGTGACACCAAGAGTGACATAAATTATAAAAACATTGCAAACACCGTAGAGTGAGAAATACCATGAGTGGTGATTAAGAGTTATGTCCTTTCTACAATCTTCTCCAGTCATTTGGAGTTGTGGAGCTCTTAGTCCTAGTCAATTTCCAGAAACTTTCAATGGCAACTTTTTTAATTCCGAATGAGAATAAAATTCTGGGAATAATAGAAAAAAAATTATTGGGGGAAATGCATAGAATCTGTACATACACAAACATAAACATTTTGTTTGGTCATAATTTTT
The DNA here is from genome assembly GCF_946808225.1 of Silurus aristotelis. NCBI lineage: Eukaryota > Metazoa > Chordata > Actinopteri > Siluriformes > Siluridae > Silurus > Silurus aristotelis. The sequence goes on from NC_139593.1 coordinate 18,840,406, forward strand.
TTTACACACAACACAATAAATTTTTATTAATACAAGATAGAAATTTTTTGACATTTTTTTGTGTGCAAGATTGAAAGAAAATGATCTGTATGTTACGTTATGTAGGGGGGGCGTGGCCTCGGTGTGCATGTGATCGATGAGTGTGCAGCGTAGAAATTCAAATGAACTTGCCTTAAATCCGGGTGTTTCGACCAAAACGATCCTGCAAGGTTTTGTTGTAAATTCCCATTAATTCCCATGAAAATGTTCCAATCATGAAAATGACTGAACTGTTGCAACCCAAGTCATTAGCAGAAGCTCCTACACTCGAGCGACCCTTTGGTGGGCCGATCTTCCCGCTACGGAATCCAATTCCTTCAACTGGCTTTGGCTACTTGTGGAAACGATATTACTTCCACGGTGAGCGCAATTTCAATATCATAAGCTGTAACCTACCTGGGTAAAGACATTGAGTGCGAACATACACATACACACAGACTGAGATTTTCACATAGTGTATAGTATGTTCCTAATAAATGTCACACTATGGAACACTTTGGTTGACGGTGGACATTTGAGAATCTGAACTGATTGTATGTCGGCGGCAAGTGTTACAACACGTCTAGAGAAAGCTAGTTATTAAAGAGAAATGTAGAAAAAGCTCAAAAATAGCTTTCGTAACATTTTCAGGGACGAAAGCTTGAAAAGAATGAAGTGTTTTCTGCTCTCTTGGCTCACAAGCAGTCTTGGCTTACTATTTCAAACCTTCACGTTCCATCGTCCTCGCGGGGCGTAGAGGTCGAGCCGCTAATGAAAACACTCGAGTTGAACCTTTTATGTTATTCAAGCAATACTTTTGTGTCTGCTTATCAATCTTCAGCATTGTTCCGTGTTTGTACGGACTTGCAAGCCTGCATGCCTTCGAAAGGTGCACGGAAACCAAAGGCCTGTTGAGCTCGATCGAAGCGCTAATGACTCTTTCGGAGCGCCGTGACCATTTTTGGAGAAGAACGCCAGGCGAATTGCGTGACCCGAACCGGCGCTAATTATTCCTTCGCTTTTGTACGTCCTTGGATCGGCACCATATGGGGGAAAAACACGGCGGGTATTTTTTTATTTATTTAACATCTGCTCGGTCGGAAAACGGAGGTTAGATGAACTACAGCCGCTGAAGCTTTACTTCTGAGCTCGTTCTTTGATCAGGCATCTGACAATTAAACGCCTCAGACTGGACTCTGGGGGTGAAATACCAAGCCATAAACAACTAATAAACCACTGATTTCATGCAAAACAGGCATTTTCCTTACATCCTTCCACGTCATACTTCGCTCAGATTTCCGATTGAGGCTGTTTGTGTTTGTGACACCAGACCTCTGCTACAAATAATGTAAAATAGGCATATGAATAAGATCTGTGAAGAAAAGACAGACTGGTATAAATACTGTCATTTATGGAAATAAAAAGTAGTATAGCAATGCATCAAAATGGGTTTAAATAGGATTTTGCAGCAGTTGACAGTCGCACAGATTATAAAAGATAAAACATTCTATTTATTATTCTTTCGTTAAAGCGCAATTTGAGTGGCATATCTCGTTATACACGATGATGCTGAATCTGAAAACGTACTACTTGGAGCAAAAATTCAAAACACAAACACTGAATATTCTGCATTCGCTTCGGTTTTGGCCTCACCGTTTCCCTGACTTAATTAGTTCCATTTTTGGTGTGACCAATTACGTTTCATACTGCTGAATCCTTAAAAAGAAGTCTACACTCGAACCACGCCAATTACAAAGCAGACTATCAGCTTTGGGTTCCCTTCATCCGAGCTGTACCACAGGAATCATTCCATGACTCCTGTAGATTAAGTTTCAAGACGTTATACCCCAAAATATCCATCATACGTTTGAGCCATAAATGCTCGATTTTTTTGGTCTTGTTTTAAAAAAAAAAAAACAGCCTTTTTTATGGCAGCGAGCACCAAACCTCCCAGACAGCTAATGGAAACACTGCAAGTCGTTCAGTCAAAGAGTGAAAGAGCAACACTGAAACGGTATCGCAGGAAGAGGAAATGCAGCTGAAGGCCATTAGAGTGATCGAGAGTGACAGTGCCCCAACACTCATTAGCTCCAAGCTTCTACCAACGCCGATACACCGAGTGATGCGGCAATGGCTGTCTGGCGTTGACGCATGGAGACGCGACATAGTATTTTATTTTGAAAACCGAACGACGTTGATTGGGATCAGCTGTCTGCCGGGGGAATCCAACGCCGTGTTTAGGACCTCTTAAGGTTCGCAGTCAACTTGTTCACCGTTTAGTTTACCAAGTCCAGAGCATAAACCTGGGTTAAGATAACACTCCGTCCAATGCAGGGTTTGTATCAGACCTGTCTAATGAAAAGTTTGTTACTTAGTTCAGTACCCAACACATCATCATATCCTGTACTTAGTTCTTCAATCGTGGTTAAATTCAGTCCACATTGTTCTGGTTAAGTTCAATACCCATCCCATATTCAACACTGGTTTTAATTCAGTAACCAATATCGAATGCAAAGAACTAATCCGTTATGCAACACCTTGTTCAATGCCCAGAACAGCAGTGAACAAAGAACACAAACCATGTACAGTGGAACCTCGATACTCGCGACCTTGATAGTTGGCGACTTTTCATTTTGGAACCGGATACTAAGAGTAACTCGCGGAAAAATCTAAACCGCGAGAAACTGCGAGTGGCTCGAAAGTACGGAGTCACATTTCAAAACAGAGCTTGTACTAATAAATTACATAAAAATGTTTGAAAAACTATTTTATTATCGTGTTCGTTTAAAGTAGTAAATAAAACATTTGACATTTTTGGATTTTTGGCAAATTTACAGTACATTTTTTTAAACTTTAAAAGGGAACCATCAAAAGGATTCAAAACCTCGTGAGGGGTCATAGAACGTAACCCCCTCGAGTATCAAGGTTGCACTGTACATAAGTTAAAGTAGAGATAAAAATATGACTCCATTTAAAAGTAAAATGTGTTCACTTGAGTGAAAGTACAAAAGTATTTACCTTAAGTATACAAAGTACTATGATTTATTATTTCTTTCATGTTCCTATTATTATTTTTGTCACAAGACTCTTTACTTAATCAACTCGGTTTATGTGGAAAGACTCTGTATCTCTCAACAAAACAATCTATTAATTGAATGATATTAATGAGTCAACCACCGATTGATTTCTATCCAAATGGTCATGAGCCCAAAGTTCTTTTCAACGACTTCAAAATAAAAATTGTACAAATGAGGTCACGTGTGTTGTGGCGAGTTCGAGTTGAGTTTCTTCCATCATTTATTGCTCTGTAAATGTTCTACTTGCTGTTGAACTGACGCTGAACTCTGTGTCGGTGATAATTAGATTCCACCAAGCGCCAATCAAAACAAGTTCAAAACAGTTCGCGTGCTCGACTTTGACGCTTGTTTGACCAGTTTTTATCCACGTAAATAGAAAGGGAGGACTGATTTTGCAAAATGTATTTGAGTAAAAAGTCAAATATTTGACTTTGAGATGTAGTAAAGATAAAGTCTCTCCAAATGGAAATGACTAAAGTAACAAGAAAAACAAGCCAATCATCCAATACGGACTCAGATAGTTGTCGAAAATCCGGATCAGAATCAATCCACTACCCATTCACACTCAAAGTATCCAGACATGCACCCAGTCCAGACCAGTTCAATGCAGAAACCCATTTCAGCCAGATTTTAAACCTAAACCCCAGAACAATCCCCAATTGAGTAGCCAAAATAAGGTCATTCTAGACCAGTTTCTGGTAGAAAGTAAACTCCAGTATCAGTCCGTTCCAGTGCATCAATTCAAATCTGTCCATTCCAGTCCTGTGTATTTACTAATCGTGATCCTAGAATGGCTACTGGAAAAAGTTCTACCTCAAGCGCTAGAGGTTGGAGGACTGGGTTGACTAAACTGACATGGTTGCACTTGAGAAGGAACTTCAGGTACCTTCTAGTTTTAACCTTGTATTTCTAACCTTGTTAAGTATCCAGAACATTATTAATATCTTCATTATTTAATTTGTATTTCATTAAAATATCCTGGTATTTGTCAGTATTTGTGGCTTGAAGAGATCCTCACACAGGTTATTATGCATGTATGTATGGCTAGTTGTAACCCTAGCCCTCAACCAGACCAGACACACACACACACACACACACACACACACACACACACACACACACACACACACACACACACTCTGTGTGCATTCACATGTATATCAGCCCACACACACACACAGAAGAGTTAGTCATGCTCTGGCTTCCTACTCGTCTCGAATTCATTGGTGCCGCAAATGTGACTTTTCCTCGCTTGAATAAGTGCAAAACACTCCGGGGCTTGTTCAATTAGAAAAGAGTGAAAGAGGATGAGGAATAAAAAGCGAGCGAGAGATACACACTCGACTGCACACTAATCTCCACAGCGCTCGGTCAAATATTCTTGTCCTCACTTTTGGACAATTTTGTCGTTAAAACGTAACAAACAAACAAGTGGAAAAAGGTCACGGTTAATTCAGTGGTCCGGACCGACGGCAACGCTCAGGGACGGAGCAATATATCACTCCATTGACGATATATCGGGCTTATCGGCTCCATCTGCAGCACAGGTGTACAATGACTGCCCGCACTCCATCTGTTGGTCTGCACAAAGTATCGGCTCAATAAAGAGAGCGCCAGAAGGGACGGTCGCTAGTTAGACGGCACGCAGAAGACATAGATGTGTGGAAATTTGTCTATTCATCAAGACATCGTTATTATGTTAGTATCATAACATTATTATTATATACATTTTGTTTAAAAAAGGAAGGAACAGAAAGCCATGAGATATATAATACATTAAAATAAAGAAAGTTTGACAGACAAAAATAACTAAAAGAAAGAGTTAATTAATTCTGGCCAATGCATAAGTCATAGATAAAAAAAAAAAAAACATTTATTTATTCATCAACCAAATAAATAGACATTATTTTGTATATAAAAATAAATAAATCAATAAATACATAAATACATAAATAAATAAATTATAGGGACAGCATCATTAGATATATAATGCTTTAAAAGGTAGAAAAAGAAAGAAAAAAATTACAAAAAATAAATCATAAAATATAGATGAGTAAAAAATAAATATAATGAATAATTGAATTAACTCATTAACTAAATGGAGACACTATTCGGGTATTTAATTTGTATTAAAAAATTAAGGAAACGATAAAGCTATTAAAAAACAAAGGATGGGGCAGAAATGGTAGAGGAAAGCAGGATGAAACAATGAAACAAATACATTAGATGTATGATATATTGAAAGAAAGAAAGAAAGAAAGAAAGAAAGAAAGAAAGAAAGAAAGAAAGAAAGAAAGAAAGAAAGAAAGAAAGAAAGAGACAAAAATGTAAAGTTTAATCTGTATTTATCTATATATAAAATAAAAAAAATAAATATATATCATATATATATATATATATATATATATATATATATATATATATATATATATATATATATACATTTTTTTTATTTTTTTATTTATTTTTTTACATTTTCCTGTCTTATGTTGGCCAAATTTAAACAAACTAATTTTTATTCATTTCTTTTCATTATTTTTGTCTAATTTTGTTTCGTTCTCTTTCTTTCTTTCTTTCTTTCTTTCTTTCTTTCTTTCTTTCTTTCTTTCTTTCTTTCTTTCTTTCTTTCTTTCTCCAATATTTTATTTTCTTTGTTTCCTTTTCCCCACTGTTTTTTTCATATACACATTTATTCATTTTTATTTATTTTTTTTTTTTTTTTATGAGTGCCAAAAATGTATTAATGAATCCGTATCGATGTTAATAAACACACTGCACCAACTATTGTTATTCACTGCACAAACTCATCTCGCACACACTGCTTCCCAGCACAATAGCCCCAACTCGTGTACCCTAAGTGCACCTCCTATAGAGCACTAGAGAGTAGGGCAGGTGTAGGACAGGGCAGGAAAGAGCTTCCACCTGAGATCCATTAGGGTTTAGTTTACATCATAAATGTAGTTCTGATGTCAAGTCCCTCAGGCTCTTAAGATGCTATTAGTCTCTCACACACACACACACACACACACACACACACACACACACACACACACACACACACACCTGTATGGTGGGGTGTGTTCTGTATATTGTATTGTGTGTGTGTGTCGGAGGAATTTATAGTGTAGGTGTTGGAGGTGTGCCTAAAACCGAGAACGCTCTTGTGACTCAGTGGCAGCAACTGGAATGTGACAAAAGCTCCTCGAAACAAACAAATGGTTGGACTGGTTAACATCTGTACTTCCTTTGAGTGACGTAAAAGGCAATGATAAAGAAAAAAGAAATATGTAGATACCGAGATTGCAAAAGATGTGGCTGGAAAAAAGAAAACAATAGAAAACTTTACAAATTCTAAAGGATTTCTACTACAGATTCCACTACGATTGGTCAATCCATATAATGGTTCTTAATGGTGTCCAGTAAATACCAACATCTACAAAACCAAAGAAACCATCATAGAAACTTAGTTGGAGCTCAAAGATAAATGATGTTCTAATGGTCCTAAATGGTGTCCAGTAGATACCAACATCTACAAAACCAAAGAACCCATCATAGAAACTTAGTTGGATTTCAAAGATTAATGATGTCCTAATGGTCCTTAATGGTGTCCAGTAGTCACCAACATGTACCAACCCAAAGAAACCATCATAGAAACTTAGTCGGATCTCAAGGATTAATGATGTCCTAATGGTCCTTAATGGTGTCCAGTAGATACCAACATCTACAAAACCAAAGAAACCATCATAATCTCAAGACTTAATTGTGTCTGGTAGTTACTGTACCAACACCTATTAAACCAAATATACTATCATAAAAACTTATTCAAATCTCAAAGCTTAATGGTGTCCCAATAGTCCTTACTGGTGTCCAGTAGATACCAACATCTATCAAACCAAAGAAAGAATCAAAGAAACTGTAAATCTCAAGGTTTAATGGTGTCCCAATAGTCCTTACTGGTGTCAAGTAGATACCAACATGTACCAAACGAAAGAAACCATTATAGAAACGTCGAATCTTAAAGTTTAATGGTGTCTGAGAAACCAGTTTAATTCCTATTTACTATTAAAAAGCCTATGAAGGTGAATGAAAAAGAAATAAAACCACCAAACAAATTTGATATAGTGGATATTATTTATTGAAATTATCAGCAGCTTTTAGCTAGCTAGTGTCTGTACAACGTTAGCTTGAATGCTAATCTAACCACACAGACTAGATTATTTGGTGTCACGCACTTCGTCTCTTTGATGTTAACTGTTTTATTTGCTGTTTTGCCCACATGCTGACGGAGATGTTTCATGGTTTCCTGGTCTTATACTTTCTGATAAACGACAAACACTCTCTCTCACTCTATCCAGCTCTCTCTTTCTCTCTTTCATTCTATTTTACTTGCTTGAGGCCAAATTCCGGACGCGAACTGACACAATTCCAGTGCCTCACATCTCAGCGACTCTGCTCGTGTGTTATCTAAAGAAAGCGCTTTGTGTGACTGTGTGTGAGCTCCGAGCATCTGCTGTATTTTGGGATATTTCTCTTTCCAGATGTCAACGTTTTGAAGTTGTGTCTGCCATGCCGTGAGCAAGACCTCATCAATTTTTGCTTCGAACTTTATCGCAGCTCACACACCCGAAAGATTGTATGTGATAAACGAGTGCGTGAGGTGATTACCAACATGTGTCCTTGATCAAAGTAGGCTAACCAGACTAGCTAACTCAATATACTGTAACAGGCAGTGTTTAGCACAAACATATAGAAATGCATTAGCCAATTAGATTCAAGATATAAAGATTAACCAATTATACTAAACTTTTTTTTTTTAAATAGATAAAGGCCACACCCTCTTTGTCAGACCGTCAGTCTAGGTGAAAAGGGTGTGACTTTTTAGTCTACAATCTCAATAAAGAAGCTGTGGCCTGTATTTGGCGTTTTGGTGAAGAGGTGTGGCCATTCGACCACATTTTAAATAAAGAAGGCATGGCTTCTGTCCCTTCATTATCAATAAAGCAGGTGTGGAGCTTTGTCTTCTCATTAAAGAAGGTGTGGCCTATATTTAGAATTTTAGTGAAGAGGTGTGCCTTTAAGTCCATATTCTAAAAAAAAAAAAAAAAAAAAAAGCCGTGGCCTCTGCCTTTACAGGCATACTTAAGAGTGCATGGCCTATATTTAGATTTTTGGTTGAGAGGTGTGGCTTTTTTGTCCACAAAAAGCCACAAAGAAGGCGTGGCCTCTGTCTTTACAGTGTCACTAAAGAAGGCGGGCCTCTGTCTTTACAGCGTCACTAAAGAAGGCGAGGCCTTTGTCTTTTCAGTGTTACTAAAGAAGGTGTGGCCTCTGTCCTTACAGTGTCATTAAAGGCGTGGCCTCTGTCTTTACAGTGTCACTAAAGAAGGCGTGGCCTCTGTCTTTTCAGTGTTACTAAAGAAGGCATGGCCACTGTCTACAATCTCACTAAAAAAAGGTGTGGCCTTTTAATAAAGAGGTATGGCTTATTTGTCCACAATATTTAATAAAAAAAGGCGTGGCCTCTGTCTCTACACTCTCACTAAAGGAGACATTCTGCTGTCAGTCTGAGACATTTAATTTCCCTGCTTCCTTTATTTTCCAATGTAATGGCTTTCATGAGGTTTAATAAATAGACATGGCATAAGTATCCTGCCAGTCCTCACTGAACATTAGCAATGCCCACCAGTGTCCTTTCTGCCACTATTCTTATTTCATTGCATGCTTCCTCCCTCCATCCATCTATTTCTTTTTTTTCTCTCTCCATTGCTTCACCTCCACCACTCTGCCTCGCCACTCTGGAGCTATTTTTAGCTTCCTGGCTGCAAATCTGGAATAAGCAGATCCTACCTCCGCAGAATCGAATAAACCGATGCAGTGTCTCCTGCTGCAAAAAAGTTCAGCTGAAAGGACAGTCGAGGGACAATAAAGGGGATGAAAAATAGGAACTGATTTGAGGTATATGAATCAAGAGGAACAAAACAGGGATGCAAGACACAAGAGGGGGATTTAGAGCAAACCAAAGGGACAAAATCTATATAAAATTGTGTGACAAAAGAAATGACATCAATGGGGTCAAAAAGAGGCAAAAAAGGGTTAAAAATCAAGGACAATCATGAGACAAATGCAATAGAGGCAATCATAAGAGAGAATAAAAATAACAGAGAAAAAAAGGCATAATTGAGGTACCAAAGAAGAAAAGCAAGTACCAAAAAGAGGTACAATCAAGGGACAACAAAAAGGGACAACTGAAGGAGAAAAACAAAAGCAATCAAGAAGGGCAAAAATAAGAGCGACAAAACAAAAAAGGGTGACGATATACATAGTGACAAAGGGGTAAAAAGGAAAGAAGGACAACAACAAGGACATAAAAAGAAAAGTAAAGTAAAAGATGAAAAATTGAGGAATAAAAACAAGCGGGACAAATGAGGACAAAAGTCTTTTATATTTAGAACCTTTTTTTATTGTCATAAAAACAACCTAAAAAGACACCATCGACCAGAATCTTGTTTCTCTGTCCTCCTCTCTCTCTCTTCATCCAAACTAACCCCAGCCCACTCCAACACCACCCCCCACTCCAACAACACCCCCCACCTCGGCTGTGCTCCTGCCCGCTGACAGGAAGTTCCTTCACCACAAGCGTGTCATGAAGATAAATTAGGACATGATCAGGGTTCTTGACTGTCAGGACGAGTCTATTTCTCAGGCAATGTTTCTCTGACATAAACACAAACATATTTATGCCATTGTCATCCTGCGGACGTTTACGAATACCTATTTCATCAGATTTATTGTACAGCCAGTTTGTCCAAAGCAAAATGATCACGATCACAATCAGGTATGGAAAAAGGTGCACCAGCATGCAGATGCTAATACTAAATACCGTGAACGTCCACAGACAAAATTACCGCCTGCAAAACAATCAAACAAATAAATAAATAAAAATTATACATGAATGGGACAATCACGGATAAAACCAAAGAGGGAAAAATCAAGGGACAATTATTACACATAAACAATAGACAATTGAAGGCCAAAATTACGAGGAACAATTGACAGACAAAAAAATAAAATAAAAAACTACCAACAACCAATAACAATAGGGGTGAAAAATGAGAAGGACAATTTATTTATTTATTTATTTATTTATTTTTTACCCTTAACCTTAAATAAAAAAGTAAAACCAGATGAGGGGAAAAAACAAAGGGACAAATTAAGGGACAAAAAATAAGCTTGATGAAATCAAAGGTGACACGAAAACAGGACAATCAAGGACAAACAAAAAAAGCCTAAAAACCTAAGAAAATAACTTGTTTGTCAAAAAAAAAAAAAAAAAAACATATATATATATATAAATAAAAATATGTAATAAACTTTCAGATTTTATTATAATTATTGAATATTATATAATAAATAAAATAACAAATAAAAATAAGTATTTACATAATAATAAAATAAAACGGATCCAAAAGGCAAATTATATAACTGCCCAATAATAATGTCCAAAAATAACATCTAGTGGAAAGTAGTGTCCTGAATAATGTTTAAAAGAAACTGTCCTACATATTTGTGTCCAAAAAAGATGTGTCCCAAAAAAAATATGCCCGAAATAAAAAACAACTGATCAGGGTGTTAGAGTGGGTGGAGTATGTGGTGTTCACAGAGGATGGAATTAAACTCTGGTGAATTCTGAAACACTGAGTTACATGAGAAGGAGTGAGAAGTTTATTTAACTGAGGAGTGTGTAGTTTATTCAACTGAGGAGTGTGTAGTTTATCCAACTGAGGAGTGTGTAGTTTATTCAACTGAGGAGTGTGTAGTTTATTCAACTGAGGAGTGTGTAGTTTATTCAACTGAGGAGTGTGTAGTTTATTCAACTGAGAATGGTGTAGTTTATTCAACTGAGAAGTGTGTAGTTTATTCAACTGAGGAGTGTGTAGTTTATTCAACTGAGAATGGTGTAGTTTATTCAACTGAGGAGTGAGTAGTTTGTTTGAACAAGGAAAGAGTAGTTTATTTAATTAAGGTGTGTAGTTTATTCGACTAAGGAGTGAAAAGTTTATTTGACAGAGGTGTGAAGTTTATTTACTGAGGAGTGAGTAGTTTATTTAACTGTGAAATAAGTAGTTTATTAAACTGAAAAGTGAGTAGTTTGTTTGACTGTGGAATAAGGAGTTTATTGGACTTGGAAGTTATAAGAGAAGTGAGTAGTTTATTTAAATGATAAATGATTATACATCTAAGGAGTGAGTAATTTATACACCTAAAAAGTGAGTAGTTTATTTACATGCACAGAGAGTAGTTTATTCAACAGAGGAATAAGTTATTTAACTGAGGAGTGAGTAGTTTATTCGACTTAGGATTGATTATACAACTGATGAGTAAGCAGTTTATTCAACTGAGAAAGTAGTTTATTTGACTGAGGGAATAAGTAGTTTATTTAACTGAGGAGTAAGTAGTTTGATGAACTGAAAAGTAAGAAGTCAGAGGAGTGAGATTTATACAATTGCGGAATGGGTAGTTCTTCAGTAGTAGAGTAGTGAGTAGTTTATTTAACTGAATAGTGAGGAGTTTATTTGACTGAATAGTGAGTAGTTTATTTGACTGAATAGTGAGTAGGTTTTTTTTTTTTAGAATAATTAAATATATATTTTTTTATGAAATGTTTTGCTTATTATAAATATATGAAATCCTAATTCAGGGTATTTATGTATAAAAGTGTACTTGAAAAAAAAAAATACAAAATACAATTTGTTTCTTTCTGTAAGAAAAAACTAACAAACAAAAAAACAGCATTTGAGAATGCAAACTTAAAGCAATTTGTTAAACATTTGTTTTTAGTGATTATGTTAAAATAAAATCAATATAAAATAACATTTGTTTAGAAAAATTTAGGAAAAAAAAAAAGAAATTACTCATTTCTCAGTCAAATAACCTACTAATCTCTCAGTCAAATAAACTACTCACTCCTCAGTTGTATAATCAATCCTCAGTCGAATAAACTACTCAGTCCTCAGTTAAATATACTACTCATTACTAAGTCAAATAAACTAGTCATTTCTCAGTCAAATAAACTACCCATTTCTAAAATAAACTAGTCATTTCTCAGTCAAATAAACTACCCATTTCTAAAATAAACTACCCATTTCTCAGTCAAACAAACTACTCATTTCTCAGTCAAATTAACTACCCATTTCTCAAATAACTACTCATTTCTCAGTCAAATAAACTTCTAATTTCTCAGTCAAATAAACTTCTCATTTCTCAGTCAAATAAACTACTCATTTCCCAGTCAAATAAACTACTCATTCCTCTGTTAAAATCCAAGCAGCCAAACAAATCAAATTAACAAACTAAACAAATTTCATCATCGATTATTATCAATTCATTGTTGCAGCCGTGGAGAAGTTAATTTGACTAAAAGAGTGAATGGTTTATACATTTACATATATGCATTTTCTATCCTTGTGTTCATGTGGGTTTCCTCTGGATTCTCCAGTTTCCTCCGACATCCAGTATGTATGTAGAATGGCCAGAAATGGGTTATGTATGCAGAATCGCGTATTTGTATGTGCTGTATCCCACCTTGTGTGTATTCCTGCTTTGGTTCAACCGAGGTGGTTTTTAATTTAAATTGGCTGCAGATAGATTAGATTAGATTAGATTATTCAAACTGTACAAAATGAATCATGAAATAAAAAAAAACACAACCAGAATACTAATCATTCTGATGAGTAACATGGTTACTGCTGTCAGAATAATTGCCGTACAGACAGTTTTTTTTTTTTTTTTTTTTTCTCATTACGTTTTAATTGAGCTTTTTTTTTTTTTTTTTCTGAATGCCTGTGTGGAGCGAAGCGGTGGCACATGCCTGTGACTAATCCCACACTCCCTACTCCCTGATCACCTCTAAACTCGCCTTATTTTAATCCTGCAGCTTTAGCGTCAATCAACTTTGCAGTGAGGAATGTGGATCTGTGTTTATACACGCCCGGATTCTCACGGCATAAGAAAAACAAATACGAAACAAGGTGTGTGTGTGTGTGTGTTGTTGTATACACTGTACAAATATACAGATAGAAATTTGGAGACTTTTTTGAAGCAGGACTTTATTTTAACAGAGATATTATATATGCATTTATATTATATATATAGAATATATTTTATATATATTTCACATTTAGTCCTCATTTGCTGTTATATAACCTCCAAACTTCTGGGAAGATGTTCCACTAGATTTTGAAGTGTGCTTTTGGAGATCTGTGTGAGATTCATTCAGCCACAAGGTAAAGTAAACTCACGTAGGGTGAGGTGAGGAGGCCAATCAGTGTTTACATTCATCTCAAATATGGTTGGAACAGGTTTGGGTCTCCTAGTTCAAGTGAAGGAAAAAATAGAATCCAACCACATCCAAAGGCACCCTATACAATCGTGTGCCTTTAACATCGTGGTAACAGTTTCTTGGGGAGACACAAATGGATAGAAAAAGGTGTCCCGAAACTTTTGTCCATACAGAATCATACCTATTGTAAATGTGAACTAATATAATTCAGTTTTTTTCTTGAACATAAATATTGAATAAAAAATTGTAATCCTAAAACAATATGTAAAATGGGGGGGGAGTGGTGGCTCCAGCGGTTAAGGCGCTGGGTTGGCGATCGGAAGGTCTGGGGTTCAAGCCCCGGTATCGCCAGGCTGCCACTCTTGGGCCCTTGAGCAAGGCCCTCAACCCTCTATGCTCCAGGGGTCCCTTACGAGGGAAATATCAAGGTCCGTGACGTCGGAGTGACGTGGGGCCGCCTTCCCGTGGGCTCACCACCTGCAGGAGGGACCGTAAGGGACGGTGCTGTGAGGATTGGGCAGCAGTCGAAGGCGGGGGCCTGCTTAGACTGCTGCCCCCGCGACCCGAATTACGGATAAGCGGGAGAAAATGAATGAATGAAATGAATGAATATGTAAAATAAAAAAAAAAATCTATATATTTTTTTATTATTTATGTAATTTATTGAAAAAAATGCATTTGTTTAAATTTATAAAATAAGAAAAATAAAGTTGATTAATTACGAACGTAGGTTGTTTTTATGACATTTTTAATATGAATTTTCTATCAAATAAATAATACATTTGTTTAACAAAAAAGAAACAAACCAGGAACTGTGTGTGTATATGTACAAATTAACATCCTGAATTTCTACAGTGTGATATATGACTGCTGTTTGTGTTACCCATAATTCACTGCACCTGCACTTTTTTTCTCGGCAGATAAATCGCAGAAAGGGCTTGCGGTTTATCTTTCCTGATTTATTCCTTTATTAATAAATATAAATAAATCAAGCGAGGTTGTAGCATGTAATCCGTCAACATATTTATAAAAATTCAACTCATTTATCTTAGAAATTTTCAGATTGCTGTTTATCTGCTCTCGCACACACTCCACAATGTAGCGAGCAAAGTTTCCATGACTGCTCTGAGGTAATGTAAACATCAGTGCTAGTTCATGTTTAAATAGCTTTAGCTTAGTGTATATATGTATATATATATAGGATATATAACACACTTAGACACACACAAACTATCATTAAACACTCCAAACACACCAGTAAACTGGTTGGAGTTATTGTGGTTGAGATCCGTCCCAAAGTGTTCATGACGCACAAATGCAGAGATAAATCAATGATTAGCCAATAATATTCCAAAAGTTTACCTCATGTCATCTACAATGCTAATAATATAGCGAACTACTAAACATTGAATACACTTTATGGACAGACTTTTCCAGACGTATGTCGTTCTCCAAACTCGAAATCGGAGGCACACAATTTTCTTTGGATGCGGTAGCATAAAAGTTCCACTTGAGGAGACTAGGAGGCCCAAACCTGCTCCGTCATGACAATGCCCCTGTGCATAAAGCAGCGCCATGAAGATATGCTTCACATCTCACCTCCATCATTACCTGACTTTACTAACACATTTGAGTCTGAAGGAAATCTCTCACAAAAATCCACAAAATCAACACACCCCAAAATCTAGTGGAAGCTTATTTTGACAGCGAATGGGGACTGCAATGTGTTCCTTGATATTCTTGTAATAACATTTTTAGTAGGATTTCAGTCAAATCAAATGTACTTCTTTTTCTCCCTCAAATTTTTTTGGGAGATAACTGGTATCTCAGACAGGTTCTTTAGTTCATTTGCTTGTTGGAAACCTACTTGAAGAGGTTTTTCCACATAGTTCTTATGCAATAAAGGGAGGAGGAACGCTCTTTCTAAAGAGAGAACGTGTTAAATGTCTTGCAAATTGCAGGAATATAATCAAAAGATTTGAGCGATTCACAACACAGAATTCGATCAGATAAAGGCTAATTAGGAAACATTCCTGTCAGACAAATTCTAAGTATTAAAAGGGCAGCTATTAAAAAAAGAAAAAGCCACTGTTAAACAGCAAACAGATATTGGAAACTGTTCCATAACCTTTCGATGCGTGATCCTCCAGAGGCTGGCGGTTGTGCATAAAGTTTGGGTTCGGCTCACAAAGTGGGTGCAGAAATACACAAAGACTCGTTTTTAAGCGGTTTTGTTCACCGACAAACGCCGTGCTACTCTGGACGTTCCAGTAGAATGCATGGAATTGCCATAGAACCCTTTCAGGAGGCTGAAAATTTTTAATTATTAAATTATCTAATAAAGAACCACTAAAATTGTTATTGTTTGTTTTTTTTCCAAAGTGTGTAACAAGTACTCAAATAGCTAAAGGTATATATTAAGCAACAGGCAGGTTCTAGGTATCGGGAGAAAAATAATAGCCAATAATTTTGAGACGTCAGCAAGGAAGTGGTGGAGTGATGATTTAGGTTGGAATATTGGGAAGTGAGATTGGTAAGGTAGGTCTCTTTTAGGATCCCTGAAGGTGTCAACATGGCCTCTGTGAGATATTAGGTCTTTGTTATCGGCAAGAATCGGTTGCGATACGATACGTTGCGATACTGTAAGCAGGTGATATATTAGGAGAGTTCTTATTTTTATTTCTATAAAAATATATATTTAACCAGAACACAGTAGAATCTGCATTTGCATTCATTTCATTTAAAAGTGCATTCCTAACCTAAACCTGTGCCAGCCATTACCCATATCACACCTCAGTGGCATTAATTGTTTCGCAATACATGAACACAAGTAGTATCATTGTACCTAACATGGTCATTCTTTTTTTTTTTTTTAAACATATGCACATAGATTGATGATTATAGTTAGTATTACCATTAGTGTTAGGCTAGTAGTAGTAGCATGATCTGAGTGCTAGCTAGTATTATAATATAGCTAGCTATTATTTCTTCTATAAAGAAATTTCACTTTAGGCTATAAGTGTGAGGCGGACATGTTGTTCCTGAGTTTTGAATCGCGATTCTTTAAACATTTTCGTGACAGAAAAACAAGCATGTAAACAAAAACATATTGCTGTCTGTGCAATCAGTCAAAGCTGCTATTACTTATGGCGGAAGTTATATAAATAGTTTTTACAGCAGCGCCCCCAGGAAACAGGTCGATATTAACGCTAAAATTAGTGGCGTGCCCTTATGCTAGTACTTCTTGTCACTGTTTAAGTTTAGAGATAAGAAAACTTCCAACCTCCTATCTAGCGATTGGGATATTAACTTAAAGCCAAACAACTGCCCTAAATCTTGTATGAATTATTACTTTTTAAATTTTTATATTATTGCATTTTTGAAAATCTATACAGTATCGTCAAACAAAATATCGCCCCTATGAGATATGTGGTGTTCCTCACGTTTCTTTTTTGATCTCAATCTATTAAGAAGTTCCAAACAACAGCTCTAAAAGGTGATACTGGCGTCCAGGCAGAAACTATACATCGTCTTACAAGTTTAATGGATGAGAGAGTTGATAATATATAATATAATATATAAGGGCTCATCTAATAATACGAAACTTTTATTCTCCACACTATTTTTTTGCCTAGTTTTTTAATTGCGTTATTTGTAGGTAAAAATGTATCATATATGAGAGATTTGAGTTTTGAGGTCATTAGAACCTGTTGAATGTTCTTTTACATGTAATATCATCCACATTGTAATATAATTGTTGGGGATACAAATAACATTTTTAAAAATACAACTGGAAAAATTGTGCTCCATAAAACTTTGGGCCAGATAGTATAGGTTTTTCTTGAACAATGAATATTTTCAAAAACTAGCATACTGCTTTAGCTAGATTTGCTAATCATGTTAGATACCGGGCTAAGCAGTGCTGTACTTTAAGATTTCTTTCCTTAGTCCTAGTGTGAGCTAATGTCGACATTTCAGTGTGTCATTAATGCTAACTAGCGCGAAACTGACAGATTTCTTGCACTTTTTGTTTCAAGTTACATGCTAGTCCCGTCACTATTGCCTTTTTTTCCCCTCTCGGTTTTGCACCCATGTGCTTTCTGGAGTATGAAATCTAGTTAGCGTGTTATGCACATCTACCGGCACCAAAATTGAACAACGTTGTTATTTTTTTGCCAATTGCATCATTCTTAAATTAGCATTACAAACTAGCAAACGTATTTTCAGCGTTCGTGTCCGCACGCGTTAGCATAGACACGCAGATTGTAGCTTGCGTGCTGCATTACTGTGCCGTCATGGATTTTACAGACTCGGGAATGAAAATTTACATTGTTTTGCACTTTGCTTGGTCGCAAACATTCTCCTCGTCCTTTGAATAACATTCATGTTCCGGTGCATCATCTTATTTATTCATGTATTCAAAATAGGGCTAAGCAGCTTTTTCATAGCTTTGATTTTAGCTATAATGATGCGTTAGGATTTCTAACAAAGGTACGGACATACAGGATATGGTATTTACTTGAAATTGAATGTAGAAACAAAACCCAGGTAAGAAAATAGTGCAGATTTAATATACTTTTTTTTTTTTTTTTTCCCACTCATATAATCTGCTTTATTGAATTTGCATCAAATATTCTTGGAGTTAAGCTGGTGAAAAAAATATTATATTCTCTAGTTACAATACAGTAATGCATCTCATTTCAATGCATATCTAAAGAATAGCAATTCCAAAAATATACAAAAGAAAACCCAGTGCTAGCATGGTGTTGATGCTATTTTTTTTGTTTGCTTTTTTTTTTTTTTTTTTTTTTAACTGTACACTATATTGTAACTTTTATTTACATCCGTCATTACAACATCGAAAAAGGCACACATACATAGAAACGCTGCATTATGTACAAATATATACAGAATAAATAAACTCTGATCTATGTCGGTACAAAATAAAGCTATGGTGCTCTTATGTATAGCAAATTCTTTCAGACCACCCTGCATAATTATCGATCATGCATTACGTTACGGAGAATTTTGAAAATCGAAAAGAAAAAAAAAATGGATACATCAATCATCAATTACATACATACCAGTAGCTACACTTGATTGTCAGGTGCCATCTTTTCAAATGGTGTTTTTAAATAGTGCAATCCTTTTTTGTTTTTCTTTTCATAAAATAATAACCTCCAGTAAATGCTGGAATATCGATAGTAACGAGATGCAACATTAAAAAAAAAATTTACGTTATGGACATAAACTTTTATTTTCTTGCCAAAAATGTCACAACTTATCTTCTGTTCCTCTGCACAAAGTATTGGCGCTACTCTTGCCCAGTAACCGATTCGATGTAAGAGCATGGTGAAGGTACAGCAAGGTAAAATGAGAAACAGTCCAACAAAAAAAAACCTCCAACAGCCAGTTAGAAACTTGAGGACCATTAACCCCCACTACGTGGAAGACTGAGATATTAAAACCTTAAATTGCATTTTTCCACTAAGAACAGCTTAGTAAGAAAGTCCTGGGACTAACTGTATCCTAATGTTACAATTCTGACCAATAATTGGGGAGCACTAATTTAAGCTTCAACCATGTTCTGATTTTGGCAACAGGGCAAGCAAGACGAGTAAGTAAATTTGTGCACAGGTATGGCTGATACATGCAGTGGAAGCGTGCCATAACTGAAATACCTTGAATTATTTGTCTCTAAATAGAACCTTACAACAGATCCATATCAGGACGGCATTCCCATAGAACCCTTTTATGAGGCTGTCAATACTTAAATAGCAAACGATCCTATAAAGATCCACACACACACAAAAAAAAATCCTGTTTCTTTCTTAGAGTGTACCAAGTACCCAAGTAGCTAAAGGTATATAATAAGCACCAGGCAGGTTCTAGGTATCAAGAAGTAACTAATGGCTAGTTACTTGTTGATATTATTAATGAGAAATATCATTAGTGGTTTATTAGGTAATGGATTCTTCTTAGCTTTCAGAAATTAAGAATTCTATCGGAAATCCTTTCCTTTATGTGGTAGGGTTCCAAATAAAACCATTCCTGGTTCACCAAGAGGGGTGAACAAAAGGACCTTAAAAGGTATGGAAAGTACAGCCAAATTAGAAGTTGTTCACTTACAGTGCTTTGCCATTGGCTCTTTGCAAAATTTTGTTACCCCTCTTGCTTGCCTATAAACCATATGAATCGTGGCATAGGCAGTGCTAAAACTAGTTGTGAAAACTGATTGGTCAACCTAGAACTCTAATTGGAATAACGTTCCTACTCTGTCTCTGGAGTAATGTCCGGATTCGATAAGGGTTCCCACAATGGAAAGCCTGAAATAAATGTTTCAGGTTCTACAGTTTCAAGAAGGCGACAAGTGTCCTATGGTTGCAGATGGAAAATTGGCACATGATATTTATTGTCAAAAGAAACAGAATAACTAAGATACTATCTACTGTGCTCCTTCAAAAAAATATCACCTTAACAAATTTCAGCAGCTGCACATCATATCTGCTTAAAAATCATCAAGGCACTTTAGGCATTATCTCTTGAAGCAGGTCTGATATTGTAATGTTCCAGTGTGCTGCATCTCAATTAAAAGTCGTCTGATGCTCAAGTACCTCCAAGTAATCCGGTTCAGCATGGAGATTCGCTTTGAGTTCAAAGTACTCATTTTTAGTCTGCTCCACCATAACCTTCCTCGGCCTGGTGTACACGAGTGTCTCCATCAGTTTGAGCTCTTGATGGTGCCCAGGGACTTGCACGTCCTGTAGCTGGGAGATGTTTTTCCTGAGATATTCGGTGATGCTCAGTTGTTGGAGTTCACGTTCCCGCTCCAGGATGTTTTTGTACAAAGACCCCTTGTCGCCCAACGAAACGAAATCATGAGCAGGGTACTCATGGGACATCGCCTTGTACTTCATTGACCCGCTAAGCGGGGAGCCATTCTCCTTATCGGTGATGCTGTGGCGAAGCCGATTTGGTTTCTCTATGTCGTAATCCTCTGTGTCGTATTCTTTGTGCTGCAAACAATAGCTGGGGTTTCTGCAAACTTGAATGATGGGACTTCGAGAAGGTTCATCATACATGTTGGGGTCATGCCTCTCAGCCAAGTGGTGAGTAGTTTTCTGTCCATACATGCTGTAATGCAGGTGGATGGGGCTATTTTCACGAGTCTGTTCTTCAGCTTGCTTTTTCTTTGAACGCCTGCGTCGGCGGTGCAAGACAAAGACAATGATCCCCGCAGAACAGAAGATAATAGTAAGGAAGAGAATAAGGAGGCATAGGATTAGGACAGAAAGAGGAACTGCATCCGTTAGGGATCGGAAGAAGCCGTTTATGGCTCCTTCCGGTGCTATTGTTGTAACAGCCCCAAATTCACTCGATGGTAAGGAGTATTGCGTGACCAAACCAGGGCAAAGAACATCATGCTTTAGGAGCCTGACTTCAGCATTGACAATTTTTTTGGGACTGTGGCACAAGATGGAGCCCACCACCGTATCCTTCCTGAGCTTCTCTAACCATTGCTTTATGCTGACTAGATCACATGTACAGTCCCAAGGATTGTCCTCGAGGTAAATCTGTTCCAGGAAATCGAGCTGCTCTAACACATTGCTGACCTGCAGGTGCATGAACAGATTGCTACGCAAATTTAACTTGGCCAAGGGCACGTTCCTAAATATTTGTGCTGGTAGAGCACTGAGCTGGTTGTTGTTCAAGAACAGGAGATTGAGGTTTGTCAAAGGGTTGAATGAACCTGCCTCAATCTCCCTGATTGTGTTATATTCCAAGTATAAGTATTCCAGATTATGGAGGCCTACAAACATAGTAGCAGTAATTCTCTCGATCCTGTTACCATTCAGGTACAGTTTTTTAAGACTGCTCAGACTTAAAAATGCTTCGTTGTCTACATAGTTGATTTGGTTGTTTGCCAGATTGAGCAACTCTAAACTGTCATATGTAACAAAATCATATTTTAGGATTCGCTCTATCATGTTGCCAGTTAAAACAAGCTTACTCGGACTTTGCTGAAAAATTCCGAGGTCTGATATCCTCTGTATGCCCCGATCCTCGCAGTGAATGAGGAACCCTGCGCTGGGATGGTTGTGACAAGAACACTCTGATGCACATGATGTCTTTGGGACATGAGAAGGCGTGGGAATCTTTGCATCATTTCTTGATTCTGGTATTTGGAGCACCTTTGTCGACGGGGTGACCACCATGTCCAGAGACTTGGACGGTTCTTCAAAGTTTATATCCGCATGGGACGGGCACAATACATCCCGTTTTACTTTGGCCAAAGGGATACCCTTGAGATGCTGGGGGCTGTCGCAAACCACTTCCCCAATGGATGACTGTGGTCGCATAATCTCGATCCAGTTCTTCAACTGGAGATTCTGGCAGTCACAGATCCAATTATTGTCCTCCAGCTGAAGCTCAATGATGCGGCCTATGTGCTCTAGAAATCCCACATATGGCAAAGTCTGAAGATTGTTTCCACGTAGGTCCAAATGAGTCAGAGGCACGAATCGGAAGATGTTGCTGGGAAGGAACTCGATGGAGTTATCATTGAGGATCAGGACTTTGAGACGGACAAGTTTGCTAAATGCCCCAGGCTCCACGATTCGGATGAAATTTGTGTCAGCCTGGAGGTATTCTAAATTTACCAAGCCATGAAAAGTATCCTCCTTCAACATCACCAGAAAATTGCTGTTGATGTGCAACTTCTTCAACGAGCCCAGTGCACTGAAAACACCGGGCACCAGCTCTTGTATGCTGTTACCACTCAGATGCAATGTGACTGCGTTCTTAAAAGCCTCCATGTCCTCTGGGAGCAGCTCCACAATATCGTTCTTGTATAGATTTAAATGGAAAGGTCTATCTGAAGGTACTTGGACTTGAGAGATCCTGTTTATATTTCTTTCCTCGCAATTTATGTGCAACACTCCGTCCTTCTCCTCGCAGGCGCACAACGTTTCACAAGCTCCTCCAAAAGATACCTTTAGACTCCCATCCTCCTGCAAACTAGCACAAACGAAAAAGGAACAAAGGAACAAGATCCTGGCCAGCATTGTCTCTCTTGGGTGTCTGAAAAGACAAGAAAAAGCAGAAAATAAGGAATTAGTTACCAGAAGATGAGGGGGAAATCGAAAGAATAAAACACACCGATGGAAAAAACATGGTAATGCATTAATTCGACTGTGATCTCTGACATTTAAATCAGAATTGAAAACCTGTGTCATCAGTTGCTCACCTGCCTTTAATCACATACCTCTGTACCTCACATAATCCTCTTTAGCAATGTGGAAAAAATGTTATTGGTTATCTGTGAATGGTTCACAGGTGTTCCAAAATCCACAGACAGGAGCAAGCTGAAAATCATATGACTCGAAGCTATGCTTTAAAATGTTTCTCATTGTAAACGTGTCTGTGAAATTCAAAGTTCCAACCTTAGCCTCGGATTGTAACAAAGTGCTGACAGCAGAGATTCCCCTATAAAGGTTAAGTACACACTGTCTTACAGAAAACCTCACCAATATTAACGATGACACACAATTTGAATCTGTTTATGTAGAGCATCCGAATCCAAACCTAACTACAGAATGAGGGCATCGTAAACTGGTCTGCTATAACATTATAAAGACCTGCCAAATATTGTCAAGATCCTCCTTTTGCCACTAAAACTGCTCCCAATTATTGCATTGACTCCACAAGTCCTCTGTTTGAGGCAGCGGGCGAGTGGTCGCATGCCGGAAAACAAAAAAGAAAAAAGATTATGATGCATGGCCTCCTAGGACTATCCTACTTTTTCATTCTCCTCAAACCATTTCTGAACAATGTTTTGCAGTGTATCGAGGTGCATTATTCTTCTGAAAGGGGCTACTGTCACTACGAAATACCACTGCAATGAAGGTCATGTTTAGGTAGGTGGGACGTGTCAAGGATCCAAGATTTTACAGCAAACCATTGCTCAGACAATCATCTTCTGGCATAGCTTTTTCCTATAATGCATCCTGATGCCAGGTTAAAAAAACCACACAAACACACAACTGGATGTTGACCGATTTACCGATTAATAGTGCAGATGTTTGGCATTTTTTTTTATTAATTGCCATCGGCCGATTGTGCTGCAATTACGACGATTATAAGGCAGGCGCATCTGACACGTGCTTGAGGAAACATCGTTCTTCCAAACCAGCAGGTGGCACTAGTGTGTATTCGTCATCCAAACAGGAAAACCGTAAGAGCTAGAACTCTAGCTAGAACTCTCCTACGATCATTACTACTTTACTTTATACTTAAAGTATCATTACTTTCTCATATGTTCATTCGCTAAGCTAAGTAGCCAGTAGGAGTTCCCTTCTTTTTCGAATTGCGGAAAAACAGCTGACGCGATCCGACTAGAGCCAACAGTGTGTTGAAAAACTAAAGCCGACCGAAGCGCAAACCCCCTCAACATTGCTGACCCTCAGCCTGGTGTGTCCTGTGCTTTAACTTCTTATACTTCATTCCTAATCAAGCCTTATATTCAACTAGCTGTAGTTTAGGCTCCATGTAGGCACAGGAACCAAAACCTTATGTTGTTCAATAAATGTTTAAGCAATTTTCTGCATGATGTCTTATTAACTAACTATTAGATTCTGTGAGGGTAAAAAAAAATTGGGCCATCGGCTGCCCTGATTTTCTAAATATCGCCATTGGTCAGAGACAAACCAATATCGCTCGACCTCTACACACGGCTCCAATGATGTAAAAGCCACCTTCCTCCACTGTTCCATTGTACAGGTCTGATGCTCACACCGTCAGCACTCTGGACTGGGGTTAGGTAGCCCCATACACAAGCTCCAATGAACTGTGTATTGACACCTGTGTATCACAGCTAGCAGGGGCTTTTTTTTTTAGCGTTTTGTGATGATGTAGCTCTTCTGTAGAATTTGACTGTATGGATTAGCCTTCACTTGCTTCTTCATTTTCGTATTTTTCTCTCCATTTCGGCTTTCGCTGCAAACTGAGACTGGGATTTTTCTTGTCCAAAACATTGAGTTTTGACGTTGCAGTATGGACTGTGGGGAAAAACGGTGGCTTTAGAAAACAATTGTGCCCCAAAGTTTCAAAGCGCCGGAAAGTAAACAAACAGGGGGGCAGAAACGGCGTCTTAACTTTTGCTCATAAGTGCTTCCGGACGTTTCGGTGCGGACGAGCGACTTTTGGGGAAATGATCGAAAACTATAGTGTGAACGCCAAGCGTTTCTGGATTAAACCGGCATTTTCAAATTGATCCGGATTAGCCGGCGACGTAGCCAAAGTAGCCCATGTTCTTGTGTTCTTTCTGTGAAAAACTTTCAAATATACTGTATATTATTCAGTATACTCTATGTAGATGTTTATGTGCTTGTTGAACATCCAATTCTGCATTTAGTCCCCATTTGTTACAAGAACCCCCTTATAATCTGGGAAGATTTTCCGCTTGGTTCTGTAAAGATTTGTGCTCATTCAGCCGCAAGGTAAAGTCCAGTCGGGGAGTAATGTACGTGAGGCGAGGAAGCCTGGGGTGCCGTTCCAATTCATCCCCAAGGTGTTCGAGGTCATAGCTCTATAGCAGGAGATCTTCGACTTGTCATTGTATTGTCATGCTGGAACATCTTTGGGTCTCGTGCTCTGCATCCAAAAGCATCTGATACAATTGTGTTCCTCTAACTTTGTGGTAACAGAAGAACCACATATGGCTGGAAACATAGTGTGTGACTACTGTATATATATACATCGTAAGGAAATCTTGACTAAAACAGGCGAAAGAGGGGGAAGGAATAAAAGCGGGTATGGATTTTCCAAGGATGAAATGTAATCTGATTGGGATCATTTATGATGAATTCTTCCCAAGCCGCCGGACCTTCTGGAGGTTCTGTATTCACGACGCATGTTTTGATAGCTTGTCCTGTGAGGTTGCTTTACACCGTCCTAGCGCCGTTCCTGCAGCGCGACGTACATCCACTCATTTTTCATCAGGTGTAATGCAATTTCGAGCTGACGTGACGACGCAGCGGCGGCACATCTGTTTGACAGCGATGCTACAGACGATCGATTTCCCTGCTGAAATCAAACAGTGGCAGGACAAGTATAAAAGCACAGGCCGTGTGTGTTGATGCAACAAAGCGCAAGGAACAGATGAAAGGAAAAAAAAAAAGCGTATTCCCACCCAGGGACACGAGCACAGGGCGCGAGAAATGCGATTAAAACAATACACAAGGGGGGGGAAAGTCCTGCCGCCCCATTAGGACTCACCGAAGCCGAGATTTTGTCCTCCCACGCAGGCTAAATAACGAGGCCCGTGGAAAAACAGCAGCCAGTCGTGCTACTTGTGAATCCCAGCGTCAATCTCGGTGTGTTTACAAAGAGGAGTAAATAAAAAGTTTATTTCCCAGAACATGTCATGTTTTTGTAGCGCTGATAAATTAGCATTTAATACATCTGCACTTTTGTATGAAATGGCAGCAGCTCAAGAGGTGTTTAGCACGCAATCACGAAACACGGGATCATGAGTAGGTTTAGCCAAACAAATATCACTTGCAATGAATCATCGTTTTTTTTTTTTTTTTTTTTTCGTACTTGTTAATCGTCAAGTTTGCCGTTCAGCACTCTGCGGATAGTAGAATAATCAATGTTTTATGTAATTTTAAATAAAAATGCACATTTTAAATAACAAAAAAATGTAATGAATAGATTTAACATAATGTAAAAAAATATATAACAAATAAAAAAAATACACGTAATTTACTAAATAAAACCTGGGGGTTTTTTTTCAAAAAGCTTAGCTATCCGGTTTTTTGTTGTTGTTGGGATTTATGAATTTAAAAATAAAACTTTAGGTTTAAATTTTTTTTTATTAATTAATTAAACAAACAAAAATAAATAAACAAACCCCTCCCCTCCACAAATTATTTACTGGTATTTATTTTTGTTTTTAATAAATAAAAAATATTTATTATTTATTTACAATGTTAGAAATTTATTTGTAATATGTATTTAAAAATGCACTGTTACTACATAATATAATATATAAAATAAAACACTTTAAAAACAATTCCTTATAAGTTTTCTAGTCTATTACTGTATTTAAGTAGTACATTTTTCGGGGTGGCGTCTGTTTATCGCGGGCGGTTTTGGAACGTAACCTCGCCGATAAATGGGATTACTGTATTTCTTAAAATGAAAAAAAATTCAGCAATAACTCCCCGTCTTTATTCATTTAGGAGGTGTATATCCAGTCATTTTTTTTTTCTGGCTGAATTTATATTAGCAAAAGGCTGTTATATTCGGTAGTTTATTAGCATTTGTCGATAACCATGGCGCCCTGATCGCTTATGGAGGACACGTTGTGTCTCGTTCAATAAAGCCACAGAAAAGCGGTTTATTTCAATTCCAGAGCGAGAAGCAGCTGAACATTTACACTTTAATTGCACCTTACGCGGCCGCTCCTCATGAAATATTCACGTGGCAGGGCGCAGGTTGCGCTTTGTGTTGGCAGAGGGCATTTTTCATGTCTGGATACTTCGCAATAACCGCCACTGTTTGCGACACTCGTGCAGGGAGTGACACGTTTGTTACGCCGAGGCTGGTAATAACACGCTGTTAGAGCAATAGCTTAACTAGCTTTTTTTTTCTTTTAATCTAGAGCACATTTTATCCAACTAATCTTAGCTAGTATGCTTTGGTTTGCAAAAATGATTCGCTTCCCAACAGAATCGCTAATGTTGTTTGTCATTTTATCATCGAACAACTCGATTCAAGCCGGTACTTTTTGTGCTATGACGAGATTTTGACCTCGCATGCCAACCGCTTGAAATTATTAGCATGAATTAGCAAGTCACTTGTACATGTTTACTTGAATACGCTAAGATAAATTGCCTGAGGTGCTTAAAAATTGAGCCAATGCATACATTGTAAACCTTGATCATTATTGTGTTTAGACTCGTGCTGGCTGGCTTGCTATTGAATTTGGATTGCACACACACACACACACACACACACACACACACACACAAACTTCAAACTTGGCTATCTACCCAAGAGATAATAGTAATTCTACCTAAATATTTATTAGTTATATAGACTAACATTAGCTCAGGCTCTGTTTACTAAATGGTGAAGCTTGTGATTGGCTAGTGCATAGCATGTTGGCTACTCAGCCTCGTATTAACGTCTACTTTAATAGGAACACCCATTTACCTCAACAGCTAAATTTTATGGACAAAAGTATCGGGACCCCTGAATTAAACTCCCAGAAGCGTTACCTCAAATCTGAATGCGCACAATTTTTTTTCTTCACTTAAACTGGGAAACACAAACCTGTTTCTGTATGTCGAAGTCTCTGTGCACGAAGCCAAGTCCAGCTTTATACATAGGATGAAGCGAAAGATCTTGAAAGGCTTCGGAACCCCGTCCCTCAATTGGAACGCTGACTGCAACCCAGTCCCGAATTTACTCTAAAACCTTGTGGCTGATTAAGCACAAATCTCCACAGGCACACTCCAAAATCGAGTGGATCATCTCCCCAGAAGAGTGGAGATTACTATTAAAATGAATGGGTACAAAACATGGAATTGGACGTTCAAAAAAAAATCTTTCATCATCCCAATCTTTGTTGGGTCTCCACAAACTTTTGACTAATAGTAGATGTAGATAGACAATCATATCGATCCCAATAAAAAAAATTGCAAGCTTCAGTTTCCAGAAAATTCGGATCGCATGGGATTTTCACGCAGAGCAGAAAACTCGAGTTTAAATAAAGAATGGTGCAAAAAACAAAAAACATCGAATGAGCCAAAGTACTGTAGCTGGAAACCCCATGGTACAATCAGGGGATATTGTCTAGATTGCTTCAAGTTTCCAGGAAGGATAAAATAAGTCAAATATTCAGATTGAAGACTAGCAAATCAGATATAACATCCAAGTCATGGTCACACGAAATAAAATTTTCCTCATGTGTTTGTTGCTACATCAAGTGTATATGCTAATAATCCCCCTAATAATCTGTTAGGAAATGTTCCCGAAATGTCCTCCATTTTCTTAATGTAATCTGACAGGAAATAATCAAAAAAATACCATCCGTAGATTAAACTGAAAGGAATTTTTCATCGCACACTCGGATGCTAATCGGATTAGCTGTAATTATTTCACAGCCGTTAGTTATTAGATCGACGGGACAGAATTGAATGTGAAATGAAAAATGAACATCTGGAAGCACCAGCTGCTGCCTTATCTCGAAATAATGTGGGAGCAGGTTCCCCACACACACACACACACACACACACACACACACACACACACACACACACAGAGAGCATGTAAATATTCTAGGTGTCCTGGTGATTAAGTTGTAATTATTATGAGTAAAAATGTTATTCATGCTCTAAGCGCTAGCTCCGCCCCTTCATCCTGTCACGATCGATGAATATTCATTGTCAGAAGAACAAATAAACAGTCCGCAATGAGACACAGTAAGTGACATACTATAGAAGCCACAATCCAAAATCTAGTGGAACATCTTCCCAGAAGAGTGGATTGGGACTATATTAATTCTTATAGAATTTATAATGATTTTAAAGCTTATAATGGGAATTTGTATTGGTTTGAATACAGTGAAATTTCTACTACTGGTCATTTTCTATTCCAAGTGGGAACCATTAAAAAGCAATAGAGCACTTTTGTAAACTTGTAGATCTAGGTTCCTGGGAATTTTCAAGACTTGAAACTTTCCATAGGAATGAATGGGAATATATGGGAATTCATGAGAACAAACTGGGAATTGAATTGCAAAATTGCAGGTTGGCCTATAACAAAGAACATAAATGTAGTTAAAAGAAAAAAGTCAGAGTCTGGAGTTCAGAATAATCTTGGTTGAAAGAACTAGATCGTTTCTTGAATCCAACACACAAAATAACGTCAACTTTTTTCACGTAAATGACTTAAATGTGACGGATTTAGGTTTAAAACTTTTAATGTTTAAAGCTTTTGTGCAAGAAAATGATACTAACAATTAAGTAAAAAAAATCTGTATGTAATGTATGTAATATGTAATAATATATGTATTTATATATTTATATACATTTCCCCAATTTCCTGATTAATTCCCATAAATTCCCGGTAGGTTTCCAACTTCGAATATGTCCAAAATTCCCCAGATGAAGTTCTCATGAAAAGTTTCTGGAAATTAACTGGAAATTTTCTGCCCCTTTGCAGCGGCCCTACAGTATGTAGATCGCATGCTGGTATTTACTGGACAACCATTAAAGACCATTAGGGCCCTAAGTTTAATAAAAGTTTAATTCAACCCTCTACATAATGATAATTGTTTGATTATGGTGTTACTGGTTAACAGCTGATGGGAAGTGGAAACCATTAGAATTTCTGTCAGGGTTTCTATCTTATTTTATTTCCAGCAAAGGCCGTAAAACGTTATCCGTCCACCCTTTCGTGTCGTTTTTTAAGTGTCTTTCTTTGTCTGGAAGTCTGTGAATAACATATCAGTGGTGACAGTCATCGCTTCTTTTAAACGCTCGCCAGCACTGGAGGGGCTTCTTGTGCTTGTTGAGGATATGGATAATACAAAGTGACGCCTCGGTAAGGAGCTTTAGCTCTCTCTACGGGGTTTGTGAAAAGGGATTGCTAGCCTTTTTAAAACCTCTGTTCATTGGTATTTCAAACTCGAATAGGAACGAATCGTAGAATTTCACATGGTAAGTGATGTGAAGACGTGTTGAATGATCCCTGGGGACGTTTCAGCAGACTGTAACAGCAAATTCCATTTGGCATGGAAACGAGACCTATATATTAGCCGTCTACTACTGCTTGGCTCGGGGTTCTATGCATATAAAGTTAACTTTTGATAAATATGCAGCTTAACGGCTAGTTGATGTGATGCAACCGGAAACCCTGCCCATAATATTAATTATATTTGACGTTTTTCGAGGCGATTTTGTGTATTTTAAAATGTATTGCGATCACTGATTATGGAAAAGGCTCAACAATCGATGGATACGCTCTGAATAGACAATTTAGTTTTTCCTAAAAAATGCAAAATGCATTTACACTGGGTTTCTGGGGTGCAGCTTCAGGAACCCTTCAAGTCTCTGCTTAAAAAATATAAAGAAATAAAAAATTGTTTAGACAAATACATGCACTTAACAGGGAATAGCTACCGCTGGAAAGTAACCTTAACATTCATTATCTTTGCCACTCGTTCTGGCAGTAACCAATAATTTGTTTACACTTTTAAACAGGGTTTCACAAAGTCAAATGTAAGACTTTTAAAGAACCTTTTAATAGAATTAAGAATGAAATAAAATTCAAGACCTTGATCGCAAAATCAAAAACAAACACACAAATACGATGCTAGCGACCGGCCTTAACCGAGCCTTAAATTCATAGCTGGAAAATAAAATCAGTTTTACGTCTGTGGTACAATCCGCGAGAGATTCGCACCAAACGCAGAAAGCTGATTGGCTGTTGCATGTTTAGCATCTCATTTGTAGTCGTAATACAGCGACTCGCTGAACTACGCCACCACGTAAACGAACAAACATAAACAATCGAAAGTGTTACATGGACATCGGAAAATTAAGACTTGTTTAAAATTATTTTCGATCTAGAACAGCAAATTTAAGACTTCTTAAGACCTAGCGGCGGAGCTTACAGTACAGAATGCTGCTAATTGGTCAGAGATCGTCCTGATTCATTTGTTAGACACCAGATCAGTTTTTGGATATTTTTCAGTCTTCTTTCTTTTTTTTTTTTTTTGTTTGATGCAAATACACCAACAATACTCCTTTTGGGAAACAATGTTTTCTGGTTCTGACATTCCAAAAGAAGAAAAAAGGGTGGGAAAAAAATTAAGTACCAATCACTATAAATAAATTAAAAAACATGACTCGGGGTCGTTCCGCCTCCTGTAAAGCATCCGGTATTGTTTCGAAACGAAAGCTCAAAATGTGCAGAATGGGAAGCGTGCATTTGTTCACATGAAAAACGACAAGTTCAAGTTCTTTCCCCTTTAACTACTTGAAATTACTTCGCTGCTATCGTTTCTATAGAAACGGCTCATTCGCAGGGACTTTGGTAGTGGATGCGCTACATAAACAGATCCTTAAAACCTAATCGTTCATACGGTGGCGTTTTCTGTAAAGAGTCTTTTATTTACACAGCGTTTATTGCTTACGCATTCCACATGCTTGGTATTAACTTCTGGAGTGAGAAAGAGCAAATGAGAGGGAGAGGGGAGGAAGAGAGAGAGAGAGCCCATTTGGAAAATGTTGGACCATTTGGAGACCACGTGATGAGTGTGTGCTGCATGTGGAGAGTGTGTATTGCACATGACAGCTGAGTGTTGCATTTAGAGAGTGATTGCGTGTTGCGTATGGGGGGGTGCATTTATGTGACAAGTGTGTGTTGCATGTGGAGAGTGTGTGTTCCGTATAGAAAGTACGTGTTGCATGTGAAAACTGGGTGTTGTGTACAGAATGTGTGTTGCATGTGGCGTTTGTGTTTCATGTGGAGAATGTGTTGCAGAGAGAGAGTGTGTGTTGCATGTGAAGATAGTGTTGATTATAGAGGGAGTGTACCGTATGTAAGAAGTGTGTTGCACGTGACGAATGTATGTTGCAAATGAAGAGGGTGTGTTGTATGTGAGCAGTGTGTGTTGCATGTGACGTGTGTGTTGCATGCAGAGAGTGTATTGCGTGTCAGGAAAGTGTGTTGCATGTGACGTGTTGCATGTTAAGAATGCGCATTACATGCGAAGAACGCAAAGGAAGTGTGTAATTAGTTTAGAATGTGTACTGGATGTTTACATTGTTTATTGTACTGCATGTAGATGGGTTGTATTGCAGCATATAAAGGTGTAGAGTGTGTATTCCTTCTGGGACGTGTGGGTGGTGTGGGAACAGTGTGTATTTCGTTTTGAGTGTGTATTTCATGCAAAAGGGTTTTGAATACTGCTTGTGTAGAATTGTGTAGAGTGTGTATTGCGTGTGAAGAGTGTGTACTGCATGTGCAGAGTTTTGTATTGGGTGTGAATAGTGTGTGTATTGTATTTGCAGAGTATTATGTGTGAATAGAGTGTGTAATGGGTATTAATAATGTGTGTACTGCATGTGAAGAGTCTGTACTGGGCATAAATAGTGTGTGCTGCTTGTGTAGATTGTGTACAGCATCTGAAGAGAGTGTGACAAGGTGTAAAGTGTGTACTGCTGTTGTAGAGTAGGTATTTTGGGAGAATAGTGTGTGCACTGGGAATAAACAGTGTGTACTGCGTGTGAAGAGTGTGTACTGCGTGTGAAGAGTGTGTACTGCATGGGTAGAGTGTGCACTGGGTGTGTAGAGTGTGCACTGGGTGTGTAGAGTGTGCACTGGGTGTGTAGAGGGTGCACTGCGTTTGAAGAGTGTGTACTGCCTGTAAAGACTGTGTGTACTGCCTGTGAAAAGTGTGTATTGCGTGTGAAGAGTGTGTATTGCATGTGAAGAGTGTGCACTGCATGGGTAGTGTGTGCACTGGGTGTAAAGAGTGTGTACCGTGTGTGAAGAGTGTGTACCGTGTGTGAAGAGTGTGTGTTCAGCATGTGTAGTGTGTGTACTGGGTGTGTGAAGAGTGTGTACTGTGTGTGAAGAGTGTGTACTAGGTGTGTAGAGTGTGCACTGCTTGTGTGTAGAGTGTGCGCTGGGTGTGAATAGTGTGTGTTCAGCATATGTAGTGTGTGTGCTGCATGTGTGAAGAGTGTGCGCTGGGTGTGTGGAGTGTGCACTGCGTGTGAAGTGTGTGTACTGGGTGTGTAGTGTGTGTACTGGGTGTGTAGAGTGTGTACTGGGTGTGTAGAGTGTGTACTGGGTGTGTAGAGTGTACTGCATGTGTACTGGGTGTGGAGTGTGTGTTCAGCATGTGTGGAGTGTGTACTGTGTGTGTGTAGAGTGTGTACTGGGTGTGAAGTGTGTACTGCATGTGTACTGGGTGTGGAGTGAGTGTTCAGCATGTGTGGAGTGTGTACTGCGTGTGTGTAGAGTGTGTACTGGTTGTGTACTGGGTGTGGAGTGTGTGTTTAGCATGTGTGGAGTGTGTACTGCGTGTGTGTAGAGTGTGTACTGCGTGTGTGTAGAGTGTGTACTGCATGTGTGTAGAGTGTGTCCTGGGTGTGAAGAGTGTGTACTGCATGTGTACTGGGTGTGGAGTGTGTGTTCAGCATGTGTGGAGTGTGTACTGGGTCTGTAGAGTGTGTACTGGGTCTGTAGAGTGTGTACTGCATGTGTGTAGAGTGTGTACTGCATGTGTGTAGAGTGTGTACGGGGTGTGAAGAGTGAGTACTGCATGTGTACTGGGTGTAAAGAGTGTGTACTGCGTGTGTGTAGAGTGTGTACTGCGTGTGTACTGGGTGTGAAGTGTGTGTTCAGCATGTGTGGAGTGTGTACTGGGTGTGTAGAGTGTGTACTGCGTGTGTGTAGTGTGTACTGCGTGTGTGTAGAGTGTGTACTGCGTGTGTGTAGTGTGTGTACTGCATGTGTACTGGCTGTGGAGTGGGTGTTCAGCATATGAGGAGTGTGTATTGTATGTAAACTGCACAAAGAGTGTGTGTATTGTGCGTATAGAAAGCGTGTACTAAAAGCTCCGTACGTGTCCATTGTGTGTCCATGTCGCAGCGTGTTCCAATCCCCTCGTCCCCTACACTCTTAAAAAACCTCAATCGGTCTCAACATTGTCCTTTTGCTGAACCCGACACACCTTGATTCATCCGAAGTGCCCAGAGGTGCCTCGTTCTTTGTTTCTAGTGTTCCCTTCTTTTTGATTTATTTATAAATCTTCTCGTTCACTTTTTTAATGTTTCCAAGCAATCCCTGTTTTTAACCACATTCTACAGTTTGCAGGTTTCCTCCTTTCAACTGTTCCCTAGTTTCCAGTCTTTGTTTCAATCGTTCTGGTTTCCGAGCTTCTAGAGTTCCATACTTTTCTAGTGTTCCCCATATATAAATTTCACTGTAGTTTCTAGTGTTCCCTTCTTCCACCAGTCTCCCCAGATCCCTTTGCTCCCAAATTCCTAGTGCACCTCCATTGTGTTCCTCTGTTTTTTTCTAATTTCTTTCTTTCTTTTTTTTATGTATTTTATTTATTATTATTTAAATATTTTAATTTTTTATAACATTTTTATGTAAAACCCACTACATCTCCATCTACTCTTTCCTTCTCCCCGAGCCTGGCACGGGAAAAGAAGCGACACGCACGCGCGTCTGCGCGCGCTACTGAAATTGGCACCCCAGAGCACTAACACTTTTATTCTCGTCCAAATTGCGCGTGCTTAAACGATCTTTTTTTTTTTTTATGACATCGAACTGTCAGTTAATGGCACGCGCAACGAGGCGGCCCTCGCGCATTTCATCGCGCGCATGCAAACGCTTTCCAAAATGATGTGGGGTTTTTTCCCGTATGTAAATTTATTTTTTTTTACACTTTATGGCACTAGTCTGGGGCGAAAGCGCGTGTGTGCGTGCGCGAGCGTGTGTGTGTGTGTGTGTGTGTGTGTGTGATGGAATAGACGCAGTCAATCTCTGGCTCGTCCTCCGAACTTCACTGCAGAACTGCACTCATATCAATAACGCCGAACAGTACAGTACTACCGAGGACACGGCACGCGCGTGGCGCACGCGCTTTAATGCGTTCCAGCGGAATTATGACGAAACAAGTCAATCATTTAAATAAACAAATAAATAACCACCCGCACTCACCGCTCTTGCAGGTAAAATCCACCCTAAGTCACTTCATTCGCCTTTTCTAATCAGATCAGATAAAAAAAAAAAAAGCAACAAAAGTCCGAAATTGGGACAGAAGACACACCGAGGACCGGAAACGTCCCATTGATAAACGCGCTGAACGGCACGTGCGTTAATACGAAGTCTCCAGATCCCCGGTTTAAAACGGAGCTCGCGCTTCTACGTCCGTTCTTGTCTTTACTGCTGCTGTCGCTTTTGCTCAGCGTATGTGTGTGTGTGTGTGTGTGTGGCGTGAGGAGCAAAGGAGCACACAGAACTGCACCTGAGCTCCTCCTGCTGTTAGTGCGGCAGATATGCACCACATTCTCTCTCTCTCTCTCACACACACGCACAGACACACACACACACACACACACACACACACACACACACAAACAGTTTTGTTTGGAGAGTCGCAATATATATATATATATATATATATATATATATATATATATATATATATATATATATATATATATATATATATATATAGGGATACACACTTGTACAAATATTTTTACTTCCACACGGCATTTAAATTTCCATACGATACATCGCAACGCTACCCGAAACGTACGAATCTCCAGCCTTGTGGGCCCCCCAGGGCCGATTCTAGCCTTTCTGCCAACCTAGGCAAGATTCCTATTGTCATCCCACCAACAACCTTCAATAAAACAGGTTAAACACATTAATTATTGAATAATTGCCTGAATTCAAGTATGTAAACATACTGTAAATGAAACTTCCGGCGAGGTAGGGGGGCTCACCGGCGCCCCCGCCGTAACTGGTTGCACCTTAGGCGACTGCCCAGTTTGCCTATGTTATACAATACACAGCAGTTCTACCGTACGTTCAGCTGATAATACGTTTGTAAATAAATCAATAAACAAACAAACTCGATCTGTTTTGCATTGAGGAACAAAGAGAAGTCCTGTAGCCAGAAGGACACGAGCGCTTTGTAGAGAACCGAGCTCAATCCTGAAGTGATCTCTTTCCCTGATCCAATTTGCATGCAGTTGTTTTCCATAAACATCCATCTGTATTTCCTTTAGGCAAATCGTCGTCACCTCAGCTGGCCGCTTTAGCACATCTGCTAATCCCTTGTAGTCAAACTAGCCACAAATATCTGTCTCACTTCCAGGATCTGGCCGGAGTACTTGTTGATAGGCTTTCAGTGCGCTACAGTGTACAGAGATTGCACAAATAAATAGTTTCTTTGTGGTCGCAAGCTTGGGCAGTAGCTTGAAGTAAAATCATCCTTCTTGTGGTAATGGCCGGTGATTACTTTTTGTGGTGATTCAACTGACTGAATATTTTTTTTCCCTAGTGAGTGATCTTGAGGTGACAACATGAGGAAAAATTGATTTAAAAGAAACCCCAATGTCATCAGTGTGGCATAGTATGGTTATTACCTTCTATAAGACAATATTTTCACGAAACCGGCCTTGAAGGTGTGGCGGATAAATACAACAAAATTGTAACGATCAGCATAAAAACTGGTACGTTCCAAATATAATAATAAACATGAATCCATGTGTTGTTTTTTGTTTATTTTGCTAACTTGAGGGTTTGAATTTAACGGTAATATATTATGTGTTAGCGGCCGGACCCCCTTTAAGAAGGTAGCGGATGGCGGTAAGTCTGACTGAGGCATCTTGATTGGCATCAAGATTGAGTCATAGACAGATGTGGTGAAGAGAATCTGGTAATTTTCCACAATAAAACACTGTTCAGAATCAGAAAATGAATAAAATGGAAATAATGTAAGTTATGTATTCTTTCTGTGCAGCCCGGTACCAATTGACCCACGGATCGGTGCCGGTCTGCGGCCTGGGGGTTGGTGACCACTGCTGTAGGGCATCAGGATTGAGAGCTGGGGGGGCAACACAGGTTTTATGGGTTTCTCAGGAGTAGCATTTGTAGCTCGATTGAGAGTGAAAGCAAAAGAGAATGAGAGGTTATTAGATAATGATTGATCAGTCAATTAAAATCGCATAACAACAAATTGAGAAGGTGACTTTTGTCTAGAATCTTCCACCGAATGTTACCTCAGAATATCGCTGTAGGCAAGAAGAATGTATTGAACGGTACTTCCAGATAAGGACAATTTGTTCGACCAATTGTTGGTACCCATGAAAACCAAATATAAATAACTGCATTTCAAGCTAGTTTTTATTTTTTATTTAACATATTGATAAGCCACAATGCTTGTCCTCTGAACAGAAAAGACTGGAAAGGTTTGGCAAAACTCAAAATGTAAGCATTCAAAGTAAAGAATATGTTATAGTTACTGTAAAACCTTTGTTTAAGGGTTGCTTTGCTGTTTCTGGTATGGGGAGCCTTGAATCTGTCTAGTACTTATGACATAAGACTACCAAGCCATTCTGGGGGAAAATGGCCACAGTCGCCACCGGCTCGCTCATCAGGGACAAACTTACTCATAAACAACATATTCATTTTTAATCACCGCATTATCTGTGTAAAGCTGCTTTGAGACAATGTTCATTGTTAAAAGCGCTATACAAATAAAAATGAATTGAATTGAATTGAAAATGGTACTGCCTAACCGGGTGCTCCTCCAGCAGGATAATGCCCAAATACATTGATGAACGGCATTTACTTTAGACAATTTCAAGTTATTTCAGAGAACTTTGTGGGTTCTTCTTATTTTTCCACAGAGAGGTACCAACAAATTTGACCAGTTGCTCTCTTCTGGCTGAATTACGGTTGTGGCATGGTCATGTGTCACTAGCTTTATCACTTTCCTCTTAGATGCCCACAAGGACTGGGCTAAGTTTGCTGCTGTGGTCAAACCAGTATTCCTTCATGGAAACTGGAGAGTTGATCCACATGCCTTGACAAGTGGCTGTCAGTGAGTCTACGAGGAAGTACACATCAGCTCTTGGTAAAGCTCTGGTGTAACCAGACACCATCCATCAAAAAACGATTCTGTGCAGGGCACATTTTCACAATCCAACATGGCATTACTTCGGTGGGAAAATTGTGACATTATAAAAGTTATCATTTTAGTGTACTTTGTTTATAAAGGTAGTTTTTGAGCTATCAAATGGTATATAAAACATACCCTACCTATGGAAAGCCATGGACCTTGGTATTTTGAAAGAAAAAGGCTTTCATGAGGGAACAAATGCTAATAACATGTGAATAGAGAGCTGAGGCGACATAGGGCTGATGCTAAGTTCAATAGCTACACAAAGTTAAACAAATTTCAACTTCCTGTTTTGTTTATTTTTATGTTTAAATTGCAAACACATTGCTTTATTGTAGGATTCATTTGTTTCTGGTGAACCTTTTGCTAATTTATACACTGACCTAATATCGAGCTTAGCATTGAATTGTAAATACGCTCTACTTCTACAACTGTTGTTCTTACCTCGATATTAGCTTATTTTGCTTTGAACTCATCACACTGATCTACCCCTTAAACCCCCACAACCTGACCCAGTCCCCCACTTCCTACCAAGTGTACATCTTTTGTTTATACTTTCTCTAAAATTAAGTAAAAACTGCAAACTTCACAAATTTGGTCATGTTCCATTATAAATGTGACTCGTTGTTTACTGCAGAGGAAGCCTCCTTCTTGAAAGGAGATGCTTCATATAACCAAACGCTGTAGCAAACTGCTGATACACCAGTGTTGGTTCTGCTTAAAAGTGATTATTGAACACCGCACACACACACCTTATCTCATTCTGTAATCAGAGACTGGGCTTGTTTGTGCCTTTCATATGCGATAACAGTGAAAGCTTTGGAAAAAAAAAAAGGAAGAAGAACAAATTGTCACGCAAAACTCATGCCTACTGCAAACAAATGCGCTGGAATGCGAGTGAACACGTTTTGGCCTTCCGAATGGCCTGGATATAATGGCAGGCTTTCATTTAATGGAAATTCATCTGCTAGTAATAATGAAATGAGTAAACAGTACTGCATCATTAAAAATGTGCTGAAGAAAAAAAAAAAGAATATATTCATTAATAAATATAATATAATAGACAATAAATATAGCGCTCTCTGTGCAGCACGCCCTCTTACGTGTAAAAACAAACAGCATGTCTCGTCAGTGATTTGCCTCTAGAGGCCGCTCTCATAATGACATTGGACTCGGTGTGGATTTTTGCCAAAAGTTCCAGCAATCAACTATAACAACCTTAATTAATACTAAAGTAAATTTTACTTTGAAAACCAACCTTTATTATCAAATATAGCTATGGTATGAGATAAACATATATATAAAATGAAAATTTCAAAATATGTCTCTGGCATTGTTCAGGAGGCCAAATGTTCACACACGTATTATTGTGAATTGTTGTATTTTTTTCAGCCTATAGACTTGAAGTATTTCATAATTTTTACATCCCAAGTCAGTGATATGTCAGCAGCTGAAATTCTGTTCCGATGAACACCGTTTCCTTGCACTCTTAGACAGGAATGAAATGTCCACAGTGTACCTCTTGATGGATCGTCGAAGACGGGTTCGGTGTGTGAAATTTACTCTTTGACTAGCATCAAATGTAATCACACCTGAATACACACTCTAAGATGTCTATCTTGAAAATTACTGACGAGTGTCTCAGCAACTCCACGATCTTTAAAGTGACATGTTGCCAAGGACCTTGGAATAGGTCCTGATTTTACCTTGGGTGAAGGTGAAAAAAAAGACTGAGGTGATTAGAAGTCTGAGATCATACACGTAGCATAGCACTCAGGTGACATTGTTCTGAGGTGACGGCGAGGAAAAGTGACATTTGACTGAGCTGATATGGGATAGAGGTGATGGAAGTGACAGAGGGGGGCCCTTGGAATATAGGGCCGAAGTGACATTAGTCTGAGGTGATTTAGGGCCAGTATGAAATAAAGCTGAGCTGATATAAGAAATAATAGGATTAGATGATGAACGGGTGGGGAGACATAAGAGCTAATTATATAGGGTTTAGGTTATAAAGGTTTGAGGTGGTACAGGGCAGAGGTACCATAGGGCTGAGGTGATTGGGTGCTATATGGCTGAGGTGGCAGCACTTATATGGGATCTAGGTAAGATAGGACACTTTAGAGAATCTAAGACTCTGGCAAAATGGGGCCAATGGAATACAAAGTTTGAGAATATGGAGCCCTAGAAACATAGTTCCTAAATACAAAAAGTTTTAAAACCACATGGTTCTGCAAAGATTGGAGCCTGGTTATACTGGGAAAATAGTGCTTGCTTAGGGAATATTGTACTCTAGGTATATAGAGGTGTTGCAAAATTGCAACATTTTGATCTTCAAATGCTTTCCAGTTTTCACTCTGTTCCTCTTTCCCCAGCATAGCCTCAGTTTCCTGTATGTAGATGCCAGGAGCATAACCCAGTATGGTGCTAACTGGTGCTATTCTGACCACCCCCCAAAAATGTCGAAACCATTCGGCAACTTGTGCATGATGATTGTCGGAGAACCCTAAGCCCAATTTCAGGTTTTGAATAAGTTCCTTTACTTTTTGTTTTGCTGTACTTTTTTTTTTTTACTTTACTTTTATACTGTAACAACTTTTAGTTTTCTGGGGAGATTTTCTGCTCAAGTGTCATCTAAGGAGTTCATACCATTTGGTGCTCAAAAATCAGAACTTCCCCAAGTTTTTCCAGTCATACCTTGTCCATGCCTTCATGAACCTTCATGTTTGCATTGGGTTATATTTATGGTTAAACAGCATACAAAGACATCCTATATACTAATTGTGGGTTTTACTTTTGGGGAATATGTATTAACCTATGGTGGTCATGTGACCACAGACATATGGATTTGTAGTGTACCATGTTTTTGTTTCCTGAGATGCTTTTCTACTTAACGCCATTTTAAATGGTGGCTATTTAAGTTCCTGTAGTCTTCCTGTCATCTGCAAGTGGTCTGGCCATTCTTTCCAGGAAATCTCAGCCTATTAAAACGGCTTACTGTTCTTCTTTTTTCACACCATCATGACTATTGTGCATGAAGATCCCAGGAGATCGGCAGTTTCTGAACACGAAACCGGCCCGTCTGGCAACCATGCAATGCTCAAAGTCACTGAAAGCACATTTGAAGCTCTTGACCTGGATCTGCATGATGTTATAAGTTACATGCTATCGTATTAGCTGGTTGGATATTTGCAGGCATACAAGTGTTTGTAATAAACCGGACAGCAAGTGTAAGCCTTTAATATTGCATTGTGCTGCAAAAAAAACACTTACACTGGTATATATTGTAAAACATTGCAGAAGTAAAAAAAACATGTTCACACACAAACACAAGTGGTGGCTGTGGAAAAGAGGGAAAAAAAAAACGTATCACCTTTATTAAAAACGCTGGAGGATGCGAGAGCCGCGGCATATGTGTGTTATATTTCATTTTCTGATATCCATCTCCAGTCGAGCTTCTTATTCGCTTTATTCCGCCTGTGTAATTTATCACGCTGGCAGATAAGGAAGGAAGCACTTATTATTGGTTTCGTGCCATGCAGTCGATCCGGTGTGGACGACGACTGGCTAACGCGAGGGGGCTCCCGAGCTCGGTGCGGGTCTTAAACGTCGCCTTCGCCAGACCGCCGGCTGTCCCTGCGGCATTTGTTCCGCCAAGCACAAACTCTGAGGTGTACACCTGCAGATACAGCGGCGTATTACTCCTTTAGAGCAAAGAATTACGCCTCATGGAATCCAACTAGACGTAGCGTATTTATTTTGAACCACTGCTGCTAATTGACATAACTTATGCATGGTAGCATAGTAGGACGTGAAAGCTAATTATGGGAAATTTGTGTGCCATAGCTTTAACATCGCTATTACATAATAGCTAACTTCACAACGTAGTCCCTAATTGCATGACCTAACGATATATGATGAACCAACTACTTAGCAAATGAAGAGGCAAATTATCTCCGATACTGATCATGGCACACACTGGTGATTATGCAACCTAATCTCTAATTCGGCACATAACGGCTTATTATGTACGGCCTACTGTAAGATTTGTCGCACATCCGCTAACTTGGACGTGTAAAGAACGCTGTTTGGTGAATCTGAAGGTCAGAAAGTGTTTTTTTTTTGGGGGGGTATTTTTTATTGCGGCTTGTCAGATGGGTGCTGATGATAATCACATGATGCGTTCTGGGTTTAACACACAACACTTTGTGTGGTGTAATATTAAAACCTTGAGGCTAACACACACACACACACACACACACACACACACACACACACACACAAAAGCAGAGATCATTTGATAGCAGGTCGTCGGCTTTTGTAAAGCAGCCGATGTTTTCTTATTTTATTATTCCGCTCCGTGTGCGTTTGAAAAGCTCAGAAACGTCCTGTTTGTTGTTTAATTGTTGGGTTTTAATTAAAAATGAATAAGCTGTTTGCCGATTGGTCAGGTGCTGGCTCCGATTACAGGGAATGGCTTTGTGTCACAGACAAAAGACATTTTCCAGAGGGACGGAAAAATGGACACACACGCAAGCCGACATAGTTCTATGGGGCTTAAGGAGCTCTTTAAGAGTCTCCGGTTTCACAGAAATAGTACACAAAGGTGGGAATTCCAGGCATGTTTTCAATGTTTCAAAACCTGTCTTATCCTATTCTCCCACTCGCCCTTGACTGAGACCCTTTACAAAAACATTGTAAGCTTATTTCCTCAAGGGGAAACCATTAAGGCATTGACATAAACGCAAATTGGGTAACGTATTGTCTAATTGTGATTGCGTTAAAGTGGATACTGTCAGAAAGTACTGAAGAGATGAGGAAAAACAAATATAAATAAATAAAAACCAAACCTAAAAAAATGAAAGGTACTACATAACTTCTAAAGCAATCCAATCTATTTGGCTAAACTCTATACAGTCATTCATTCATTAATTCATTCATTTTCTCCCGCTTATCCGTAATTCGGGTCGCGGGGGCAGCATTCTAAGAAGGCCCCCGCCTTCGACTGCTGCCCAATCCTCACAGCACTGTCCCTTACGGTCCCTCCTGCAGGTGGTGAGCCCATGGGAAAACTCTATACAGTTTGCTAGCAAAACACAACTAGCATGAGTCATTTCATTTCATCACAAGAAAAGTTTGGTGTTAGCTGACGATAGCATTGGCTTGTACATGTGCTGCTAAGTGATCAAGCTAGCTAAATTACCTTGTCAGTTTTGTCTGCAGACAATAGACAGCTATGTTAGTGTAGCTTGCTAGATTCTGATATTTAAACCAGCTAAATTGTACTTATAAAGC
The DNA here is from genome assembly GCF_946808225.1 of Silurus aristotelis. Classification (NCBI taxonomy): domain Eukaryota; kingdom Metazoa; phylum Chordata; class Actinopteri; order Siluriformes; family Siluridae; genus Silurus; species Silurus aristotelis. Next base: position 18,883,865 of record NC_139593.1, read on the forward strand.
ATTGACTTAACTGCTAGCTTTTTTAAAAACTGAATACTCAGCAATTTTGTGGCCTTATTGTAATAATTTGTGACTAAGTATGACAGTTCTCTTGAGGTGTTTTAACATATGAATAATTATATTAGTGTCAGAGGTGGACAGTAACAAAGCAAATTCGTCACTACTTAAGTAGCTTTTTCACGTATCTGTGTTTTACTGAAGTATCTTCATTTGGGGAGACTTTTACTTCAACTTCACTACATTTCAAAGTTAAATACCTTTTCCTCAGGGTCGAGTGCTCGCTCTGTTTTGAACTTGTTTTAATTGGCGCTTGGTGTATCTACTTATCACCTACATGCAGTTCAGCGTCGGTTCAACAACAAGCAGAACATTCAGAGAGGAATAAATGATGGAAGAAACTCCTGAATCGAACTCACCATGACAGCCGTGGTCTAATTTACACGATTTTTTGTAAGTTATAACACGGATTTGGGCTCATGATAATTTGAATAGATATCAGTGTTTGACTCCTCAATATCATTCAATTAATAGATCAGTGTGCTGAGTGCCACATTGTGACAGAAATGACAATAGGAACGTTATAGCGATCATACATCATAATACCTTGGATACTTAAGTATACTTTTGTACTTTTTTTTATGCAATTAAAAATTTAAAGGGAGCACTTTTTCTGGAGCAATATTTTACTTACAGTATCTCTACTTTAACTCAACGACATAGTATGTGTACTTTATCCACCACTGATTATTGTGTTATTATAATTCAGCATGGCAGACAGAATTGAAGATCGATCTCTGGAACATCTGTTAAAACACCATGGGAGCAAACAGGAAACAGGGTCAACAAATTAAGTATTGGAGTTTTAGTTTAATTACTTAAAGAGAGTCCTTGCTATATATATACCGGAAGACATTACCATTCAACTTTGCCACTTTCAAGCAGTACAAAGTGTAAAAGAATATCTCTGGCCTCAAACTCATAGCTTAAAATCTGTAATCCATTAAAGTTTTGAGGAGGTCCACTCAAGGGGTACCTCCACTTGATTGGAATCTTTTACCTACGAACAATGGCAAATTCTTCATGTTTGGCCCAGTACTGGATGGCAAGAGATTCCAAAAGTCCTGAAGAGTGCTGGTTAGTAAATAAACGGGTGGTCCTTTTTAGTACTCCCTAAACATGTGGCATTAGGGTATGAGGTGTTGTCAAAGTTTTGAGACTGGCCCTTTTAACAAGCAAGTACATTATTTATCTACACACACTATCAGCTTTAAAAAAATTGCTCCAAGTTTTCCTGCCACTTCTGGAATGTTTCCTAGAAGTCTTTTATTTTTATTTTGTTTAAAAGTGTCGAGCACTTTCTGCCATTCATGCTGGATCTCTGCAATCGTGTCTAAAGGCGTCTTTTTTGTTGGATGTTTATCTTCGGGAAGAGGGTGAAATCTGCAGGAGCCAAATCTGTTGGGTGCAAAAGTATTATCATGAGTATTGTTTTCCGACAATCATTATGCACAAGTTGCTTAATGGTTTAAACATGCTCCTGAGGCTCCAGTGACCACTGTTCCTGCCCCTCTCCCCTTCGTGGATCTTCACACTTCTGTGCAGCTTGGGACGGTCTCTCATCAACACCTTGGGTGGTTCCATGTAATTCCGGAGTAGAACGGGTGCTTTGAGAATGGATTGGACTGTAGTTAATGTCAACAGTAAGCTACACTGACTCGGCAGTTTGCTTCTGATCATCATCACTGCACCCCGCAACATTGTATATCTGCTTTAAATGGACATTTGGTGCAACCCGGATGAGGATGGGTACCCTCTTGAGTCTGGTTCCTCTCAAGGTTTCTTACTTATGCCATCTCAGGGATTTTTCCTTGCCACAGTTGCTCATCATTAAACGTAACATATTTACGTATTAAACGTGACATATTTACGTTTAATCACCACATTATCTGTGTAAAGCTGCTTTAAGACAATGTTCATTGTTAAAAGCGCTATACAAATAAAAATGAATTGAATTGAATTGGTTTAGACAATGAGCTCATTGAAGGTTTTCCTGATCTCTTGTCACCTTCTAGTAATGTTGTTTATTTCTCTCTGGCAGATTTGTCCATTTTCATGTTAGCTCTTTGTTCTCACTCTCTGTACATGATGAAATCGCAGTCAGGAAAGCACCAGTTAGCACCATTAGTCTCGAATGTCATACCAGGGGTCAAGAAGAGCCAGGGGTCAGGTCGGAAAATATGGCATGGTGGCTGAAATTATTTGTCATTTCTGTGATGATATATCTCTCAAAAAAGATTTTTTCCACCATTCTCCCTGTTTGGGAAACTCTAAGGCCAGGATATTGAGTCACCAGCAACATGCTGAATCAGTTGTTCGAGGTCACAGTCGACATAAAAATCCCAAAAAGCTATTAATGGGCATGGTGACCTCAGTTGGAAACATCATTGTAACCGGGTGGCTCTCATTTTTTTTTGGGTAAAAGCCTTTTAGAAGTAAGAAGTCTTTTGAGTTGACAGCTACATTCCTTTCAAAAATGTCCCAGATCTTTACAAATCCCTCTTCAAGTCACTCTATGGGTTTTCTTTTGATTTAGATCTGGACTCTGAGTGATCCATTCCCAAAATAGTTCATATTTTTCTTCTGAAGACATTCCACTTGGATTTGGATCATTATCAGGCTAGAAGGTATCTTTATGCTTGCAAGAATTGCTTGGTATTTCTAACTACACATGATTTCCTTCATCATGAATAGAAGCAAACAAGCCCTATTCAGTTGACAGCTTCCACCACCATGCTTCACCATGGGCATTGTGTTCTTTAGATGATAAGCCTTGTTTTTGTTTTTCCAACAAACATATCGCATGTCCAACATGTACCTTGATCTCCACAGACTATGTGCTTGGATGTTTGTCCTGTTATTGTTGTTATTGTGAGATACAGGTGTTTGTGTAGCCACTCTATCGCTGCCATATTAAGACCACAAGAGACTAACACATGCATGGAGTGAGCAGGTACTTTACAGGTATTCTAGCAGCTCTGATTGATGTCGTGATTTGAACGGATGCCAGCGCAAGAAAAACAAAGTGCAGCTGCCAAACCTGTCAGGTGGCATTGTGCCCTAAATGCTTTAAAGGTTTTTCCACTTATCTCGATTAGTCGTTTTATAACTTTTTTATTTATTTTTTTTGGATATACCTTTATATGCAAAAATGATCTGTTTATTTTTCGATTGGTACAGGTTTGGAACACCAAATGTTTTTTTTTTTTTTTTTTTTTTTTAACATGGATGTTCCTTTTGGTTCTACGCAACAAACTATGTGGAAGGCAAAAACACACAGGTATAAGGCAATGAATGACTGCATGAACATTCTGTGGACAGATGAGACATTGTTGGCTCTTCCAGAAGGACTAATTAAACCTCTGTTGGTGTGACGCGATCTGCTAACATCTTCTCTGTCCTACATAAGTTCTTCTTTTCGAGGCAAAAATAAAAATTTGGACTCATCTGGCCACCTACTTAGGCAGCCTACATCCATATTGGATCAAGGGAATAGAATGAGATCGTTAGTGGATACACAGTATATGTACAATAAGTTTATATAATAAGACCATACTGCCCCCTGCTGGTACACGCGTGGTAAGGCAGGGCAACAAAGTGTACACTCTACTCAAGTATACAGTAAAGCCTGACGACAGCAAATAAAGAAAGAAAGAAAGAAAGAAAGAAAGAAAGAAAGAAAGAAAGAAAGAAAGAAAGAAAGAGAGAAAGAGAGAAAGAAAGAAAGAAAGAAAGAAAGAAAGAAAGAAAGAAAGGATAAATGTGTGATAATTCTAAAAACAAAAACAAAAATTTGTTGGACAAAAACTAATTTTGTAAATAAATAATAAATGAATAAAGTTAAAATGAATAAATAAAACTTAAGAAATGAAAATGAGTCTATAGAAATATGCATTATTTAATTAACTATTCAAGAAATAATATCAGAAAATTATAATTGTACTAAAAATTTAAGAGAAAATAGAAGGTGGAAATATGATTTTCCTTTACAAAAACATGTGATGAATTAAATACATTTAATAATTTCAAGTTTATTTAAACATATAAAATTAAATAAAAAAAAAATAACAAACAATAACCGTTGTTGAATAGTGTAAATAAAGAAAATATATGCTAAAGAAAAAATACATTAATAAAGTTAAGAAATGAAAAATAAATAAAAAAATTCAGTCATTAAAAATAATTATTTGATAAAAATATCCTAAATATTATTATAATGTACTATATGTAAATGTAAATACCAGGTCTGAATATGAGTTTTAGTGTTCACAGAATAATAATTAAATTAATAAATGTTAAATATATATAAATGATGCATAAAATATAAATTATAGACGATTACGTGAACTTGGAACAAATACTGTTTTTTTTATTTTTTATTATCATTTACAGCATTGTTTACATTTTCTCTGATTCCATCAGCTGCTGTAATTAAAGCTGACGAGGAGGAGTAATGTCCTGAGAAAACACACACACACACACACACACACACACACACACACACACACACACACACACACACTGATGATGTGTCTGAGTAAACACAGAGTTTAATGAGTCGGAGCGAAACCTGGCACCCGTTTTAAATATTTGTCGTTTGCAGACTGACATCCTGGGAAATTACACACACACACACACACACACACACACACACACACACACACACACACACACACACACACACACACACACACACACACAATTGTGTTTACAGCTTCTTAATAAACAAATTGGCTCAAGTATGATATAAAACTAATGTACATCTAAAACTGATTTGTGTGTATAAGAGAATACTGAGTATTAAGTTACTAGTGGGTGTGGCAATGATGTAACTGATGAGCAGAATTAAGTAAATTAATATAATTAATTAGTTATAATTTATATA
>NC_139593.1:18893806-19023806 GCF_946808225.1 Silurus aristotelis
CATTTCCATCCTTTTAGCAAAATCTACCACCATCTGCCCTTCCACATTCCTCTCCATAAAGCCATACCTACCCATCACCTCCCCATCACCTCTGTTCCCCTAACCCACATGCCCATTTAAGTCTGCCCCAATCACCAATCATTCATTCCTAGGTACACCTTCTACCACTTCATCTAACTCACTCCAGAATTTTTCCTTCTCCTCCATCTCACAACCCACTTGTGGAGCATAAGCTCCCATTTATCACCACCCCTCCAGTGTTTCTGGTCTTATTCCCTTTCCACTTAGTGTCCTGAACACACAACATATCTACCTTTCTCCTCTCCATCCATCATATCAGCCCTCTATCTCTCTCCCTTTACCAGTCAGAGTACCAACATTTAAAATACCAACCCCAACCTCCACTCTCCTCCACTTCTCTTTTCCCTGCTGTTTCTGTAGATGTCATCCTCCTCTTCTCCTCCTTCTTCGGCCAACAGTAGCCCATTTTCCATCGGTACCCTGTTGGCTAACGATACCTGTGGTAACCCGGGCCTCCACCGATCCAATATAAAATTCTGATTCGTTATTCGCATATTTGATTTGGCACATGTTTTACTCTGAATACCCTTCCTAATGCAACCCTCCCAATTTATCCGGTCTTGGAACCGGCACGAAGAGTTCACTGACTTGTGCAACCCTAATGGTTTAAACCCCCCTTGAAATTTCGGGGGTTGAGCTTGTTGAAGGTCTTCCTGATCTCTTGTCATTCTCCAGTGATGTTCTTCTGCTCTTAAAGTGCATGTGCCGCTCGAAACAACACAAACAACTTGTTGCATGTTGTCAGGGCACTATTTAAGGACACTACATATGATTTTCTCCAATGACTGGGGGGTATATATATATATATATATATATATATACAGTGAGGAAAATAAGTATTTGAACACCCTGCTATTTTGCAAAATCTCCCACTTAGAAATCATGGAGGGGTCTGAAATTGTCATCGTAGGTGCATGTCCACTGTGAGAGACATAATCTAAAAAAAAAAATCCAGAAATCACAATGTATGATTTTTTAAACTATTTATTTGTATGATACAGTTGCAAATAAGTATTTGAACACCTGAGAAAGTCAATGTTAATATTTGGTACAGTAGCCTTTGTTTGCAATTACAGAGGTCAAACGTTTCCTATAGTTTTTCACCAGGTTTGCACACACTGCAGGAGGGATTTTGGCCCACTCCTCCACACAGATCTTCTCTAGATCAGTCAGGTTTCTGGCCTGTCGCTGAGAAACATGGAGTTTTAGCTCCTTCCAAATATTCTCTATTGGGTTTAGGTCTGGAGACCTGCTAGGCCACGCCAGAACATTGATATGCTTCTTACAGAGCCACTACTTGGTTATCCTGGCTGTGTGCTTCGGGTCATTGTCATGTTGGAAGACCCGGCCTCAACCCATCTTTAATGCTCTAACTAAGGGAAGGAGGTTGTTCCCCAAAATCTCGCAATACATGGCCCCGGTCATCCTCTCCTTAATACAGTGCAGTTTTCCTGTCCCATGTGCAGGAAAACACCCCCAAAGCATGATGCTACCACCCCCATGCTTCACAGTAGGGATGGTGTTCTTTGGATGGTACTCATCATTCTTCTTCCTCCAAACACGTTTAGTGGAATTATGACCCAAAAGTTCTATTTTGGTCTTATCTGACCACATGACTTTCTCCCATGACTCCTCTGGATTATCCAAATGGTCACTCAAGACATGTGCTGGTTTAAGCAGGGGAACCTTCCGTGCCATGCATGATTTCAAACCATGACGTCTTAGTGTATTACCAACAGTAACCTTGGAAACGGTGGTCCCAGCTCTTTTCAGGTCATTGACCAGCTCCTCCCGTGTAGTTCTGGGCTGATTTCTCACCTTCCTTAGGATCATGGAGACCCCACAAGGTGAGATCTTGCATGGAGCCCCAGTCAGAGGGAGATTGACAGTCATGTTTAGCTTCTTCCATTTTCTAATGATTGCTCCAACAGTGGACCTTTTTTCACCAAGCTGCATGCCAATTTCCCCGTAGCCCTTTCCAGCCTGGTGGAGGTGTACAATTTTGTCTCTAGTGTCTTTGGACAGCTCTTTGTTCTTGGCCATGTTAGCAGTTGGATTCTAACTGATTGTATGGGGTGGACAGGTGTCTTTACGCAGCTAACGACCTCAAACAGGTGCATCTAATTTAGGATAATAAATGTAGTGGAGGTGGACATTTTAAAGGCAGACTAACAGGTCTTTGAGGGTCAGAATTCTAGCTGATAGACAGGTGTTTAAATACTTATTTAAAGCTGTATCATACAAATAAATAGTTTAAAAATCATATATTGTGATTTCTGGAATTTTTTTTTTAGATTATGTCTCTCACAGTGGACATGCACCTACGATGACAATTTCAGACCTCTCCATGATTTGTAAGTGGGAGAACTTGCAAAATAGCAGGGTGTTCAAATACTTATTTTCCTCACTGTATATATATACACACAGTGGGTACAATGAGACAAAATATATTAAAGGTCATTAACACACTAAAGTCTAACATTAATATTATATTCTGTATATACACAATGGGCAAGATGGATAGATTTTGTGTGTGTGTGTGTGTGTGTGTGTGTGTGTGTGTGTGTGTGTGTGTAATATCTGATTTCGCAGCATGGGGGCAATCAAAGATTAAATAAAACCCACCTGGGATGATTATGTCACAGCAGGAGGAGGAGCTTTGATTTAAACATACCGCCAATCTTTCTCACACATACTCACCCAGAGAGACACACACAGACACACACACACTCGGTTGGTTTCAAGGCAAAAGTGTTAGGATGAAGGGGCTCGATCTCAGGGGAAGGGATTTATATGAGCCATTCAATAAAGCGAAAAAGGGAGTTGGAGTGTGTGTGTGTGTGTGTGTGTGTGTGTGTGTGTGTGTGTGTGTGTGTGTGTGTGTGTGTGTGTGTGTTTGTTTGTTTTGGAAGGGTTCCCTAGGATGATTCTGTTTATCTGCTCCCTCAGAGTCTTTCGATTTTTAGAAACATCATTTCAGTTTCCTTTCATTTATTTATTTTTACTTCGAGTATAGTGAATATTACGGCTTGGCCCTCTGATATAGATGCCCAATAGGATTACACTTCTTTGAATAATTATAAGTAATTAAATAATAAAAAAAAAAATCCTTTTAAATCAACATTCATATGAAATATTTGTGTGGTTTTTTTTTCTAAAACATTAAACATCTATTTTTCTAAACATTCTAAATCTGGATGTTTTTCCTTCGCTTTAAAATGTGTGAATTTATCTCACACACACACACACACACACACACACACACACACACACACACACACACACACACTGACCTGTGCATTCACCCGTTCTTTCCTTTTCCTCGCTCCCTCGCACCTCCAACACTAATCCTCAGCTTCAGTGTCCAAACCCAGTGCACTTCATGAATACAAGAAAAGCCTTTTCGTATAATACAGAGTAAAATCCCATCATGCCCTGCAGCACCTCGGTAGCACCAATTCATGTCTTTTGAATGTGAAATCAAATACCTTACATATTCAAAATAGTGTAAATCAACATGAGTTTTCTTTGTTTTTTTTTTTATTGAGAAACAAATTATGAATAAATAAATAATATTCAAACTAATATTACCTACGATATGAGAGTTTTAATCCCATACAATGCAACTGAATCCAGAAGTTTCAATTGAAATGACAAAACTTATAGTCTGAATTGCAGTATTATAATCCTGATCCTTTTAAATGATGTCCACATTGAAAGGATGGAACCACGATTTGCAATATTATAGTCTGGATTAAAAGGTTTGAGTTTGGTTTGAAAGTTTACAGTCTTAACAAACTATACTTGGTACTGACAATTGAAAAGTAACAGTTTGGTTTCATTTTTTACAGTTCATGTTTCAATCTGTTATAGTCTGGATTATAGTCTGGACTGAAGTTTTCTAGTCCACATTGTCTGGGTAGAAACGATTGCGTCTGAAATTACAAACTATAGTCTAGATTGGAGTTTTACATGACAAGTGTTTCCACATTATAGTCTACACTGTAATCTGGATTGAAAGATTTGAGTCCGGATTTACTAGCTATAGTCTGGATTGAAAATGTATGTGTAGAATTATTACATTCTATGTTATAGCCTGGATTTAAATGTTATAGTCAAGACTTTCTATATAGTTTTAGTTTGGGTGGTTTTGTGGGGTCCCGGACCTCACAAATGCACTAAAGGACCCCTCATAAAGAGCAAAAAAAAATTACTTGGGGGTCCCTGGTTTTCATTAAAACTAAAATACTAAATGCATTCAAATCACACTGTAATCTGGATTAAAAGATTTGAGTCTGGATTTACTAGCTATAGTCTGGATTAAAAAATGTAAATCTGGAATTATTGCATTCTATGTTATAGTTGTCAGAGTCTGGATTTAAGTCTTATAGTCCTATCTATCTATCTATCTATCTATCTATCTATCTATCTATCTATCTATCTATCTATCTATCTATCTATCTATCTATCTATCTATCTATCTACCTATCTATCTATCTATCTATCTAATCCACATTATAGTCTGGTCTATACTTGGTACTGACAAAGTTTTAGTCTGGATTAAAAAGTTCGTTTGTGTGGGGCTGTGGGGTCCCGGACCTCACAAATGCATTAAAGGACCCCTCATAAAGAGCAAAAAAAACTAACTTGGGGGGTCCCTGGTTTTCATTAAAACTAAGATACTAGATGCATTCAAATTATCATGCTGCTGCTGCCACATAGCAATACTGTGATTTTTTTTTTTTGCCCCAATTTCCTAATGAACTAATCCAAATTAAATTTTTTTTGTCTGAAAATGCTCATCTCCGCCACATGCTGCTTTCTGGAGGAATTTACAGACGGCGACATCGCTGTGTAACGCACGTTTTTACCTCACAATGACTGCAAAATAGAATTGCCTTTTGGGGACGAGGGGATCTAGGGACCCCCAAGAGCTTTGACACAATTTGATAACACTGCATTGTACCACCTTGTAGACAGATTTACAGCATTATTATGTTAAAGGATGTCAAGAAATCTGCCCTGACACTCTTGACCAGCATCCGGATTTAAGCATTGTAGCAAGGTTTTATAGTGTCCAGATTGACACTTTCTTGTCCAGATGGAGATATTGCTCTCCAGATGGACATGTCATTGCCCAGATTGATATTAATATGTCAGGCTAATGTGACATTGTTCAGATTGACACATCTTTGTACGAATGAGCACAATGTGTTCAGAATGACACCATATAGTCCGTCACAGTAAGTTCTTTATGCTTAATGTTATTCCGATTTTATAGTAAGTGTGACAGTGTATTATTATTTTTATTATTTGGTGACTAAAAAGAAACAAGAAGTTTCCATTGCATTCTAGCAAATTTTTTTGTTTTGTTTTTAAATCCTTCCTGTTCTCTACTGAGAGCTCAATGACATTGTTTTTTTTTTCTCCTGGCACAGATGCCAGAAATGCAGAGAATAAATCTGACCTCTTTAGGAGATTGGTTTCAACCAGGAAGGGCACAAATAAACATATAAATCTGTGATAAGTAGGCAGATTAAATGTGTCTGATTTTTGAAAAAAAATATGGAGTGCCCACTGGTTGGCACTGAAGTGCTTTTTGCTTTGTGCTGAGCGGAGCAAAGCCAAATATTCACACAGCAGTTCAGAATCAAATGACCCACACCAAAGTATTTTCTTTTTATACATTTTTCTGCTCTTAATCCACTTTTTGAAGCAGGCTGAAATCCTGTAACCTTAACTAGCCATTACAGCTGTATGCTAATTTCGCTCGCCAGACAGTTCTAGCTTAGCTAACATGTACTCGGTACTGGTTATTTACATCAAGACACATTCCATATAAGATCAAAAAGAGCTAAAAATGCCAAAGTGACAACTAAATAATGAAAGAGTGCCTCCTAGGCATGGTGTGTGCTAAATGATTCTATTTATATATAGGACAGATTCAGAAAGAAATGTAAAATATGCTTCTCGGTGTGGCGTGGCTTCTGCGCCTCTAAGTCAAATTAAGCACATCAGTGTCTGTCATTCACATTGAACAGATTGTGGCCTTAGTGCCTTTCAGTTACAGTAAAGCATATTGGTCCTCAGTGCCTGTCGGTCATAGTCATAGAAACAAACACCTTCTTAGTATCTGTCAGTCACAGTGAATGGGGTGTGTATCTTTGTATTTGTCAGTCACAGAAAAGAATAAGTGACAAGTGTATTTCAGTCACAATGAATCAGGCACTTTTTCACTGCCTGCCAGTCACAGTGAAAAAGGCATGGCCTATGTGTTTCTCAGTCAAAGTGAATCAGGCATATCCACAGTGCTTTTCAGTCACCCTTAAAGGTGTAAAGGTGTGTTGTCAGTCTTAGTGGATCAGGCACCTCCACAGTGCCTGTCAGTCACTGTGAAGTAGGTGTGGCCTATGTGTTTTGTTTTAGTGGTTCAGGCACCTCCACTGTGCCTGTCAGTCACTGTGAAGGAGGTGTGGCCTATGTGTTCTCAGTCTTATGGATCAGGCATCTCCACAGTGCCTTTCAGTCACAGTAAAAAAGGCATAGCCTATGTGTTTCTCAGTCAAAGTGAATCAGGCACATCCATAGAGCTTTTCAGTCACAGTAAAAAGGGTGTGGCCTATGTGTTCTCAGTCTTAGTTGATCAGGTACCTCCACAGTGCCTGTCAGTCACTGTGAAGGAGGTGTGGCCTATGTGTTTCTCTTTTACAGTAAATCAGGCACTTTCTTATTGCCTCTCAGTCACAGTAAATCAGTCACCTCCACAGTGCCTGTCAGTTAAAGTGTCAAAGTTGTCACCTATGTGTTTCTCATTTACAGTGATTCAGGCACCTTCCCAGTGCTTGTCAGTCACTTTGAAAAAAGGTGTGGCCTTTCAGTCATATTCAAGAGGTGTGGCTTCAGCATACGTTAATCATTATGGGTGTGGCCATTTTTTCAAAGTCCTTTACAATATTTAAGTCATTAAACTATGGGTTTCTTTAATGCGTTGTCATTCACACACTGAGATGCTCATAATATCATTATATATTATATATTGTTCTTTTCGCCACTGCATTACCGTGCTGCCTGTGTGTGTGTGTGTGTGTGTGTGTGTGTGTGTGTGTGTGTGAATAACACAATGCAGTCTGGGGAAATACAATATGCATCGTTTTTTTTTTCCCCATGCATTGCGATAAGCCGTTTGTTTTTTGTCCTCTGAGGCTTCACTGGCATTTCAAGGTCGGGATGAGGAGAGGGAGTGGTGATAATAAACTATGTCGAATTCTGAATTTGTGAATAAGAAAAAAAAAAGTGTGTGCAGCACAGCAGTGAAGCAGCAGGGAAAAGTTTTCTTCTTGGCTTGTGTGCGAAAAGTACATCACTGTTTAACATTGCATTTTATACCGATATTATTCGACAGACGCTTTTATCTTTTTAGTCTCTGTCAAAAAACCTTCAATAAGTCAGGGTCTAGGATTATCATTGTGCTTAATTACATAAATGCTAACTCAAGTGCTTGGTGAAGTAATGTATAATCTTAGATAAAAGGCTGTGTGACTCAGCAGTTTTAGAAGGCTAGGAGAAGTTCATTCCACATGGATTCCTGGATTGAGAAGTGTTTTGATACCTTATGGGGGTGGTGGGACATTTACACGGTAATCCATTCTTAATCTGACAACACGTGAGGCGGCATCAAAACATTTCCAGACTAGTTGTGGTTGCACGCGCAGTCACAGGGAGCACTGACCTTCATAAGTTCTCACATGTAAGTTTTTCACAGGAAAAAACATGATCTGACTTCCGTACCCAACTTGCTTGCCAGATTTGGATCCTGTGCCCTCTTCCTGAAGATATAGATCCAGCTTGAGCCCATTGTGGAGATCCAACTTGAATTGCAAATTGACGAAAAGAAGTGGCAGGTATTGCTGTGCAAGGGGACTATTTTAAACATGATAGTGTACAAATGTAGATAAATAAAGTACTTTCTTGTAAACAGAGCCAGTCTCTATACAACCTCGTAATAAATAAGAACCTGAGCAACCTCCTTGGATAGAAATGGCAATCCTGACGGTGTTTTATTTATTTCTTCTTGTTTTTGGTTTTTTTTGTGATTTAGTTTTTTTTTTTTTTTTTTATGAGGAATCCTGTAATGTAATTTACAGATGTACAGATGCATCTCTAGGGATATATGGCAGCTCAGTCTTGCTTGGGTTTCGTTTCAGCTAATGAGCCGCCATGCATGGTGAGATGTTCTGCGATCTGAGCGGATAACAAGAGTTAAAATCCCATGCGAGGATTTGAGTTGGTAAGAGGAAAAAACATAAAAGGACACAGCACGGAGCCTTGTGGGACACCAGTTTCTGGGACTGTTTCTTTTGGTAATAAGAAAACCAGAACAATGCTGAGCCTTCATAGGCAGAGGATGGGCAGATTATTCTAATAATTGAGTGTGTTGAAGGCTGCGGAAAGGTCAAGGACTGAGGCTTGGTAACATTTGCTTGATGTAGACCATGAACAGCCAACCACTAGGGTGGCTTCTAAGGAGTGCGTTACTTTGAAGCCAGGCTTGTTAAGATCTTGAAGGGCATTCTAGGCAAGACACTACACATTCAAACATCTTAAAAAGAAAGGATATCGTTTGTTTCTAACGGGTTGTTCAATGATGCTATCTTAAGTATCCACCAGACCATACATAGCATTTTATTGTCGATAACGTGCTATTGATATCCATTATAAACCCTGACCCTATCAAGAACCCAAAGTCGTCGTGGTGGCTGAATGAAAAAAAAAAAAAAAAAGCCGATACAGTCCAGTCTATTGGAGATGGAGTGTTATTTCATCTGTTATTCCGAGGCGAGCATAGGTGCTATTTACAGCCCAGTGAAGCAGAACCCGATACTCAGTGCGCATTCGGTTATTTCAGCGACTGAACCAGGAAAGGGGTCAAGGAGCAAAAACTTGTTCGTGAGCAGAACCATCAGTGCGTACCATTTCATTTCGGGGGACGATTTTATTCGAGACTCTTTTACATGCTCGTGTCCCGATGCCCCCGGCAGTCTCTTTACATTTTACGACTGTAGTGTTTGTTTGAAATCTCGTCTGTCTTTGGGTTTATCTCAGGTGCAGTGACCAATATAAGCAATCCTGATGGAAATTTAGGGTTAAGACAAAAAAAGAAATTGGGAAGCAAAAGGCAATGGGGGAAGTGATGGATTTCTATATTTGAGGTCTAGGCAGGGGGCAGGGTGTGCAAAACTGACTTGCAATAACTAGATGCTGGAGAATTTCTATTGTATGTATTACAGTGCCTTGTGAAAGTATTCTATATTAAGTATATTTTATTTTAACAAATAAAAAAACTGAAAAATTAGGCGTGCAAAATTATTCAGCCCCTTTACTTTCAGTGCAGCAAACTCTCTCCAGAAGTTCAGTGAGGATCTCTGAATGATCCAATGTTGACCTAAATGACTAATGATGATATATAGAATCCACCTGTGTGTAATCAAGTCTCCGTATAAATGCACCTGCACTGTGATAGTCTCAGAGTTCTGTTTAAAGTGCAGAGAGCATCACGAAGAACAAGGAACACACCAGGCAGGTCCGAGATACTGTTGTGGAGAAGTTTAAAGCCGGATTTGGATACAAAAAGATTTCCCAATCTTTAAACATCCCAAGGAGCACTGTGCAAGTGATAATATTAAAATGGAAGGAGTATCAGACCACTGCAAATCTACCAAGACCTGGCCGTCCCTCTAAACTTTCAGCTCATACAAGGAGAAGACTGATCAGAGATGCAGCCAAAAGGCCCATGATCACTTTGGATAAACTGCAGAGATCTACAGCTGAGGTGGGAGACTCTGTCCATAGGACAACAATCAGTCGTATACTGCACAAATCTGGCCTTTATTGTGGCAAGGAGAAAGCCATTTCTTAAAGATATCCATAAAAAGTGTTGTTTAAAGTTTGCCACAAGCCACCTGGGAGACACACCAAACATGTGGAAGAAGGTGCTCTGGTCAGATGAAACCAAAATCTAACTTTTTGGCAACAATGCAAAACGTTATGTTTGGCGTAAAAGCAACACAGCTCATCTCCCTGAACACACCATCCCCACTGTCAAACATGGTGGTGGCAGTATCATGGTTTGGGCCTGCTTTTCTTCAGCAGGGACAGGGAAGATGGTTAAAATTGATGGGAAGATGGATGGAGCCAAATACAGGACCATTCTGGAAGAAAACCTGATGAAGTCTGCAAAAGACCTGAGACTGGGACGGAGATTTGTCTTCCAACAAGACAATGATCCAAAACATAAAGCAAAATCTACAATGGAATGGTTCACAAATAAACATATCCAGGTGTTAGAATGGCCGAGTCAAAGTCCAGACCTGAATCCAATCGAGAATCTGTGGAAAGAACTGAAAACTGCTGTTCACAAATGCTCTCCATCCAACCTCACTGAGCTCGAGCTGTTTTACAAGAAGAAATGGGCAAAAATTTCAGTCTCTCGATGTGCAAAACTGATAGAGACATACCCCAAGCGACTTACAGCTGTAATCGCAGCAAAAGGTGGCGCTACAAAGTATTAACTTAAGGGGGCTGAATAATTTTGCACGCCCAATTTTTCAGTTTTTCATTTGTTAAAAAAGTTTGAAATATCCAATAAATTTCGTTCCACTTCATGATTGTGTCCCACTTGTTTTTGATTCTTCACAAAAAATTACAGTTTTATATCTTTATGTTTGAAGCCTGAAATGTGGCAAAAGGTCGCAAAGTTCAAGGTGGCCGAATACTTTCGCAAGGCACTGTATGCATGTGTATGTATGTATGTGTGTGTGTGTGTGTGTGTGTGTGTGTGTGTGTATATATATATATATATATATATATATATATATATATATATATATATATATATATATATATACAGTGAGGAAAATAAGTATTTGAACACCCTGCTATTTTGCAAGTTCTCCCACTTAGAAATCATGGAGGGGTCTGAAATTGTCATCGTAGGTGCATGTCCACTGTGAGAGACATAATCTAAAAAAAAAATCCAGAAATCACAATGTATGATTTTTTAACTATTTATTCGTATGATACAGCTGCAAATAAGTATTTGAACACCTGAGAAAGTCAATGTTAATGTTTGGTACAGTAGCCTTTGTTTGCAATTACAGAGGTCAAACGTTTCCTGTAGTTTTTCACCAGGTTTGCACACACTGCAGGAGGGATTTTGGCCCACTCCTCCACACAGATCTTCTCTAGATCAGTCAGGTTTCTGGCCTGTTCCTGAGAAACACGGAGTTTGAGCTCCCTCCAAAGATTCTCTATTGGGTTTAGGACTGGAGACTGGCTAGGCCACACCAGAACCTTGATATGCTTCTTACAGAGCCACTCCTTGGTTATCCTGGCTGTGTGCTTCGGGTCATTGTCATGTTGGAAGACCCAGCCTCGACCCATCTTCAATGCTCTAACTGAGGGAAGGAGGTTGTTCCCCAAAATCTCGCAATACATGGCCCTGGTCATCCTCTCCTTAATACAGTGCAGTTGCCCTGTCCCATGTGCAGAAAAACACCCCCAATGCATGATGCTACCACCCCCATGCTTCACAGTAGGGATAGTGTTCTTGGGATGGTATTCATCATTCTTCTTTCTCCAAACACGTTTAGTGGAATTATGACCCAAAAGTTCTATTTTGGTCTCATCTGACCACATGACTTTCTCCAATGACTCCTCTGTATCATCCAAATGGTCATTGGCAAACTTAAGACGTGCCTGGACATGTGCTGGTTTAAGCAGGGGAACCTTCCGTGCCATGTATGATTTCAAACCATGACGTCTTAGTGTACTACCAACAGTAACCTTGGAAACGATGGTCCCAGCTCTTTTTTAGGTCATTGACCAGCTCCTCCCATGTAGTTCTGGGCTGATTTCTCACCTTCCTTAGGATCATTGAGACCCCACGAGGTGAGATCTTGCATGGAGCCCCAGTCTGAGGGAGATTGACAGTCATGTTTAGCTTCTTCCATTTTCTAATGATTGCTCCAACAGTGGACCTTTTTTCTTCAAGCTGCTTGGCAATTTCCCCGTAGCCTTTTCCAGCCTTGTGGAGGTGTACAATTTTGTCTCTAGTGTCTTTGGACAGCTCTTTGGTTTTGGCCATGTTAGTAGTTGGATTCTTACTGATTGTATGGGGTGGACAGGTGTCTTTATGCAGCTAACGACCTCAAACAGGTGCATCTAATTTAGAATGTAGTGGAGGTGGACATTTTAAAGGCAGACTAACAGGTCTTTGAGGGTCAGAATTCTAGCTGACAGACAGGTGTTCAAATACTTATTTGCAGCTAAATATTTATTTCTATCATACAAAAAAATTGTTAAAAAATCATATATTGTGATTTCTGGATTGTTTTTTTAGATTATGTCTCTCACAGTGTACATGCACCTACGATGACAATTTCAAGCCCCTCCATGAGTGGGAGAACTTGCAAAATAGCAGGGTGTTTACATACTTATTTTCCTTACTGTGTATATATATATATATATATATATATATATATATATATATATATATATATATATATATATATATATATATATATATAATATATAAAAAAAAAAAAGTCAACAGTTTAGATTTTTAAAACAATTGTAAATAAAATACCTGCTTGGATAAATAATATATACAATTATATTTTATAATATTTTATGAAAATTATTTTTTGAATAAATCAAATTAGTGCAGTACACTTTTTATTATATTGATTAAATTGAGTAATAAATTAAAGTTATAAAGTTTATAGTTTATAAAAGTTATTATATAGTTTTCTAAATTTATGATCTACTTAACTGTTCTAGGCTTAATTTCTTCCATCCTTCATTCATTTGCTCCCTCGATATGCGGGATTTTCAGGATTTTTTCCTTTGAAGAAAATTTCTTGAAGCTGGACCTAAAACGCAAAAGAATCCATATCGCAAAACTGTGGCAAAGACGTAAGTTTTACAGCACGCTACATATTGTGGTATATTCTGGTGTACAGTGAGCGAGAAGCCACAGTGACACTGCGCTAACTCTGGTTTCTTTTTCTTTTTCTTTTTTAATAATCTGTCATTGTTGTGTATGTTTTTAAGTTTAATATAAAAGTAAAACAAAAAGAATTGCATTCGATCCTCAAATGGTTCAGAACGAATACATGTACCGTTACACCCATAATTACTTTTCTTTTTCTTTTTCTAGTTTAACTTAGCATGTATCATGTTATAGTAGGACTAACGGGTAATAAATTCCATATGATAACCTGCATGGTGAAGTCTTTCTTTCTTTCCTTTCCCTTTCTTAAATTCTTTCACAGTTCTTTTCTTACCTTTCCAACCAGATCCTAATACATCTAATCCAGTTATGTGCCTCAGGTGTCCCAATACTTTTCAAAAAAATCAGGTGTCTCAATACTTTTTGTCCATGCAGTAAAAAAAAATTCCTAAAAAAAAAAAAAAATCTTACACACACACACAATCAGATACATTGATCTCATAAATTCTTTACAGCTTTAATAACGTCATTCTCTCAAAACAGGACCCCCCCCCCAAAAAAAAACACACACACACACACACACACACACACACACACACACACACACACACACACACACACACACACACACACACAATCATGGATTGTTCCAGCTGTTCCTGAGCTCATGTCAAACATTTATTTAAGCTCAGATCAGTTACGGCACTTAGCTGTAATTACGGCCGTATCTAAAAGGTGAGCGCGGAGAAAGAGATCAGAGTTAATGGCGCATTTACAGTGCCGTTAAACGTCAATCTCCAAAAGGTCAGCCCAAGTTGGAGCTTCAGGCTAGAAAAAAATAATAATCAAACTCACTCTCCGCCTTCTGTCCTCTCAGATTTTACACACGGGAGTAAAAAAAAAAAAAAAAAATGCACTGTTTAAATCAGAAACTGGCTACAAAAAATACCTGGAAAAGGTCCAGAATTTCAAGAACAGGCTGAAGCACAGACTAGCATTAGCGTAAACATGCTAGCAATAGCATTATGGTAAAACAACTAAGCATTATAGTTAACATACTAAACACAAACTAGCATTAATTATAAACACACTTTTTCTTTTTCTGCTCTTTTTTTGTATTTTATTCAGTTTTCTTCCCTCCTTTCAGAATTCTTCCCTTCCCCTTCCTTTCTTTTTTTCTGTCCAGAATTTCTTCCTTTCCTCCTTTTCCTTTCTTTATCCTTTCTTGTTTACTTCTTATATTCCTTCCAGAATTCTGTCCTGATTTTTTCTTCCCTTCCTTTTCAGCTTTCCCTCTCTTCTCTTCCTCCCCCTTTGGAATAAAGAAATTCTGGAAGTAAAAAAAGAAAAAATCCTTTATATTCTGAACTTTCCTTTGAGAATTCCTTTATTCCTTCCAGACTTATTTCCTTTCATTTCTGTTCCTTTCATTTTTTTTCTAGAATTTATTCTTTCTTTTTTCCTGTCCTTCCTTTCTTTCCCTTTATTTTACCCTTTCAGAATTCTTTTCTTACCTTTTCTTTGCATTACTTTTTTTCCATCCAGAATTTCTTCCTCCCTTTCAGAATTAATTCCTTTCCTTCCTTCCTTCCTTCCTTCCTTCCTTCCTTCCTTCCTTCCTTCCTTCCTTCCAAAAGTTCCTTCTTTCCTTTCTTACATAATTCTTTCGATTTCTTTGTTCTAGAATTCTCTCATTTTCTCTTCTATCCTTCATTACTTCCAGTTTACCTTTTTATTCTCTTGAAATATTTTTTTTTCCTTTCCATTACGTTATTTCCTTCCTTCCTTCCTTCCTTCCTTCCTTCCTTCCTTCCTTCCTTCCTTCTAGAATGATTTAGAAGAGTTAGAATGTATCCCTTTCTATCCAGTCTCCCTTTTCTTTCTCTTTATCGTTTCTGAATTATTTCTTTCCTTTTCATTGTTCCTTCCCCTTTAATTTTTCACAATTCTTTCCTTTCTTCTTCCTCCCTCCCTCCTTATTCCTCCCATTCTTTAGCTCCTTCCCTTCTTCCAGCCTTTTTCAATACAAAACCTGTAACAGGAACGTCCTTCTATGGAGACAAATCTACAGAACGTGACCTTTTTTTTCTTCAGGAAGTCCGTGAGGAGAAGGCGGCGTGTCCCCGCGTCGACGCGAGCAGTAATTATAAAACTAGGACATGCAGAGACGGGACGCGATACAGATCGCTGAGATCCCTCCGAGAATCTATAATGAAATTGTGTATTTGACAAAAAGATTTCAATTAAACTAATCCCGGTGGACACCTCGGATCTCACATACATCACATCTTTATTAAATCGGAGTCGAAGACGAACTGCTTTTTGTTTTGTCGCTTGGTTTTAACCGCGATTTTACCTGCTGCTCTGATTGGCCCTGAAAGTTAACACTGCAGGCACTAGCATAGAAATTTAGCATAAAAAAAAAAATCTAAACACCACATTTACCCTGTAGCTTGTGTGTGTGTGTGTGTCGTGTTGTAACTCTGGTTCAGTGATTAGCTTCTTGTTTTTTTTTTTCATGTTGATAATAAAGCGATTAGATTTGCATAAACACGCAGTTTTATCCTGAGGCTAAAGCAGGACACGTGGGAAACCCTGCGAGCCAGGATCATAAAAAATGTATCCCGCACACCTTCCAGTTTCAGCAAATATTCCACAGAATGATCTTGATACGTCTCGTTGGTTGTGTCACCATAATAGCCAGAAAACAGAGAGATTAGAAGAGTTTGCTAGCAAGGAAAACATGCATTAAACATTCGAATGGAATTGAATTAGCAGTTTATTAAGCGTGCTACATAACAAGCTAGTTATAGTTTATGTGCTAATAAAACAAACAAGCACCCTAACGGGAGAAGCCGAAAAGAAAGTTTATTGTAGTAAACATGCTAACTACAAAATAGCAAACGACATACATGTTCGATGTTCCAACAAGAAAGAAGTGTTAGCTAAATAGCTAATCATGACTAGCATTGAAATAATTGCAAAACATAAACATTTATGTAACCAAATAAACCTGAAAATTATTATAGTCAAGCTGCTAATACAAAAATGCTAATGATACTAACCTGAAATTAGCATTAAGTTATACTAACAGTAAAAGTCAACGTTAACCACAGCATTAGAGTAAACATGCTAGCAACAAATTAGGCAAATATACTAACCACAATTATTATTTAGATAATTCTAGTTTGTGGTTGGTCTATTATTCTTAATGCTAGCTTGTGTTTAGTGTATTTATTATAATAATAGTATCTGGTTAATACATTTACTTTAATGCTAGTTTGTGGTTAGTATATTTATCCTTAATTGTGGTTAGAATATTTAGCTGAATGCTAGTTTTTGATTAATTTATTTACTTTTATGCTAATTGTACTTAATATATTTAGCTGGATGCTAGTTTGTGGCTGGTATTATTTATTTTAATGCTAGTTTGTGGTTAAGATATTTACCTTTATGCTTGATTGTGGTTAAAATATTTAGCTGGATGCTGGTTTGTGGTTAATATATTTAATTTTAATGCTACATTACGACTAATTAAATTCCTGATAGCATGTGGCTAGTATATTTATATTAATGTTAGTTTGTGGTTAGTATATTTGCTCTAATGCTAATATTTAGTCAATATATTTACTTTTTATGCTAGTTTGTGGTTAGTATATGTATGTTAGCTTGTGGGTGGTTACTATAGTATATTTAACTTAGTGCTAGTATGCGGTTAATACATGTACTTTTATGCTAGTTTGTGGTTGGTTTATTTAATTAATGCTTTTTTGTGGTTCGAATCTTTATGCTATTTTGTTTTTAGTATTCTTGATAAATGCTAGTTTTTTGGTTAATGTATTTAATTTATTCTAGTTGTGGTTAGTTTATTTATGCCAGTTTGTGGTTAGTACAGTATATTTATGCAAGTTTGTGGTCAGTATATTTGTTAGATTGAGGTTGGTATAATGAATTAATGCTTGTGATGAATGCTAATGCTAAATAAATTAGTTTGTTTTTATAACAATTAATTAATGCTTGTTTGGGGTTATTTATTTTGTTTGTATTTAGTGTATATATATATATATATATATATATATATATATATATATATATATATATATATATATATATATATATATATATATATATATATAATGCATAGTTTGTGGCTAGTTTAATTAAATATTCTAACCATAAACCACCACTAAGGTAAATATATTAAGCACATACTAGCATCTAAAACAACAAGCCATCAACAAACCTTTTATCCATTTAGAGTTACATTTATTGTTTTGAAACGTCTGCAAAAACATCATGATCCTGTTACCTCATAGATTATAGCACCTATAAACACACGACCTGGAGATTATTTTCATCTGTATGTGTATTAATGATGTGTATTAATGATAGAATGGAATCGTAGATTGTTTTTTGATAAGATAACAAGGTTGGCTGGGGTTGAAAAGGTCTACACTGGATTTAACCAGATTTGTCTTCTATACCACACACACACACACACACACACACACACACACACACACACACACACACACACACACACAAACACTTCCCACACAAACACATCTCATAGCTAGCGGGGGGTCCAGACATAGAAAAGCTTCCAATAGACAAATAAATATATAAACAAAAGGCACACACACACAGGTTCCCTGAACACCTTCGCTCTTCAATCGTGTTATAAATTATGCAAACGGCACCAAAACAGAGACTTCCTACACTGTACTACACTGTGCCCCTTGTCACAGCAGTATGCCTCCACCTTGGGACCTGATCCAGAT
The DNA here is from genome assembly GCF_946808225.1 of Silurus aristotelis. Classification (NCBI taxonomy): domain Eukaryota; kingdom Metazoa; phylum Chordata; class Actinopteri; order Siluriformes; family Siluridae; genus Silurus; species Silurus aristotelis. Next base: position 18,911,678 of record NC_139593.1, read on the forward strand.
CAGTGGGTGGAGTCAGAGCCAAACCAGTTTAGTGGGTGGAGTCAGAAAAGACGAAGTTCACTAGATCAAGCCAGCTCTGATCTAGAGCAGTGAGTGAAGTCGGAGCCAAACCAGTTTAGTGGGTGGGGTCAGACCTGATGAGGTACAGCAGGTGGAGTCCCTGATTCAGATCACGGGGTGGGTTCAGACCAGATTTAAATCTGTGGGTGAAGTCTAATTTGATTTATATCAAATTAGGGCTTAGGGATGGACCTTGTTCAAATCAGTAAATGGGGGGGGGGGGGGTCAGAGGGCATAGCCAGATCTATTTTAGCATGAGCATGAATTAAGTAAGATCAGTTCCAAATAATCTTGGAGATAATCTTGAAATAAACCTAATCCAGACTAGTGGGTGGAGTCAGACCTGATTAAAATCGGTAGGTGGATTCGGTACTCCAGTGGGTGGAGTCAGACCTGATTAAGATCAGTGGGTGGAGTCAGATCTATTTAAAATTAGTAAGTAGGAATACATCTGGTCCAGATCAGTGGGTGGAGTCAGACCTGATCCAGCAATGTTGTCTGAAATAGACTCATGATTTCATTGTGCTCATTTACATATGCAGTTTAATATTTGGGCTGCGATCCTGGACTGTTTGTTTTCTGAAATCCTGAATGTTTTTATTTTTTGTTTTGTATTTTACAAATGATTTACAGTTTGGAGTGATTCTGTTCTCTTGACTCCGCCTCCACATTGCAACATCATAATAGACTTCTTGCATGTAGGGATATTAGTGCAAATTCTTGGGTAGCAAAAAAAGTCTTGGGTAGCACCGTTTCCATTCACCAGTACGAAGAGAAAACAATATCTCATATTTGGCTCCTGTCTTACAGTAAAGTCTTAGTTTTGAGCTTTGTAAATAAGGACTATCGCTGCACAACTGTATAATTTTAAGCAAATTATGATATTTAGCAATTTTGTTCGAACATGGTCCGAACATGTTATTGAGGTGAAGCAGGCTTGTTATCTCAGGGGTAGCTGCCTATTAAATAAAGATGTGTGTGTGCGTGTCACATTCCTTGTTGTTTTGATGGACTTGGTGTAAAAGGATATAGATCCTCATTTTCAGGGGCTGTGTCCGTGCTTTCGAGTTAATGATGTTCGTTACATGTGCGCTGCATGTCAGGAGCTGACAATATCACCCCTTACATCTGTTCTGGGCTAAACCACTTAACTCGCCTTTAAATCCGAACAGACAATAGGGGACATTTACTTTTACTTAATAAAAACAAAAAAAGAATTATTCATAAAAAAAAAAAATAAATAAGAAACCTTTGAGGTTAAAGATTAAAATGTATTTATTTATTTATTTATTTATTTATTTATTTATTTATTTATTTATTTATTATCAAACCCATGCTAACAGTATATTGTGCAAATTACTATAAAAAAATTATTGAATTACATTTTTTTATTTATTTAATTTATTTATTGAATTTTTATATTTTTAATATTTAACCTTTTTTTATATAGGTTTAATATGAATGGTACAGAATTGGTTTGTATATTCACATATACAGTAAGGTGCAAAGGTTTTGGGCAGGTGTGAAAAAATGCTGTAAAGTAAAAATATTAATTTTAATAGTTTTTTCTTTCTTTTTTTTACAATTGCAAATTGAGTGAATAGAAAAAAAATTAATCAAACCAGTATGTGATGTGACCACCCTTTGGCATTTATTCTTACTCTTACACAAAGTCAGGGATTTTTTAGGATTAGAGTCAGGTGTCTGATTAACCAATCATATGAAACAGCTGTGTAGAAGCTTAAATCTGGGTGAGGAACAGCCAAACTCTGTAAAGTTGTGGAAGCCAGTTCTATGTCACAGGGCATACACCAAAGGCATAACGACACTTCATCAGCAAGGTTTTTTAAGGGGTTTCAAGATGTGCTCTACAAACTATTTAAAAAAAAAGCAGAAAGAGAACCGTAGACACACAAGGAAATTTAATAAAGTAGGTGAAAGACACATCATGCTTACTTCCTTTCAACATACAAGAGCATGTCCAGCAGCAAAGAACTGGTGGAAACCAGGGGGACCAAGGTATACTCATTTACTGTCTGGAGAAGTCTGGCCAGAAATGGTCTTTGTGGAAAAAGCCATCCCTCCGACATTTGAACAAGGCCAAGTGACTTAACTATACACAAAAACATAGGAACTGGGGGCAGAAAAATGGCAGCAGATGCTCTAGACTGATAAATCACAGCTTAAAAAATGTGGCTGTACTAAAAAATAAGTAGTTTGGCAAAAGACTGGAGTGAGGTACAGTAATGAGTGTCTCCAGGCAACAGTGAAGCATGGTGGTGGAGGTTCCTTGCAAGTTTGGGGCTGCATTTTATATATATATATATATATATATATATATATATATATATATATATATATATATATATATATATATATATATATATATACAGTGAGGAAAATAAGTATTTGAACACCCGGCTATTTTGCAAGTTCTCCCACTTAGAAATCATGGAGGGGTCTGAAATTGTCATCGTAGGTGCATGTCCACTGTGAGAGACATAATCTAAAATAAAAAATCCAGAAATCACAATATATGATTTTTAAACTATTTATTTGTATGATACAGCTGCAAATAAGTATTTGAACACCTGTCTATCAGCTAGAATTCTGACCCTCAAAGACCTGTTAGTCTGCCTTTAAAATGTCCACCTCCACTACATTTATTATCCTAAATTAGATGCACCTGTTTGAGGTCGTTAGCTGCATAAAGACACCTGTCCACCCCATACAATCTGTAAGAATCCAACTACTAACATGGCCAAGACCAAAGAGCTGTCCAAAGACACTAGAGACAAAATTGTACACCTCCACAAGGCTGGAAAGGCTACTGGGAAATTGCCAAGCAGCTTGGTGAAAAAAGGTCCACTGTTGGAGCAATCATTAGAAAATGGAAGAAGCTAAACATGACTGTCAATCTCCCTCGGACTGGGGCTCCATGCAAGATCTCACCTCGTGGGGTCTCAATGATCCTAATGAAGGTGAGAAATCAGCCCAGAACTACACGGGAGGAGCTGGTCAATGACCTGAAAAGAGCTGGGACCACCGTTTCCAAGGTTACTGTTGGTAATACACTAAGACGTCATGGTTTGAAATCATGCATGGCACGGAAGGTTCCCCTGCTTAAACCAGCACATGTCCAGGCACGTCTTAAGTTTGCCAATGACCATTTGGATGATCCAGAAGAGTCATGGGAGAAAGTCATGTGGTCAGATGAGACCAAAATAGAACTTTTGGTTCATAATTCCACTAAACGTGTTTGGAGGAAGAAGAATGATGAGTACCATCCCAAGAACACCATCCCTACTGTGAAGCATGGTGGTGGTAGCATCATGCTTTGGGGGTGTTTTTCTGCACATGGGACAGGGCGACTGCACTGTATTAAGGAGAGGATGACCGGGGCCATGTATTGCGAGATTTTGGGGAACAACCTCCTTCCCTCAGTTAGAGCGTTGAAGATGGGTCGAGGCTGGGTCTTCCAACATGACAATGACCCGAAGCACACAGCCAGGATAACCAAGGAGTGGCTCTGTAAGAAGCATATCAAGGTTCTGGCGTGGCCTAGCCAGTCTACAGACCTAAACCCAATAGAGAATCTTTGGAGGAAGCTCAAACTCCGTGTTTCTCAGAGACAGGCCAGAAACCTGACTGATCTAGAGAAGATCTGTGTGGAGGAGTGGGCCAAAATCCCTCCTGCAGTGTGTGCAAACCTGGTGAAAAACTACAGGAAACGTTTGACATCTGTAATTGCAAACAAAGGCTACTGTACCAAATATTACCATTGACTTTCTCAGGTGTTCAAATACTTATTTGCAGCTGTATCATACAAATAAATAGTTAAAAAATCATACATTGTGATTTCTGGATTTTTTTTTTTAGATTATGTCTCTCACAGTGGACATGCACCTACGATGAAAATTTCAGACCCCTCCATGATTTCTAAGTGGGAGAACTTGCAAAGTAGCAGGGTGTTCAAATACTTGTTTTCCTCACTGTATATATATATATATATATAAGAGAATATGCTTTAAATCATTAAGGATGTAGGTACATGCAAGCTTTCCAGAAGCCAAGCTGAAACAACAGACAGTCTGTGAGTGTTTATTTTGGGGAGAAGATTAAAAAAAGGTGCTGCAGCGAGGATTATCAGAGTCCTGCTGAAATTGCATTAGTTGTCAGTGTACAGGATGTAGGACCGGTACTGGGAAGTGATGTCATTTTCAATCCACTTAAACATGAAAAAAAAAAAATGGTCTCATCAAAAAAGGGTTCCTCAGCTTGTTGAATGTACACACAATGTGGTTGTCAAGATTTTGCTGTGGTATTTGATTTAATAACAGCTTCCAATGTTTGTTTGTTTGTTTGTTTGCCAATTCCTCCTTGGCAGAGTGATAGAAGAAATGTCCAATGTTTTAAATTCTTTTACATAATTTAGTGTAATGTATTTGTAGAAAGGAACAAGTCATCAGCAAGTCTATATAAATATCATTTCTTGCTTTTTATAGTGTTGATAAAAGAAAGTCTATAAAAGCCTTAGTGATGTCACCAAAATGAATCTTGTCAAAAGCAAACAGAAATCGTATACAAACAACCTGGTTGAACAAATGTACACACCAATTGTCCATGTCAATCTCGAATAAAGTCTAAGTCCAGCTTAAGAGAGGCATCCTCACAGCATGATTCTGCCACCACCATGCTTCTTATATGTAGGATATAGAAGAAGAAAGCTTTATTTCTCAACTATATATTACAACATAATGAAATTCTATTCTTTACATATTTCTGCTTTTTAGGAAGCTAGGGTCAGAGTGCAAGATGAGCGAGGATATGGCAACCCATGAGCTGAAAGGGTAAAGGCCCTTGCTCAAGTGATCGATAGTGGTGGCTTGGCAGTGCTGGGGCTTGAATCACTGATGTTCTAATCTGTAAACCAGAACCATAGCCATGTACTTTGGGTGATTATAACTTGTTATATTTCTGGCAGAGATCTTTTTAGAAGGATGTAGAAATATAATTCTCACATTTTTGCCAAGATTTGGCTTAAGGCTGTTTTAAATCAGATACTAGGCTTTGACCTGATTCAGACCCTTTTTTTCTTTTTAAGAGAACACACCATAGCTCGGACATGCAAAGAATATGAATAGTGACCAGGATGTGCCCAAAATTTCTTCATCGCCGTTAATAATGATGTATCACTGACAAATGCTCTTCTTGTCCTTTTATTAATTTCGGAGGGACATCCTATTTTACACCATTTTCTTCACTTCTTAATGATGGCCTTTACAGTGATTCAGGGGACATCTAATTTTCTGGAAGTCCTTTTGTGCCCTTTTTTCTAAATGTTTAACAATGAGATCCTGTACATGCATTGTCTTTGTAAAGCCAAGACCAAACCAAGAAAATCCTTCAAAAACCTTTTTCTTGATTATCTTTATTTCCTTATTTAATTTTTATTATTTTTTATATCAGAATCACTTCATTTTTTACTTTTGACCTTGAGTTTAAATGTGATTGATTTTAAGTATGGCTAATTTTTATAGGGTGTGTAATTTTGGTTTTGTGTGTGTGTACTGTATGTACAGTATATACACTATATTGGCAAAAGTATTGGGGCACCTGACCTTTCCTGCTATATGTGCTTTTTTTCCAAACTGTTACCACAAAGCTGGAGGCGCTCAATTGTACAGAACGTCTTCAGATGTGCTCTAATAAAAATTGCATTCACTTAAACCCAAACCTCTTCCAGCATGGCGATGCCCCTGTGCACACAGTGAGCTCCTTGAAGATCTGGTTTACATGCTTTCGAGAGGAAGATCTTGCTGCTGTAGAGCTCTGATCTCATCCCTACTGAACACCTTTGGGATGAATTGGAATGCTGACTGCACCCCAGGTCTCCTCACCTACATCAGTACCTGCCTTTTGTAACACCCTTGTGGCTGATGGACACACATATCCGTAAAGACACTCCAAAATCTAGTGGAACATCTTCCCAGGAGAGTGGAGGGAATTGTAAGTGCAAATTGGGACTAAATGTGGAATGCAATTCTCAAAAATCACGTAACGTACTTATGACCAGGTGACCCAATACTTTTGGCAATATAGTGTATATATATTTATATACACACACTGATCTGCCACAACTTTAAAACCAGTGACAGGTGAAGTGAGGAACAATATCTTGTTACAGTGGCACCTGTCAGGGGGTGGGATATATTAGGCCGCAAGTGAACAGTCAGCTCCCAGAGTTGATGTGTTGGAAAAATTGGGCAAGCAAAAGAATCTGAGTGACTTTGACAAGGGCCAAATTGTGATAACACCTGGATACGCTATGGGAGGAAGGCAAGCTGACTGAATTCTGCTGGAAAACCTTGGGTCCTGCCATTTATTTGGAAAAGATACTGTGATACAGACTTAACAAATCTTGCAGACAATTGTTGCAGGGTTCATGGCAACGGTATTCCCAAATCCTAGTGTCTTTCAGAAGGATAATGCTTCCTGAGAAATTCAAAAATGGTTTGAATTAAATTCGTCAAATGCGTCATATCTCTGGAAGTCTGATTTATAAAGGTCCAGCTTACAGTATACATTAAGGATTATCTTGATTCCTTTAGAGGTCTTGTGGAGTCCTGGACTCAAGGTTTTAGACTTATGCTATATATACTGCATGTGTTTTTAATGGTATGGCCTGTTTTATTACATTAAATCATAAAATATTGAATAATAGAAATACAAATTGATGAAATATTTATTCTGTGTTGGTTTCTGCTTATGCTGAGCCTTATTGTAGCATTGCTATAAATACATCCTTTCTGAAAGTAGAGAAAAACCAAATTACATTATATTTGTTATTAGGATTTTCCCCATGAGGTCTTTTCCAAATGTGTTCTGCTGACAAAAAGCTTCATTCCTCCAGGAGACAATTAACATAAAATCGTATTTCCTCATGAAATGTAGTAGGTGTGCACTTATTTATAAAGGACTCAGGGAATATTGAGGAATAAACAGATTTATCCCTCAGTCTGCAAGCAGGAAAGGTCCAATCTGAGCCGTTAGTTCAAGTGATTGGAAAAGTAAAAGTTTACTGAGTCTATTGTTTTAAACCGAATCAAATATCTGAGTTGGCTGATACCCTCAAGGGGATATAAAACCTCACATACAGTTTGATTCAGCTTGTTCATGGGTAGGTCCCTGTGTTTTCACTTCCTTCTGTCTGATGACTGTGAGAAAGTTGTCCTTTATGCAATGGTTTCTATTCAATTGGATTTCAGCCCTCGCATCACGTGTTGCCAGGGTCATGGCTCATCTGCTGTAAGACCTTTAGGATCAGCCCCTGTGGCCACTTGTAGCACAAAATGGGAAAGTGCTCAGTTGTAAGTCGCTCTGGATGAGGGTGTCTGCCAAATGCCACAAATGTAAAATCCATGTTACTAGACTAAAGCTGATGCTTTAACCAATCAGATTTCAAGTCGCCACGCTGAGGCATCTAGCAGGCGTCCAATAACGTCAACATTTTCACGTCCTTTGATGGATTGCCAGAGAGTGCACTAGCTGTGCATCTGTAGTGAACTGCACAAGCTCAAATATATTCATGTAGATTTATTAACTGTTTTTTCATTCCACAATGACTGACTGAGGAGAAGAAACTGATTCGGTTGCACTTACAGAACAAGGACACAAAGTGCAGTTGTGGCTACAGTGAAAGGAGACTTGTTGAATTGTGTTAATTGGGATTCTTGCATGAGATAATCGTCTGTGATGCACCTCTCTATTAAACTGCGCTTCTCTATAATATTGATGGTTTTATAGCTGTGCCATCATCATCATGGTATTAGGAGGTCATTTACTTTCAGGTATGACACCACTGACGGCCTATGGATTTACGGGTAAAAAGTAGCAAAGAGTTTCAATTCAATTCAAAAGTTTAAGAAAAAGAAGAAAAGATTAATTTTGGTTGGAAATTAAAGAAAATATAGCAATAGTATATATTTATATATTTGCTGGTTTCTTTGTTGATTTAAATTCTTTATCATTATCAACATTTTTGGCTAATATCAGTATCTAGACTGTTAAAACATGCTATTGTATGAAGTAAATGTGGTGAAAATTTTTTTATATTGAAGCACTAGCTAGTTAAATAATGCAATAATAAATTTGTAACTCTTTATGCTACCTGGATAAATATAGTAGTTATATTAGCCCGTTTTTAACCTTTTGTTAACCTAATTTTAATACTGTCACATCCTATGCTAGCAAAATTTTGAGTGCTATAACGTGTTAAATATGAAAAGAAACGACAGAATTTTATAATTTAGTATTTCAATACGGTTGTGTTATGGCTGATGACATTGTGGGACACGCCGAATTTAGCGATATGCTGTAGCATGACTGTTTTTGCTTTAGTCTCTGAGGGGGTGTCAGAGGGAAGCAGGCCTCAAGAAAGCCTTGGGCAAAGTCACACCCAAAGTCCAGTGATAAAATTTAATAGAAGCTGGAAAGAAGAAAAATAATTAGAACTTTTGCTGATAAGAATTCATTTCATGATCCTTTGAAACATGAGGTGATGAGCAACGCAAACATTATTATTTTGTGTTTTTGTGCTCATTTCTTGAGCAGTAGAAATCTCCATGCATGGAGCTGAAATTGTGCTTCGTTAACATGATTCGAACTAGCGCCATCATCAACAAGTCCACCATCATTAACTCACTTCTACTACACAATTCAACCTGGCCAAAAAAAAAAAAAAAAGACAATACATCAGCATCAAAAATTGTCTTCGCTAGAATCTATTTGTTTACCAGGTATCAGGATAAAGTATTTTGCATGCATTTTGGATTGAAACATGGCCGCGGGTGTTGCATCGTAAGCTGGTGAACTTTGCAAACCGGGTGTGTTATCAGGAAGTGCAAAAAATTAAGCATTTTTATCCTAAAGCCAATATCAGATGTTCTCCAGGGAGCGCTATTCAATTAAAAGTTTCTTGAAAGGTTTGTGGTGGAAATCCTTACAGTAACTGAAAAGCACACATTCACAGAATAACAATGAACTAATTTGGAACACAGCCGAGCTACAGTTTCTACACGGCAGGATTAATATCTAAGCCTGTATTGTGCTTAGATCATATTATTCTCCAAAGCTTATGGAGATTTATATTTTATCCTGCGTATTACTGCCTGTAGTCAGCACTATTTCACAGACTTAAAGCTGAGTGCACGGGAGTGCACGGCAAATAAAATGTCCTACGATAATCCCTTGAATGATGGTTACTTGTTAAGATCTTAAGCCACAACAATATCTCTATATCGAAGCAATTCCTTCAACAGATGAGAACTTTGGCTGGTGTAATTCTAACCTTCCGAGCCTTGTTGCTGCACCATGAGCTCCACAACATCCTACTGCTGCAACCTGAACACAAAAAGATCCTACTGCTTCAACCCTGAGACCCACAGTGTTTTTGCTACTGCCAACCTAGGGGCAATGAGGTCCTACTATTGCCATTCTAAACGCCACAATGTCTTACAGCTGCCACTCCAAATTCCAGTGTTTTATTAATGCCACCCTGAGGGCCCCAACGTCCTCCTGCTGCCATTCTAAACCCCAAAATGCTGCCACAATAAGCCCCACAAGTCCTACTACTTTCATGAGCTGTACAAGGTCCTACTGCAGCCACATTGAAGCCCACAATGTTCTACTACTACAATTCTAAACCCCACATGGTCCTACTGCTGCAATCCTGAGCCCCACAGCATCCAACCCCTGCAATTCTTAGGTCCAACAGGCCCTAATAGAGCCAGCCTAAGGCCTACAAAACTATTACTTCTGCCATCCCGAGGCCCTGCTGCTGTGTGTCGTATTATTCATGCCTTTCCAAGGTTTACAGCCTCCTACTTCTTCGATCCGGAGCTTCACAAGCTCCCATTTATGCCATGACCCACAGTTTGCAGAGTTTACTCCTGCCATCTCGAATCTATCAATATCCCACTCCTGGAATGTGGAGGGCCAAGCTGCTATCACCGCAATCCTGAAGGCTTCAGGCTTTTACATCTTCTAATTTTGAAAACCCACAAGGTCCTGATTCTTCTATTTTCCGAAAGCCCACATGCTTCTAGTCATGTTGTCCCAAAGCTTGCAATATTTCTTTCCATGTTTAGTAATTATCTATGACTATGTAACCACTTCTTTCCGTATATATTTTATAACTCCTATCACCTACACATTCGAGATCTGATATCTCACTAGCTTGTAGTTACAGCCAGAGAAAGTAAGAACTTGAAACTCGTTCGAAACGCACTTTCTGCACCGTAAAAAGCCCCACAAAACATACGCCCTTCCTATATTAAGAAGTCGTTACAAAGGACTTTTTTTATGGTGTAATTAATTCCATCCTACCTGATGGGATCACACTGGTTTGAGAATTAAAAATAAACATACATATAAGTGCTGGTTATTAACCTTTAAATTAAACCACAGCTATCCCTCCAGAGAGCAAAGTATTAATTATCAAACAACAGTTTATTACTGCGGCGGCTTTCCCAGTCGACTCTGACCTGAAACACAAATCCTGTCTGTGACTGTTTGATAGCGGCTACATTATTTTCGAGTGTTCGAACTTTGGTGTATTAGCGTCACATAATGCAGGCAAGGCCTTTTGCAAAGATGAAGGTAGATGGGAATTGCTGGATATTGTTTAATAGTTAGTACAATAAATCTTGAGAACGTGCTAGATGACTAGAAAACATGGATGCTTTGCATGCTGTTAATAATGACTGAGGCTAAATGAGCAGCTAGCTAGCAATTCGACAGCTCGCTGACAAGTGGAACTAGACGGTATCATTCAGAACATCAGCATGCATGTCAGGTTTTTCATCAATCAGAGCGGCCAACAAACATGGCTACAAATGGCAACACCGAAACCAGGTCAACAACGTTAACAACGTTCGTGTTTTCAATTGCACACACATTTCAGGGACTCTGTTTACGTGCTCAGAGATTAGCAAGTGATGTTTCTCTGTTTGATTCTCTGGGATTTAATCGCTACTTAATCGTGTTGTTTGCTATTCGCCCAGCCCAATGCTTGTTTTTAAACCCCATTTTTGATTCACGTTTTAGATTTGTCAGCCATCGACACTTTCAGTTTCGTTAAAAATGCATTCGCATCCGTCTGAGCGCTCATTACATGCTGGCATGCTGTAAAATTACATGACGCACAACTACCACAGGTTCCACCACTTTGAAAGATGTCAGCATTTGCTGTTAAGCGTATGATTGTCCAAGCTCCCAAAACATTAGGTATAGTGTGCCGTGACTAGCAAACAAATCTGAGACAACAATACTAGCTTGGTAGCACATTGCTAAATTTTTTTTTTACCTCAGGTACAGTTCATATCACAAGGAAACACCTAATTATTTACCTCAGCTGCACTGCCAAACTGCTTAAATCTGTCATGTTTACAAAAATAAACATTAGCTAGCTACCTAGCACGAAGCTTTGTGGCTGGAAATGGGACAAACGTCAAAGTTTACCTTTAGAAATGCTGTGAAATTGCTAATAAACACCGGAATAAGACTTTGCATTACATGATAACTCACACCAGCCTTATTTATTTGGGTGAAAACAGGCTAGCATTTATTTGCACATACAGCATTACACAGATAATGGAATTATATATTAAAGGACTTAAAGGTGCTAAGATAGCCGTGGCATCAGTAAAAGAATTTTGATATTAATATTATACTCGTCTTTTGCAAAAGTCCATGGCTCATCAGAGGTTAGAGCGAGCGCTATACGGAGAATAGGAAGGCCGGCACATTGTAAAGAGAACGAGAAGAGCGCGCGACGGTTGATTTACGCTGATCAAAAGGGCAGAGTGCTAAGCGCTTGGAAAGAGGGATGAAATTGGAAATGAGGAGTTAAAGACGGTCAGATTTACAGCGGTTTAACGCAGCGGAGCTCATAAAAAGCCGCCAGCAGCCGTTTCACACTTCTCTATTTCCCCATTTATGATATATCGAGTGCGAGCCGCCGCTTCTATCATCATCTTCACCTCAAAAAGTGTGGCTGTGTGTTTGAGGCTCAATTACACACACTTCGCTTTTTAACCCCGGTGACCTGACGGTAACATCCGCACGAACAAAACTGATGGAAACATTTCTCTTTCTTTAATGGTGAACTATAAAATCTCCACATCGTCCCGAGTCCATACGTCCCACCCCACACACTGTGGAGCCTGCGGAAACACCATCATTACTGCATTGTGGGCCTGTCTCAATCCACACACTCTATTGAAAATGTAGGGCATGTTAACACCACGATCACTGCATTGTGGGCCTGTCACAAACCACACACCATATTCACTGTGTAGGCTAAATCAAGTCTTTCAGAGTTTATAGACTTTTGTAAAAAATGGTTTATATAATCATTAAAGACAGAACAGGTATATTTCCATTAAGTTTTTTTCACACACTGGGTTTTTTGTTGAGCTAAAGAAAGCGAAACCCCTCGAAGCCTAATTTACTTTCGCAAACTGCAGGAAAGACATTTCGAGATGATTTCGATCTGACTTTCCTTTGACAAGCCGCGGCAATTTGGCTGAAGGAAAAAACGTCTTCGTCAGTGGCACAGAAAATGATATCTCTGACCAAAAAGCGTGACGAGAACAAGATCCGAAATGAGGAGAGGAAAAAAAATAAAAGAACGTGTAAAGCTGCGCTTGAAGCTTCGATTTGAATATGAAGTGATTGCGGTGTGGGACGAATTAGCCAAACGCACTAGCTAAGCATGACAAAAAGGCTAAGGGTAGCGCATGAGATGAGAAAACACGATGGGAATGCGTAAATGTTAGTCTGAGTGTCATAAGAAAGAAAAAACGGAAAAGCAAGAAAAATAAAATTGAAGTCGGAACAGGACACGACCTCTTAATGATAAAATGGACGAATTAGCCGACCGCTTATTAAAGCTCTGAGCAACATTAGTGCTAATGTGAGTTGCACTTAAGAGAGAATGGACTTATAAAAATGAGGTCAAAAGTGCTGTCAGGTACCTGCAGTGACCTGTGGTGAAATGAGAGATCGAGCAGAGATGTAAAAGTGCTATTAGCGCTAACATTAGCCGAGTGCGTCTGAGGAAAATCAGGGCCAAAAGTGAGGGCGGGAAATGACGGAGAGGTGATCGCTAAATGCGCAACGGTGCTCGACTGCGACTTTTGTGTATTTTTGCATATATATGTACAAATCTATCTATCTATCTATCTATCTATCTATCTATCTATCTATCTATCTATCTATCTATCTATCTATCTATCTATCTATCCATCCATCCATCCATCCATCCATCCATCCATCCATCCATCCATCCATCCATCCATCCATCCATCCATCCATCCATCCATCCATCCATCCATCCATCTAATCATCGCTTTCATTTAAAAAAATTGTCAGGTTACTTAGAAATAAACAGATAAAATATAATCAAATCAATTAACTACTACTAATAATAATAGCAATAATCATTGTTTTTATTTATTTGATTTGATTTTACTTTATCTTTTTATTTCTCTCTAACCTGACAATAAAATTTTATGAATGAATTAAAGACAGACTGATAGATCGGTCTCTCGTTTTCTTCCTTTTTCTTATGCTCTGTAGGTATAATGCTAAGGCTAATTTGAGGGTTTGTCCTGCGTGTGTCTGTCAGAGTATTAAAAATAGAGGACGGAAAAAAAAGGAATCTCGGACACCTACATAGAAATAGTCTTACGAGCCCGAGCGCATCTATTTTAAATCCCGGAAATTGATTTGATGAAGGTCACAGGGTCGTGCGGGTTGGGATTCGTCTTGCACACCCCGTCCTTACGCACCGAGTGGCGCAGAGGACGTCTGAGAATACGACCGTCCTCGACCGAGAACCGCTTCAAACCACTGTGCTCTGTTCACTACTTAGTGATGGATGTCAGGCTGATAGGAAGTGTCTCAAACCCGTTCTTTTTTTAATCATAAAGGTGCACGTGTTCGCATGGGGAGAACGCTTGTGGTTGAGTCGGTATCTGGATTATTTATATCGCTCAGCACTGAGATGAAGAGTAGACCAATTTGGGGATTTAAGACTAAATCTTACAGCCTCAGGGCAGAGAGAGAGAGAGAGAGAGAGAGAGAGAGAGAGAGAGAGAACATTGGAGAGTTTTAAGCGCTACAGGAAACCGTGAAATGATCCAGTGTGCGGATTTCTTTCGACTTATGTGGGTCTGAGCAGAATGTCAGAAGCTTTCTTTCATTGTTTGACCATGAGGATACTTAGCTAGCATTTACAGCACAAGTTCGCTAGTTAGGAACTTGCTTGTCTGACTGTTTGACAGGGGTCCCCAAACTACAGCCCACCCCCACATTTGGTACAGCTTTTAGGACTATGCCATTTAATCTTATCATATCTTGATAAAGATTGGCTTTCAAACTAAAATTCATAAAAAAATCCATACCGATCTGCTGCTGTTACGAGAGCAGCCTCTAGGGGCTGTTTGCTTTTACGTGCAGGACTGTGTGATGCACGGAGAGCGCTATATTATATGTAGTTATTATTTATTCATTATATAATTATATTTATGAATGAATATATTTATATTCATTTCCAGTGGCACATTTTCAAGCTTCAGTACTGGTATTTGAATTTTTGTTCAGAACTATTTTACATCCAGTATCCATTTTAAAAACTATCAGGTGATTAATCGGTAATCGGCAAGTACTAATCTATTGATATCGGTAAAATCCCCTATAGGTTGACGTTTAGTTTTTAATGTTCCCCAATTTTTTGTTATATTCACAAAAGGGACATAACGAGACGAGAACAAGATCTGAAATAAGAAGAGTGGGGGAAAAAAAGAATGTTTTTTTTTTTATCTTTTAATAGGCGATTTATGTCTTGAAAAGCTCTTCGTTTTTTTTTTTAATGGTGCAGAACAAAATAATAAAAGAATGTAGCATTACGAAGAAGGAAAGATTATGTGGCCCTTACCGAAAAAAGTTTGGGGCCCCCTGGCTTCAGCATAGGCTCTCCTGCTTTGTAAGACACTGTAGAGATGGGTCATTCCTGAGCGATTCTATCATTTTTTTGTTTGCTAATATATATTTATATTAATACGACTAGCTATTTTTTGCGTTTCTGATGTGCAAGGAAGCAGAAATTCAGGTTATTTGCTTGGAGTATTCAGAGCATCATTTGGTCACGTTACAGCTGCCTAGGCTCTGCACAGGAAACATGAATGAATGGGACCAGTGGACTTGAGATTTAAAACATTAAACTTTTGTTTTTCAAAATGTTTCCCGATCGCATTATCAATGTTTATTTCCATAATCTTGAGTACTAATTGAAAAATGAATGGTTTAAGCCCCACTATTGCCAAGTTGCCACTTTTGGGCCCTTAAGCAAGGCCCTTAACCCTCTATGGTGCTGAATCATGTATCAAATGAACTCGTTTTGCGTTCATTTTGTCCGTAAAATGATCTGATGGATTAGACATATTGATTTCCCAGTATAAGTTGCCAGGTGTCTGTAATCACCAGGTTGAATATCGTTTTTTGTTTTGTTTTTTTCCAGCTCACTTAATTCCCACCTAATTCACCTTCTCGGCAATCCGACTCGAGATTTTCAGCACGTTCAGGTGGCGCTAAACGATCGAACGATTTATGTGGTTTTTTCAGGTTTTTTTCTGCGTAGGTGTGAAGTTAAATAACTTCCACTTCCAGCACCTGAGAAATCAACGTGTCCTCCGTGAGATTCACCTGCTGTTGTTGCGGGAAAAGGATTTGTGGGCGTCGCTTTATGTAAATCAGATACGCCGTGAGCTCGTTTAACACTTTTTTTTTTTTTTAAATGGGTGATTGGCATTCAACCTACATGTGTGAGAATGGGGATTGAAAAAAAAAGAAAACGGATATTGATCGCCCTTGAATTAGGGGTATGCATGGTATAAGTGAAGCTGAAAAAAAAAAGAAAACCCCTATAAAAGGCAAAACTCCTGCAGTTTGAATTCAGGAGTAAATGGTAGACGATGACACAATAGGGAGCTTGAGAGATATGGTATATGGCCATTGATGGTGTGCTTTTTGAACATCTTATTCCACATTTAGTACCCATTTGCTCTTATAATAACCTCCACTCTTCTGGGTAGGTGGTGTTCTTCTAGATTTTTGAGTGTGTTTGTGGAGATTTGTGTTCATTCAGAAGGTTTGGAGCTTCTTGTTGCAAAAAAGAACAAAAAAGAAAAACATATCGTGGCCCAAATCGGTCACTTATCGCTTACTATTTCTAATAAAAGATGACAAAGTATTCTAAATGGGATCAGATTTATATCGTGTCAGCTTTTCATGTACGGTGGTCCCTCAGAACTTCCGAAAAGCCGTCAAATTTGGACACACCCCCGCAGTCCCTATGATACCTCAATGAATTAATCTGTACATTGTCACTTTATGAACGTAATAGTGTACATTATTTGACAAAAATACATAGTTCAATGTTAATCCTGATGTTCCTGAACATTCGGCCCCCCCTGCGGATTCCAGTGCATTTTAAGAGAACCCGCAAATTTTCCGAGCCGCAGATTATCGGGGTTTGACTGTATAGGATCATAAGTATTAACATTTGTTTTTGCACCAGATTTTTTCGTAAAAAAATACATTTCCTGTGTAAATGCTGGTAGATTTGGCTTATTAGTATTGTAGCTTTCAGTAATCATTTTTAAATCAACTGAGAGGAACCGAATTCAAATAATGAAGGTTTTTTTTTTTTTTTTTTATCAATTTTATGTAACAGAGCTGTTCATTCATTCATTCATTTATTCATTTTCTCCCGCTTATCCGTAATTCGAGTTGCCTTCGACTGCTGCCCAATCCTCACAGCACCGTCCCTTACGGTCCCTCCTGCAGGTGGTGAGCCCACGGGAAGGCGGCCCCACGTCACTCCGACGTCACGGACCTCGATATTTCCCTCGTAAGGGACCGATGTAACAGAGCTGTCATAAACAAAATTACAAATAAATAAAAATCACTGCAGGTCAAGTCATTTTTAACCTTTTAAAATTGATTTTAAGTTATAGTGCAGTTATTAAAAATGCATAAATATATAAATAAAATACACTGCAGGTCTGAATGTCATTTCATTAATACATTTTATTAAAATCTTTTATGTAACAGTGCGGGCATAAAAAAAAAAAAAAAAAATACAAAAATTACAAAGATTTTCCTATTCCATGTAATGCTGCGTTAATTGATAAATAATAATGAATAACTCAATGAATTAATTATTAAATAGATAAATACTGCAATAATGCTGCAAATCATCATTTTTTTAATCATATTTTTTAAATCTATGTAACGATAGCACATAAATAAATAAATAAATAAATAAATAAATAAATAAATAAATAAATGCAGGGCAGGTTGAATTTTTACCCTTCTTTTTTTTTAATCTATATTATGTAACAGTGTTACAAATAATATAACAAACAAGGTAATAAACAAACAAATCAACAAAGAAGTAATATCAAAGAAATGTATAAATGCACGCCATGTTGTTTACATTTTCCCCCTACTTAAAAATAAAAAAATGTATGTAACAGTGAGACAAAAGATATCAAACAAGCAAGTAAATAAACAAACAATTAAATGAATTAATAAATAAGTAAACAAACAAACAATGAATTAAACATTTCTTTTTGTTGATGCACTACACTGTGTACTGTGTACATGTTTTCCAAATCAACACCCACCCCCCCACCCCATAAAAAAGAAATAAAATAAAATAAAAAAAGATCGTTTTGGCAAGTCAGTCATCGTCCTTCGTATACTTGAGTGCACGATGAGCTGTAAACGACCGAGTGCTTTTCCCCGACACAGCTGATTTACTTTCAGAGACACCCACGAAACGCCATAAAAGCCAAAACTCGCAGTGAGAGCTAAAAAAAAAAAGAAGGAAAAGAAAAAAGATGACTAAACAGTAAAAGTGCAGCTCCTTTTATAGAGCAACATTTACTTTTGTCCTGGTGGAAATGACTCGTTTCATTTTCTTCGACTGAAACGTGTCGTGACAATAAAATGTTCCGAATTTGGTATACTGTCACAGGTTAATAATGAAGTGTGTGTGTGTGTGTGTGTGTGTGTGTGTGTGTGTGTGTGTGTGTTTTGCTAGCCAAATCAGGGCCATCTGCTCTGAGTGAGTGAACCTTCGCTGACTCTCCGTCACCACACTTTCCCACCGTCAGCGCTCGGCCACGAGATCTTGGTCGTCATGGAAACTGTGCAGAGTGAAAAAAAAAAAAAAAGGAAGAAAGAGACAGAGCGAGGATAAAGTTCTAAATTGCTGTAGCGGTGAGAGCTAAATTGTGAACGTTGCTGATTCCCAAAGTATTTTCCTCGATCTTTTTTTTTTTTCCCCCTCCTGCTGATGATAGACTCCATTCGAGTGTGTGTGTGTGTTTGTGAGAATGTGTGTGTGAGAGAAAAAGAATTAAATGCTTAGCGCCTCAGAGGTCGAGTCGAACCCCTGGTGCATTTTCAGTCCTACAGTAGCTTTCGTCACATGTCGGCAAGAAAGGAACGCGTTTTGAGACACGCGATGCGATCCGGCCGTTTTGTACACGGATTCCTGAAGCGTGTCGAGCTTCTCTGAAGGCAAGCGAGCCGTGTTTTACATCCGGCCGCTCTTTCGAAAGGTCACCGATCCCTGAAATGGAATTTCTCTTTTGCCGTGGACTTAAAGAGGCGTGTCCGATGAGATAGCGGGTGTTTGCGGAGCTTTTTAGAAGAAACGGAGTGTGATATCGGACGTGTAAGTCAAGAACGCAAAAAAAAAAAAAAAAAGTACGCCATTTCTCCAGAGGGGAATCCTGAGGGAAAGGTTTTGCATAGAACCTTTTCCACTAGAAACACTTTATCAAGCTGGAAGACTGCTTTCAACAGCGAGTGTAAATCGATCACTTTGAACGTAAGATCACCCCCGAGTGAGTGTTTTTCTGCGAAAGGAAGTTTAAAATAAGCGAATTTAGCAACAAATTACAGCAAAATGGCTTCTGATTTGATTCGCGTTTAAAATCGACACTTTTTTCTGGAATCGTTCTCAAGCCACGGTTACATCACAGCGAAGTCTAGAAAAAAAATACAAAATCTAAATTTCTCACAGAGATGTTGAAGTGGAGAAAGTGATCTCTGATCTGAGAACATTAGGGTGGATGAAGTACACAACGCATGTACTTGAGTAAAAGTAGAAATACACTCATTAAAATAAGACCAGTAAAAATGCTCCCTTTAAATGTTTACTTGAGTAAAAGTACAAAAGTGTTTGCCTTCAAATTTACTTAAGTGTTCAAATGATTTATTATAACTATATAATGTTCCTATTATATGATTTTTGTCACAAGACTCAGTTTATGTGAAACACACTTTTTGTCCAATCAGATTTCAGCCTCTATGTGTTGCTATGTCAATCTAATCTGCCCAGGGCCTTCATAGTCAGTACTGCTGGCCCTCTTACCGTAGAGAATATTATCAATGGGTCTGCTCTTTTAACCAATCAGATTTGATATTCTCCTCACAGGGCAGCTCGCTGGCCCAGAATAGCGTCAGCATTTTTCCGTCCTCTGATTGGTTGGTCAAAGGGAAACTGTTACAGCCGAGTTCGACTTGCAAAACACGTGTGTATACCGCACTGCACACATTAATACATCTCAGTTAGACTTTTTTACGCCTACGGAGGAAGAGAAATGATTTGGTCTCGGACATACTTACAACCCTGAAGCTAGCTAGCGTGTCTCAGCCCGGGAAAGGGTTTGTTTTCCACTTCCAGACCAGTGAATACGAGCGGTACCACTGGATTACAGCCTCTGAGGGGCGCTGCACATTGAGTCTGCATCTCTGGTGAGTAGGTTGTGTTTTATTAGAATTTTTGTTTTTCTCATGTTATTAGACAAATATTGATTCTGAACTGCTCCAGATGTTTTAGGTGCACAGTTGTGGTTGTAGTGTAGAGGTTTGGAGTTTTAACCGGGTTTCTTGCTTTAGTAAAATGGTTTTCACCCTCCATATGTGAAATGCCTCTCGTTGTTATATTTAGTTTTTGTACAGTTTTAATGGTTTCTATAATTGCGACGTGATGGTGGTGGTATTAAGGGGTGGATAAAGTCGGGTAAGTCCTCACTAAAGGGCCAGGTACCGAATGCACGGCCCACCACTGTTGAAAACAGAGCGTGCGCTCGATCCTGATTGGTGGTTTGCTGCATGTTTGATTAAGTTTTTCTCCTCGTAAAATGGAACGACTTCACAAATGTTATTTAATTTTGATTTTGCAAAATGTGGTTAAGTTAAAAGTATTTGACTTTGAAATGTAGTGAAGTAAAAGCAAAAGTCTCCCCAGATAAAAATACTGCAGTAAATTACAGCTACACAAAAAAAGCTACTTAAGTGCAGTAACAAATTACTCCCAATCCGGTTTTCCCAATAACTAATATTTACCAAATAAAAAAAAAAAAAACGGTTTAGAACTAAAACCTAAAAACGTTAAACATCATAAATCTTGTTTTTTGGATTGGATCAGTTCTCAAATAAAATTAAATCCTAAATCAACTTATCAAGCCTAACTTCAGCCAAAAAATCTGAACATTATACACGTAAGTTTATATGTTATAATAAAAAAATAATAATAAATTGTTTATTTTCAAATATATTTGATTCAAAGAACCAAGTCACTAGGTAGGGGTGAAAAACTATTCTGTGCTTCTGGGGTGGAGCTTTGTGTAGGGGCGGGGCAAACTGATCATTGTTCTTTGGGTGTAGGCTGAAACCCAGGCTAAAATAATAAATTTTTTCAAATTTTTAAATAAGATGATTTTGCCTATCAATTTGCCTCTTCATAAAATCCAATATGGAGCAACAGTTGATTAGAACAGTGTTTCTTTTAATACTATCCCTTCCTTGTTTGCGGTTTTCGCAGGTCTGTGACGAAATTGTGCATGCTGAAAGTGTAACCATGGTTTTACCTCAAGGGGACGTGTCCTCTGGTCACCTCTGCCTCTCAGTAGGAAAGGTGTCCTTCTTCCTTGCTCCTGAGATATCAGCACAGGAATCCTACTGCCTCGTGTATCGCAGGTACCATTTTTGCATTAAGCATGCTAGCAACCGCATGTCATCCTTTAAAGTTTCTCACTCAGCTCTTGGTGGACGAATATGATATTTAAAACTGGAGAAAAAATGAAGATGTTCGCTTTAATGTCTCTCCTTCACTCTGCCTTGACCCAGTTCTCAATCTTCTGCCGCTCGCTTTTATTAATTATTTTCCCCCCACAAGCCTCTGGAGAGAATCATGCAACGTTCTTCGACACGGAGAACCCGGTGTGTGTGGATACACAGATATACGTCCAGAAAACTCCACTTCAGTCTGCTTTATTTAGTATCTTATCTGTGAGATTTAATATAAGCTCTCATTTGACATATGCCTGTCAAAACAAAAAAGGCGTGGCCTGAAATCCTCTGAGCCACGCCTCCTCCTTGACTACGCCTGACAGGCACCGAGGAGCACACACAACACTTCCTTTAGCACTCCGCATGTTGCCGATGTGTTCGAGTGGGAATACCCTGCTGCGTGGTGAATTAATGCATGTTTTGTGCATCACCCTGAGGACCGGCACTTTTTTTTTATTTGGTATTTTTTTTGCAGTGTAAAAATATTCAATCTGTCTGATCGACTGTTTCCCCGAGGCATCGCTGGAACATTTCCATATAAAAGGCTGATGAAACCCCTGAGTGTTTCCTGAAACGCTGATGTAAGCGATGTTTTATATCAGACAAAAACTAGACTCTGGAGAAAAGACGGGAAAGAAATTGTGTTTATTCAGTTACAATTCTGATAAAGCAGTGATAGATGACTACATACATACATACATACATACATACACATTATATATATATATAATCCACCTCTCAATACCCTTATAGTAGCCACGGCTATAGAAACCATCAATATATTATGGAGATGTTATATCAGAGCGCTACATCACAGACAGGAATCTCATAGAGACATTACTAAAGCAAGAAGCCCAATGAACACAATGCAACACGTCTCCTTTCACTGTAGCCACAACTGCACCACCCGGATACATCATCTCTAGCTAAAGCATCAATATTAACTTCATAAACAGATCCCTGTTTTTTCATTACGGATTTCATTGGAAATGTATAAACGCAAAAGTATAATTGGGTTATGAAAAAGCTTAAAAACAGTTTTTTTGGACTGTTTTGGGCGCTCTTTTCTCACAATGTCCTACTTTGCTTGAAAATTCGTCTTCTAAATGTATCTGCGACCAAATCAATTTCTTTTCCGCATTATGGAATGCCAAATTTTTTTTTTTAAATCCACAAAAATTGATTTGAGCTTGTGCAGTTTGCTACAAATGCGGATTGCGAGCTCTGACTAGTGCTCTTTCTGATCATCCAATCGAAGGACGTGAAAATGGCGCCAGAGAATCCAGAGGACCTCAGAGTGGCCAAATCGCAATCTGAATGGTTTTGCTTTAAGCAACATGGATTGTAAGTTACAGGACACCCACAGTGCACATTTTCGAAGTCCACAAGGTCGATCAATACCTTTGACCCCTTAATGGATAGAAATACAGAAACCGTATGACAGGGTGACAAGAAAAGTTGTTGTATTGTATGAGGAAGTCAGGTGTGGCAAAGAAGTATGTAAGGGTGGTGCAGGGCATGTGCATTGTATTGACAACACAATTGGGACGCCTGTCCACTCCTGTCCTCATTGCCATGCCACTGTGCACAAAGTTTGGGCCATGAAGATATGCTTGACATGGTTTGGAGAGGAATATCTTGCGTGGCCTTATTTAGAGCTGGATTGGAACACTGACTGCACCCCAGGTCTCCTCACCTCACCCTACATCAGTAACACCCTTGTGTCTGAATGAGCACAAATCTCAACAATCTAGTGGAACATTTTCTGAGAGGAATGGGAGAATTATAAAGGCTAATTAGGATTAATTGGGATTAATTGTGGAATGCCATACCAAACTTGCGATTGCAAGGATCGGCTCTGAGCCCTTTCCAGTTTGCAATAGAGATGGACAGGTTAACGGAAGAGGTCAGACAGTAGTCTCCATTGACTATGATGATGAGGAACGAGATGAAGGTGCAGAGGCTGTAATCCAGTGGTACCGCTCCTATTCACTGGTCTGGAGGTGGTGAACAAACCCTTTCCCAGGCTGAGACACTTTAGCTAGCTTCGGGGTTGGCCGACCTCCTCACGATGTCTAGCTTTCCTTCAAAACTAATTTTTAAG
Organism: Silurus aristotelis; assembly: GCF_946808225.1. NCBI lineage: Eukaryota > Metazoa > Chordata > Actinopteri > Siluriformes > Siluridae > Silurus > Silurus aristotelis. The sequence continues at coordinate 18,935,058 of NC_139593.1, forward strand.
TATATCCGAGACCAAGTAAATTTCAGAGTGGGCTTTGCTGCCCCTGACCGCCTGCCACTGTAAAGCACTGCATAAGACTGGTTTGTATAGGAAGACAAAAGCCGTTACGCTGAAAGCATGTCTGGAGTTTGTTGCAATGCATTAAACTTGATCCAGATGCTTTGACCAAAATAGCGCACATTTGAATGCCTCAAAACACACCATGCCTACAGTTAAGCATGGTGGTGGCAGCATAATGCTGTGAGGGTGCTTCTAGAAATAAGGGCGAATGGGTGGAGCAAAATAAATGGAAATACTGCAAGACAACCTGGACAAAAGAACAGTCTACTTAAAAAAAAAAATAGCTTGGAAGGTGGTTCATCTTTTAGCCGGAAAACATGTTCAAGACCAAAGCCATGTTTGAGTGACATCATAGCTTTATTGTAGTATGGTGGAGGCAGCATCATGCTGTGAGGATGCTTCTAGAATTATGGGTGAATAGGGGGAGCAAAATAATGGGGAAAAAAAAAGATACTTTACAATCAGAAAAAGTTTGTCCTGAACTTCACCACTTAGAGACTCGAACGAGTCCTCCAAGAAATGATTTCCAAATGACTCTTATACAACTCCTTACTATTCCAACTCAAATATTCAAACCAAATCCTTCCGATGTCAAACAGGTTCGTAATGAGAACTGCTGATTCCGTCCTCATCACCACTGACCAAGTCAACCAGGAAATGCCGGAGCGGCTGAGTGTTCCCAGGTGGTCAGATAATAATCTATTGATCGGCTTTGCTGATTGCTCAAGTAGATTCATAAGACGAGTCTGTCAGATCGGAAAGATTAAACACGAAATCCAATGGATCGGCGTGTTCCAAACTTGATGCCAATTCCCAAAGGTCAGATGGGGAGGAATTGGGTGAAGAGGGAAAACTAATAGATTGCAATTACAAGAACATGTGAACGCCAAACTCATGCCTGCAGAAGATCCTTATCATACGTGTGGACAATGCTGTTGCTTTCATGATGGAGAATTGATTATAGAATAGAAGGACACTGTTGCAAGCGCGACCAACGGATACTTGTAGGGCAGAGGCTGTCGAGGTTCAGAGGGATAATATAGATTTTTGAAACTATAGACTTTTTATACAATATAGCGTTTGGTTTTGTTTCTAGCTAAACTTTCTTTTAAAAACAATTTTCAGGTAGAACTGCTGTTGGTTGTTTCCTAGGTTTTCCTTTTTGTCGTAAAACGCCTTTTCATTTTTTTTTTTATCGTTTCCCAAAAGCTGCTCATCCACACTGAAACGTCTGAAAACGTTCACGTCCCTGTACTGCGCGTGAGCAGAAAGTAAGACGATCCGAAGCGTCATTTACGCCCCCCGTTTATTTACTTTCCGTCTCTTTGTAAAGTAGCGGCGACGCCCAAAAACGCGCCACCGTTTCCGTCGTCCGTGCTGCGACGTGAAAATGGCGTTTTGAAATTTATTTTCAAAAAAGCTCAGCGGAAAATGTATTTATTAGTGTGGATATGGTCCCAAGAAGGAGAAGGAAGAGAAGCTCTTTTATTCCTAGAGCAGCTTTGAACATTAAGACATAGAACAATACACAATGATTCCTTATGTTATAAATATACAAGGCAATAAACAGAGTGTTCCGGTGAACTTTATACATTTATAAAACAAAATAGGAAATGTATAAAGGGACCTTTATACAGTAAAGCTGTTTATTTTTAAACATGAATGGATTGTTGCGCTGACTCGAGTTGGTCTGTTTCCTGGTTCTAACATCTACACTAACATCTCAGTTGAAGGACCAGTAAATCACATTTTTTTTAACTTTTCTTAAGCTAATAAGAAATGCGTTCTTGCTAGCAGGTTCAGGTTAGCTCGAGCCCATTTGCAAATACATGTATATAAACATGCTGTGACTTCGAGATCTTTCAGACTTTAAGATTACCCTCAGTGTCCTACATTTCCACAGCAGTTCTAAAGCAAGATATTTATGCCGCAAGCGCCTGCGGTGCAGTGCAGCAGGTTTAGCTACAGCATGTGATCGCTAAAACCATCAAGTATATATTATTAATAAATATTGAGTTTCCTCAACAAAGATTCGGCACATGATGCGTATGACGAAAAATTCCTCTGTGAGGAAAAAAACTACAAAAGTGGATTTTTTTCTAAAAGATAGAATTTACAAGGCAGCGAACGCAATAAATATTTTATCAATAATTCAATAATTAGAATTATTTGTATTCCATTTAGATGATTAATAGAAAGTCTGTAGGAATACAAATAATTCTACTATAGCTGCTACATCTAGAGCTGATTAAATAAATTATTTTATTAATTATTATTATTATTATTGGTAGTAGTAGTATTAATAATTTGTCAATTTTTATTCTGTACAGGTGATTTAATCAGCCTGACCTGAGCTCATAATTCAAGAAATTTAAAGCAATAGAATAGGAATAAAGAGTATCACCCATATGGGAGAAAAACTATTTCTATTATAATTTTTGAAAAAAAAATGTATCGGCAAAATAAAAATGTAAGCAAAATGGCGATTGTTGCCATAGTAAATTCTATCTTTTGAAAAAATCTACATTCTCCACAAAAAAACCCTCGTTTATTTCAGTATGCTTTTACAGTTATTACTCACAGAGAGCTTCATATTAACGCCAGCCGTCATCAGGGATCACTGCTCACACATACAGTAGCTGTAACTGTACTGGTATAGGAGCTAATTTAGTGTAAAACCGCTTGTAATCGAGGATTTGAGATGGTGTGAAAATGTGAGGATGGATGGATGGATGGATGGATGGACAGATTGATTTATATTTTGGGGGAGTTTATGAGAATTCAGGGTTGCGAGGATGAGGAAAGGTGTAAAGTTGTGAGGATGGATGGATGGATGGATAGAGAGATGGACGGAGAGATAGATGGATAGCTAGATGAATTTATATTATCGGGGAGTTTATGAGGATTCAAGGTTGCGAGGATGAGGAAAGGTGTGAAGTTGTGAGGATGGATGGATGGATGGATGGATGGATGGATGGATGGATGGATGGATGGATGGATGGATGGATGGATAGATAGATAGATAGATAGATAGATAGATAGATAGATAGATAGATAGATAGATAGATAGATAGATAGATAGATAGATAGATAGATAGATAGATAGATAGATAGATAGATAGATGGATGGATGGATGGATGGATGAGAGGTTGTAAAGATGAATGCATTTACACTTTTGGGGAAGTTGTAATGGTTCAAGGTTTTGAGGATGAGAAAAGGGGTAAGGTCTTGAAGATAGGTGAGTAGGTGTGCTTTGGGAAGCTGTGAGGTTGTAATGATAGATGAATGCATGAGGTTTAGGAATTTGCGAGGTGAGGATTTGAGATTGAGAGGATCTGGAAAGGTTGTGAGAAAGGGGCGAATTGATGTTTTTTGGGAAGTTCTAATGATTTGTCGAATGCACGTGGTTGGGAAATTTGTCAGGATTTGACATTGTGAGGATGAGTAATAAGGTTGTGATGATTCACCAACATATGTGTTATGGGATCGCCAAATGTACTAGGTGACATATAACCTGTATGCTTTAGACCTTTATTTAAAAACAGATTTTACCCTGTTCGAATTGAGGTATTGTTTTTTTTCAGAGGGAAAACGGAGAAATTACTATTTGATTGTGCTGAAGCGTTTTCCTGCACAGGAGGCCCCATCATGTTATAATGTTACATTATACCTGACAGCGAGGTTTTACCAATTATGCTGCTGATGCATTCTGTACAGACGGATAAGCTCGTGTTGATGGACCTCCTCCGATTTTATTTATTTCTTTTTTACACTTTGGCTTCATGTCAAACCGTTTCCTTGTATCTACCTGGACTGTTCGATTAACAGATGAAACTGTGTTAACAGCATGTATAATTTGCTGCCAAACTTCATTCTTCTTTAAGGCCTCATTGACTTGAAAATCAAATGTTGCGTTCTGAATGCACTTCCACCACCTCTCCTTCTGGAATTTTCTTCTTACTTCATTTCTTTTAGGTTGACATTGAAACCCTTGTTCTCACCTATGTAATGGTAGCCGTATAGGGATACGAGTCGCCGTTTATCAGCGAATCGCTAGTTTTGTCGGATGCACATTTGCAAACGTGCTCCTCGTATTTTGGTCTGACATTTGCTATATGAATAAAACTATTTTTTTATCCTGCTATTGATTTCCTGTAAAACTCCCACCGCTTAATTGAAACGCAAGCATTTACGAACAAATGATCCCCTGACATCAGTCAATATTGATAGAATCCCTCTATATAGCTTTACTTATGTTAGCAAACATTTCGAAATCCATGGAAAGTCATCTATTTCCTGTTGTCAGATTTTATTAATTTCCTAATAGGCCCGCAGTTTCATCTCCTGAAACTATCAATTTAGCCTCTGTGGGGCCAAAGGGGTGGGCTGGGGGTGTTGGTTACATCCTCAATGGGGGAGTTGAGCATAATGTGTAACGTGGGCAGCCTGCCTTTTATCAAACTCTTGTGCCAGAATTAGACATCAGGATATTCTCTACTGTGTGCTCCATTGTTTCTGTAAATTACTGTTAATTATAATGTTGCTAAATAATAACTAAGGGGCATCCAAATAGCGCTGAGGGTCTGTGTTTGAAATCAGAGCTATTTTAACCTGTACAGAAAAGCTGTTTACTCCAAACTCGCTTAAAAATTTTGAGGGTGTGAGGTGATGTGAATGAGGTGGTGAGGCAGTGAGATAGAGGTGGGAGGTTTTAAGGACAGGTTGTAGTTTGAGGTATTTAAAAGTTACATAAGAACAAGGGAAGCTGGGATTTTAAATGTGAGGATGAGTGAAGCGAATGTGCTAAGAGATAAGGTTGTGTAGAACCTGACATTGTGAGGATGGGTGAAGGTGTGAGGATGTTAGGATGAGGTAAAAATGACATTTTAAGGATGGGCGAAGGTGTGAGGATGAGGTATAAATGACATGATGATGGGTAAAGGTGTGAGTATGTTATGATGAGGTGGAAATGACATTTTGAGGTTGAGTGAAGGTGTGAGGAAGTTAGGATGAGGTAGAAATGACATTTTAAGGATGGGTAAAGGTGTGAAGATGAGGTATAAATGACATCTTGATGATGGGTGAAGGTGTGAGTATGTTATGATGAGGTGGAAATGACATTTTGAGGATGGGTGAAGGTGTGAGGAAGTTAGGATAAGGTAGAAATGACATTCTGAGGTTAGGAGAAGGTGTGAGGATGAGGTTAAAATGACATTTCGAGCATAGGTAAAGGTGTCTATGATGAGGTAGAAATAAAATGTTGAGGATGGGTTCCTCTTTGAGTCTGGTTCCTCTCAAGGTTTCTTCCTCATATCATCTAAGGGAGTTTTTCCTTGCCACAGTCGCCACGGCTTGCTCATCAGGGACAAACGCACACCATTCACCTTCACTGTTGTTTTCTGTAAAGCTGCTTTGAGACAATGTCTGTTGTGAAAAGCGCTATACAAATAAACTTGACTTGACTTGAGGCTGGGTGAAGGTGTGAGGATGTTATGTTGAGGTAGAAATTACATTTTGATGATTTGTGAAGGTGTGAGAATTTGGCAATTTTTAATATTAGGAAGGCAAGGTATTTTGGAAGGGTGTGTCATATCACTGAGCAGTTTATGATGGCTGATGGTCTGATTGTCTTGTGTGCAATTCTTTGCTTACTTCAGCTCAGTCTTCCATATCCCAAGCTATTGGGCTTCTTTGCTACACTCCTAGCTGCGTGAGGATGTAATGATGCAGCAAATTTTTTGTGACATCATAAAAAAAAAAAAACACGATTAAGTGCTAATTATTAAAATGCCATCATTTTTATTGACACATGCCCAGTCTATCTTTACTTAACAAGTCATTAGTGAAAGAAAGGTCAGCATGTGTGTTTGCTTCTATACAACACCCCTCCATACGATTTAATGAGTGCGTGTTAGTGGTCACATGTGGCCTTTTAAACGTGCTGCCTTAATCGTGTGTAATGAAATCTTCTGCTTGATCTGAGAGAGGGCCGCAACGGAGACGCAGCGTGGCCGCGAACAGTTTAATAGCCTCGCCAATTTTGCCTCCTCCACACAGCAGCGGGGAGAGAAAGAAAGAGGCGTAATTCATTGAGTGCTTTCGCTACACTCGCGCACGTTCCGTAATGGCGTGCTTCCTCCTTTCGACTTATTCCTGATTGAAAACACACGCCTACATGAGACATAATAACAAGAACCATAGAAACCGTCCTCGTATAAACACATGCTGAAAATAAAGTCTCGCCAACTTCCATTCGAAACAGTCACATCCATCTCAACAAAAACAACAGATTAATATATAAAGGTCGGCTTGCACTGAGCTAAAGATCTTTATCGTCACCCCACACTCACTATCACGGCAGAACGACGCTAAAGACGAGCCGTTGCACCGAATGTCCTCGCGGTAAATATATGATACGAGTGCCGTGTGTGAGTGAAAAGTGTCCAGCCACAAACAAAGGGTAGAAATGCATGAGCCTAGCATGAGCAATAAACATTTCTTTAAAATAACTCATTTATACAGAGATGCGGTGTTCCAGATTTTGTTTCTCGACACCGCCAAAGTGGATCAAGATGTAAATGACATGTAGACTTTCTGCTATAATTCAAAATTCAGGGATGAATATAAACGTGAAATTCTGGTAAAATCTGCCACAGAGACTTTTGACATACGGCGACACTGAAACGAATTGTTTGAGGCGTTTCTAACGCGCTTCAAGAGCGGAAGAACGTCACTGGACGACTCTTCGAACGTCACTTCGCCCTCTTCCCAAAGATGAAGATCGGGCGAAAAGGTCGCCGTTTTGACACCGTTGTGGAGGGACTTCCAGGACACATTTCAGAATGGCCACAAACACTAGGGTCATTTTATTGCTGTGCAAGGGGACTATTTTAAAGGTGATGGTGTATTTCTTTCTTTTGGCTTCTCCCATTAGGGGTCGCCACAGCGGATCAGCCGTAATCATGATCCGCATGTTCGAGTTGGCACATGTTTTACGCTGGATGCCCTTCCTAACGCAACCCTCCCCATTTATCCGGGCTTGGGACCTGCACTAAGAGTGCACTGGCTTGTGCAACCCTAATGGTTGGGGTTTAAAGGTGATAGTGTGTAAACATACAGAAGATAAATGAAGTACTTTCTAGTAAACAGAGCCAGTCTTGAAGAATTATAAATAAAGTATTTTACCATTTGGAAGCAAGTCTTTAACTTGAAATGATTGCCTGAATTTCTGGAAACATGTACCAAATGCTGAGTTTCCAAGCAGCAACTGTAGGCAGGGATTTTCCAGGCCCTGACTTCAGTTATGGATCTTGGTGCCTTTGGTTTTGTCTTCAGTAAGTAAAAAAAATAAAATAATTATATATATATATTTTCCGAATGTTTGAAATATTCTTGGTCTAATTAATTCTAATGGTCTAATTGCTCAAGTATTTTTGTGGTATAACATTACACCCTTAGAATCTATCAAAAATTACAATTGAGTCTTTTGAGGTGCCTCAAGTGTCAACTACAAAAAAAGGCAACAGCTTGATCACGGGGACAGTAAAATACATAAATCTACTGGTGTAATATATGTCGTTACTATTTATGCAATTGGTATTTTTTCAAATATGTATTTAAATGTATAACATCTATTCAAGTGAGCTTAATGTTCCAGAGCAATTTAGAATGTATTTTAAAGCAAATTCACACGTTCCCTGCCAACTTGCCAATTTTCAGATTTTTATTCTTTCTAAAATTATCACTTGTAGAGGTCAATATTGATAAAAATGTATTAGGGTAATTAATTTATGGAATGGTTTATTCCATCAAGCAAAAAACTTATTTACGTGCTATAAAAGATGTATAATGAATCATCTTAATGCTTTGTGATGAGTTTCTTTCCTTCTTTTGTTATACATTTTATGTATTATATTTATTGAAGTACTTCATCCAGACATTTATACGTACATATTTTTTGTCATTTAGTTTTTATCTCAATTACATTAGTTTTTCATTTTTCTTGTTTAGCCCTTTTGGGTTTTCTGCCACTTATAAAATATAAATTGTCCTTTTTTTTTTTAGTCTTGTTTTTGTATTGCGTATAATTTATTCTTGTGCAAAATAAAAAAATATAAATGCTTAATTGGGTTGAGGTCATGTGACTGACGTATCTTTTCTGAACCATTTGACTGAATCTGAGAAGATTCTCTATTCTCTATTAAATTTAGAATGTATCTTCTATCCGCAGTCAAGCTTTTATGCTGCCTTCATTATGCTGGACTTTGGATCGTGAGCCCTTCCTTTCATTCTCCATACACTTTTCTTCCTGTACATGTTAATCGTGGGTTCATTTATCCAAAGAACCTTGCTCCAGAAACGTGTGCAGACTTTTTCCAGCAAAGTCTAATCTGGCCTTTCTGTTCTTGAGTATTTTTCATCTTGAGCAAAAGTCTCTGTATTTAAATTCAAGAACGTAACACTTAAATATAGACTTTGAAAAATGATATGCCGACATTTTTTTTTTTTTTTTGAGAGAATTCATGACTTGGCTAGATTTTGCAATGAGCTGTCTTTTCACCAGAAAAATAATTCCACAATTTAGTTGTCTTTTATGGTCTTCCAGGCTTTTTACTTTTTGGTGCTGCTGAGTATTCCTCTTGTCTTTTGGCTTGGCACAAATGATTGCTTTCTTTACCTGCATAAATTTTCCATGAACCAAATAAAAAATTCAACACTTCTACTCCAGACTTTTCAATTCCTTAATTTGTGATGAAATGAGAAGCTTCCTCGCACCTGGCCGTAAAAACCGATGGCTCCTAAGTAGTCGGGTGTCTGATTAATTTTGAGCCAAACCGTGTGGCTGTTGGTCGTAAAAATATGAATGCAACCTTTTTGCATAAAATTAAAGCTGCACATTAATCGTATCTTGATTTTCTATTTTAAATTCAGCCATCTGCTTACTGGTCATTTTATTAGGAACACATGAACATCATGCAAAGAATCAAGTAGGTAAGGGTCTGCAGATAATGATTGCATTAAGCATGTGATGGGGGGGGGGGTGTCATCTTTGTGACTTTAACTCTAGCGATGATGGTTGTATCAGATGGGTTGAGATATTTTAGAATTTGAGAGTAAATTCTTTATATAAAGAAACCTGTGGTTCTTTGGCTTAAATGTCCTCAAGGTTGAGCTTCTGAGAGCCTATTTCTCATTGGTCTTACTATATCCCACCTAAGGTTTATGTTCATTATGCGATCAAGATTTTAAGCTATTTAGGACTATGTATTCCCAAGGCCCAAATTTCTGATGGTTGAATTTATCACTATTCTCCCAATATTCCTCTGTTTAAAGATATTCAAAGTATTTGTATCCCCTCACCAGTCAATATACTAAGAATCCCACTTTATCAGCTATCCATCAGCCAAACACTGGGCAACAATGCAATAAATGGAGAAGAATTCTCCTCCACAACAGAGATCGAAAACAAAACATCAGGTGTGTGGCAGCTCTGCGGACATGAGATAATAACGATGAGCCAGGTCAGCAGAAAATCGCCAAAGCTGACTCAAATATTCACTCTTTACAAACATTGTTAGCAGAAAAGCATCTCGAACACTTGAAAACGTGCTCGATGGGAACTTCGCTAACAGCACATTATATGCTGATTCAAAACATTATGAGTAAAAAAATCAGTCCTTGGGCAATATTTCTCATCAGGTTGCTGATTCAGCTGTTTTCGACGCACTTTGAAAGGAACTATACGATTAAATATTTATTAAAGAATATACATTGGCTTCAAATGGTGTACTATAGGGTTTTTTTTATATTTGTGTATGACCAGGCATGTATTCCTTGCTGATAAGGTTAAAAAAAATACGGCCCACGAGGTCCACCGTATGTGTGCGACTCCTGTGTAATTTCCGAATCGCAGTGAGGTCTGAAGAGCAATTCGCAATCCTCAGGCCGAACGCTATCACCCATTTCATTATTTACATTATGTGAATCGACAGCGTCATGCATTCCTGCCCTTGGGATACTGATAAAAAGGGACACATCTGTTCTCAGTAGCCTCGGGTGGAGACGCTCTCTTAGCAGAAGAGACAATAACAACAAAGCGAATGGGAAAAGATGTGAAATATCACCCTTCGAAACACTTATGAAATCTCCGCGTGTCGCCGTGGTGGGGGGGGGGGGGTTGTGATGAGGGGGCGCTCTTGAACGCGGCACAGCTGATACATGTGCTCTTGGAAACATCAGGGCTGAGCTATGTTTTCACCAGACGTGATGTCAAGTTTATAATTCCCCATGCTTTTAAGCCCTGCTGTCAGTCATCACCGCGAACCGTTAAACCGAGCCTCGTTTTCTGAGGAAAATCGCGTCAATCATCTTTAGAGTCTTAATCCGACTCGAAACGTGAGTTTTTCGCCCTCCTGACAAGAGATATTACTCGCGCCGCAGTGGTCTCTCTCGAGCACATTAGCGATACCGCAACGATTACAAGCGAAGGCAGCGCTTCGAAACACAAATCCCTCGCAATGTAGCTAATGGCTATCTTCTTAGCATTCATGGAAACTTGTGAGAGTGTAATTGCTAAGCTAGCAGCTATTATCGTGCAACGACAATTAAAGGGCACCTCATATTTTTCTTGTCATTTTTAATCAGTGCTCAAGCGCAAAGAACACTTTAAATGAACTATTTATCTGTTTTATAGAAAGCAGCCGCAGGGTTAGCATCTAGCGTTTCGAATATTTTCCTTGTGCTCCTGAGAGACTAGTTCTCATGGGTTCTTTGTCTTCCAAATATCACCAGTACAAATTGAAAGGATGCTCAAGGATCTAGTGTACTGTTTGATCTCAGGGCACTGTGTCCAAAAATGATATTTTATATATTATACGATAAATAAAATGTTTCCCTTTTTTTTTTTTTTTTTTTTTTTTTTTTTTACCTGCAAATTACCATCAAAAACGTGTTTCAATAACTGGTTTTAAGGTTGCCAAGTAAAAAAAATTCCAATAATCACACTTGTTCATTCAAATGTTTGTTTTATGTCAACACCAACACATTTATTTACAACCCAAAAACAAATGAATTATTGCCACACACTTTCCACACATTATCCAGTACGGTTATTATTTTTGGGGAATTTTTAAAAGTAAAAATACAAATATAATTGTTGCTCTGCTGATATCTTAACTGGCTCAGGAGGGACTTGGGTATTTAAGCTAATATTTGTCGCTTACTTGATTACGACAGCTATTTTCAAGTTTTTCTTCGGTCAGGCGTTTTCTTTAGAAGCTCATACGCTGGTTAGTCAGGCGGCGTTCCTGACTACGGAGGTATAAAAAAAAAAGGTTTTATAAGTAATCTTGTTTTTAGTCTTTAGTTTTTGCTTTGTCTCACTTTAGGATGCAATAAATGACGACGATTCTTAAATGAAGAGGTATTCTCTCGTTCAGAAGCTCTGGTTTTAGGATCTTTTTACAGAAGTTAAGTACAGCAACCTGTTTTAAAGCTAGTTTTAACTTAATTCGACTAAATCGACTGCTTGGAATGCGTGTTTTAATGCTTATTTCAAGACATTTGATTCCTTTTTCAAGAACTCTTACTAAGGTTCATTTGTTGACTTTTAAAAGCATATATTTATTTATTATATTTAGACGGTTATTTTTTTGCAGTCTCGCTGAAAACCCAATAGTCCAGTATTTGTTCTTTGGACATTAATCGCACAATGCCACACACTATATTCCTATTAAATTTCTCTTTTTCCTGCATTCCCAGGATCTCCTGAATTGTATGTTCTCAAGGCAAAATGTTCTTAAACTCCATGACCACAGAGCCTTATGGTCAAAGTCTTGATTTTCAGGGTTCTTTCTTTACAGGGTCCTGAAATGTCTTTTGCTTACAAAGGTACAGTCTCAGTATCCTTTATTGAGTTCTATTGCCAAGTTCCATGGTGCACAGTTTCCAGGGTTCTTTGTTTCAAGGGTCCTTAGGGCAAATATTCTTAGTCACAAAAATCTTTAATGTCAGGATTCTATTTCCAAAGGTGCTCTGTTTCAAGGTTCTTTGTTCCCAGGGTCCTAAGTTTCAGGGAATTAGTTCTTGGAGCCCTATTTTCACAAGACTGTATAGTCCCTGAGTTTGTTATTCTCAGGATTCTTTTTTCTCCGGGTCCTAAATTTTTTGGTCAAATATTTCTTAAGTCATATGCTCAAAGTTCTACAATCTCTGAGTCCTTTATTATTATTGGGTTCTGTTTCCAAGGCAGTACGTTCCAGGGCGCTCTGTTTCTAGGGTTCTTTGTTCCAATGGTTCTTAAGTTCTAGGCCATAAACCAATATTGTCTGAATCCTGTTTTCAAGGGTGCCTTGTTTTAGGGTTCTTTGTTCTCAGGATTCTAAATATTCTGGGACATATGTTCTCAAACCATATCTTCTTGAAACCATATGCCCATATTGCCCATTAGAGCCAAGTATTTTAAAGCCTCATGCTCACAAAAGCTTTTTAGTCAGAGTTTTTTTAATTTGCGCTGTTTGAGGCTATAAGGTCTTTAGGTTTCTTTGTTCCAAGGGTCCTAAATTCCTGGGTCAAATGTTTGTTTTGTTTCCAAGGCAGTGAGTTCCAGGGTGCTTTGTGTCTAGGGTTCTATGTTCCCATGATTGTATGATTCTGTTCATCCCCATTATAACCCAAGGGTAATACTCCCTGTATTGGGAGGACCTGATGATAGGAAAGACCTATGTTCTCAAGACTGCTTTCCCATGTATCAAAGTGTGCTATGAATCCTTTTTTTTTTATTTTTTTTATTCTATTTGGTCCTATATTCATAGGACCTGCAACACTATGTCCCCATGTTCCAAAAAGGTCCTCAGAGCACAATGTTCTATGTCCTAGATAGACTTCCAAAGGTACAATAGTCTCAAGAATCTATATTCCCAAGCTGCTGGGAATATGTTTTCAGGTTCTCAGGTTTCAAGGCAATTTTAAAACCAAATAATTATATTTATTAAATTCGATGCTTAAGAATATTATACCCTCGGAAAACTAATATTTCCAATATTTGATCCTGTATTTGTCGGACCTTCACCCTTTTATCCCTGTAACATTCCCTATATTTGTCTTTTGCTCTTGCTTAGCCTTTTTATTTCTCTTTCTTGCACTTTTCCTGTCTTATAATGTGCTTCTTCTTTAGTTTTTTTTCCTTTCCATGTTCTTGCTTTACCTTTCTTGCTTTTTTTTCCTCAATTAATTATTACCTCATTTCGCATGCCTCCTTTACTGCTTTACTTGTTTTCTTTCTTTCCTGCTTTTCCCATGTTTACCCTTTCCTCTTTTTCCAAGATTTCTTTCTTTCTTGCTTTTCCCATGTTTACTCTTTCCTCGTTTTCCAAGAAGATCTCTCCTTCCTTTCTTCCTGCATTCAGCTTTGTTTCTTTCTGTTTCTGCATTTCCCCTTTTTTCCCCTCTTTCCTGCCTTTCCCCAAGTCTTTCCCCATTTTCCCTAACTTTTTTTTGCCTCACCTTCTTTCTTCATTTTTCCCCGTTCACTCTTTTTTTCTTCATGTTCTTTCTTTGCCTTTCATGTTCTTTCTTTGTGAATTTACGCAATTTACGCAATTCACGCTTCCCTCGTTTTACCTGCCTCCCTTTCCTGCCTGAGTTCCTTTTTTTGTGTTCTATTCAGTCCTATAGTCATAGGACCTGCAACACTCTGTCCCCATGTTCCAAGAAGGTCCCCAGAGCACAATGTTCTATGTCCTAGATAGACTTCCAAAGGTACAATATTCCCAAGCTGCTGTTTTTCACAGGATCCTAAAATTCCCATGCTGCTTTGTTCTCAGGTCTGAGAATCCTGCAGATTTTTTGTTCTCACGTTTCCATTCCTGATTCATTTGCATGCTCGTTTGTATTAAGTAATATCTCTGAGCAGTATTTGCATATTTCATAGGTCTAAAATACTGATTTATGAACGTTGCCATTTTCGAAATGCTAAAAGCAAATGAGCAAACAAGGATAATTGTTGCTCTGCTGATATCTTAACTGGCTCAGGAGGGACTTGGGTATTTAAGCTAATATTTGTCGCTTACTTGATTACGACAGCCTTTTTGCAAGTTTTTCTTCGGTCAGGCGTTTTCTTCAGAAGCTCGTAAGCTAGTTAGTCAGGCGGCGTTCCTGACTACGGAGGTATAAAAAAAAAAGGTTTCTGTACTCCACTTCTGGGCTCTGTCCTAATTCTCCCAATTGTCCCAAAGGAATGGCTGCCCTCCAGATGCCTTCTCGTGCTTGCTGACTCGGCAAAGCTATTCAGAAGCTCCTCATGGGCTGAGGCGACAAGCAGCACGATCATACCAAAGTTGAAAGGAACCGATTGGTGAAAAATGTGTCGTATATAATATGTTCTAATGGAAACAAGTTTGGAAAGTGGGATAGCTCAGTGGTTAAGCTGTCTGATTTCTGCTCAGAAGGTCGTGAGGTTGAATCCCAATGCCACCAAGCTGCCACTGCTTAGCTTCTGAGCAAGGCCCTTAACCCTTAAATGCTCAGTTTTATAAAAAGTAAATTTGCCTCCTCATGGATTCACCATGGGTCTTTGTCTTTCCTGCCTTTTTTTCCCTCCGCCTCATTCTCTCACTTTTATATCATTATCTTTCTTTAATTCCTTTTAAATTTGCCCTTTCTTTCTTTGTCTTTTTTACCTTGTTCTAATTCATGGTCTATTTCTCTCCTTTATTTTCTTTCCTTATTGTTTTTCCAGCCTCATGAACTCATTCACTTCTCTTTCCCCTATTTTTCCTCTGCCTCCTTCCTTTTCTATTTATTTCTTTATTTTGACCTTTTTCATCATCTCTTTCCCCTTTTTCTTCTGCTTCATTGAATTCCTTTGTGTCTCCTGCCTTTTTTTTGTAATTTTTTTTGTCTCATTCTCTTACTTTCTTTTCTGTTTTTAACCTCATTCTTTTTCTTCTATCATTTTCTTAATCTCAATCTCGTTCTCCTTTTTGTCTCTCCCATTTTTTTCAGTTTCCTTCCTTCCTTCCTTTCTTCCTTCCTTCCTTCCTTCCTTCCTTCTTTCCTTCCTTCCTTCCTTCCTTCTTAGCTGTCTCACTTTTTTCCTGTCCACGTATTTCAATCTTTCTTTGTTTCACTGGTCTTTGGTCCCTGCCACATTCCCTTTCTTGGCCTCATTTCTTTCCCTTTCTTGCAACTTTTCCTCTCTCACTTGTTCATTTTCTTTCTTTCTTACCCACGTTTAGCACCTCACCTTCTTTCTTTATCCTTTTATCTCCATACATTCTTTTTTACCTGCCTTCTTTATTGCCCCACTTGTTTTCTTTGTCTTTCCTGCCTTTTACCCATTCACTCTTTCCTCATTTTCCATGCCTTCCTTCAACGTATCCCCTCCTTTACTCATTCCTAATATTTTCCTTACCTTCTTTGTTTGTAGTTCCCACCTTTTCCCCCCACCTCAGTTTCCTTCTTTTTCTCCGCATTCTCCCATTCACTCCTACCTCGTTTTTTTTTTTCTTCACTCTTTCCTGGCTTCCCCCCCACTCTTTCCTTATTTCCCCTACCTTTTTTTCCCACTCAGCTTTTTTTCTTCTTTTTAGTTTAAAATCTTTTCCCTGTTCACTGTTTCTATGTTTTCCCTGCCTCATTTCTTTCTTGGTCTTTTCTTTGTCTTTTCTGTCTTTTGCCCTATTTACACTTTCCTGGTTTTTTTTTTTTTTTGTTTTTTTAAAACTCACTCACCTATTTCTCATTTCCAATCCTTCTTTTTCACCTCACTTTCTTTTTTTATTGTTCACACTGCACCTTCTTTCCTGTCTTCTTTTCCAGCTTGCTTTCTTTCTTTGACTTTCCCACTTTATTCCCACCTCTTCCTTTGTTCATTGTTTTTCCTTTCATTTTGTCTTTCCCAAAACACTCTTCCCTTTCTTTTTTCCTCATTTAATCTTCCCTTGTTTTTCCTTCCTCACTTTTTCTTCATCTCTCCTATACTCTTCCGCTGCCTCACTCTCTTTGTTTTACTTTCCTACCCCCTTTCATTCACCTCCTTTGTTTTGCCTGCCCTCATTCTTCGTTCTCTTTTTTTTCCCCTGCCTCTTTCCTTCCTTTTTTCCCCCCTCTCAGAGACGTTTAGCACAGGCAGGCTCTGATGATGAAGATTAACAGGCTTCATAGGGAGGCTATAAATGACGAACAAACCGTTTAAATAGAAATAACTGTGAGATCAAACCGTGGCGGTTATTCACCTCGGCTCTCACTCACACTTATCACAATTAAACGTCGGCCACTCTAATAGCACACACACTGATACATACATTACAGAGGCCTTTGAAATAACTCTTGAAACGTGGAAATTTTTTTGTAGTTGGAATGGACCTCATTTACATATATATTACCCTGTTGAGTTCAAGCGATAGCATTTCCACACAAGTATTTAAAGAAAAAAAAAGCAGGAAAAATCAAACACTATTACAGATAAATAGATGAGAATTGTGTATGCATTGTTATCGCAAAACACACACACGCACACAAATATTCAAATTTTTGCCAAGCAGGAAAGCTTGATGTAAAAACATTGCTATTGCTGTGCTATCTGAGCTAGCAATCAGCCATCAGTAATTGCTAGCGCTAACCTGTTTGTTTACCTCAGAGATTAATGTCATGTCTGTTTTTTATTAATACCAAAACATTACTTATGCTGTCATTTTCACCTAACTGCCGAACAAATCCAGTTTGTGGACACGTCGCTAGGGCTAGAGCAAGTTAGCAAACAGTTACAGTTTGTCTGATAGCATTAGCGAGGCGGCCCCAGTATTTACTTCCATTTAACCACAGTGAGTTTCTGTGTAAATATGTATATACATACAGAGACCTTTTATATTTGTCTTTTATATTCTTTTATGGTTTTTGAGAGACACATGCATGTTCTTTTTGTTTATGGAACAAACTCAGTCATTTCAATGGTATGAAGGTTTCATCACTTAATTTTTTATGAAAAATCCTTCATTAGCTTTAATAACACACTCTTTACACACTCTCGAAATCTGGACAGTTTATTTGTCCAAACATTCAGCTGAAATACTTTCGCCATGCTTCTTATAAAACTAGCCAAAGTTGTTCTATGCTAGTTGGAGATTGTTTACGTTCATCCCAGAGCAGTTCAATAGGATTTAGGTGTGGTGTCTGGGCAGGCCGTTGCATGATAGATGACACTCTTCGCTCTTCAAATAACGCTTACAGAGCTCAGGCGTACGCTTCGGCTCATCGTCTTGTTGTATGATGATATCAGTTCAAATTAGCTGCAGTCCAGACGGAATTGCATGGTGTTAAAGTATGAAATGGTTGCTTTTCCTTTGGTTCCTTGGTTGGTTCCTTTCAGTTTCCGGAATGAGTTTCCAACTTTCCCAGCACATAAACAATCCCAAACCTATAACCTGAATGTTTGATAGTAGGGGAAGAGACAGTCTGCTAACATCTTCTCTCCTGGTCTTCTGTTTGAGCGAAAAATTTACTCATTTTCCTCAGAACTTCTAGTCATACACTTTTCAATTTGTATGTTTCTGACTTTGTTACATAGAAACAAAAAAGGAAATGCGTTTGTCTTAACTTGCTCAGCTTTTAATGGCACCACAAATGGTCTGTTGTAACTATCAGCTCTTAGCATACAAAAATGGAGGACAAGAACTCCAACTCCCAACACCGCACACACTTTTCCACTTCAATTTGCCCTCATACTGATTGAGCATAGGTGTTAGCAATTATACACACTCTCTCACACGTATACATTTAAAGACATGTTCATTTACAAACTCAAGGCAAGTAACGCATTTAATCCTCTGCATTTTAGTTCCACATTGTTTTCTAATGCCTGTTCCGTGTTTATGGCCTTGAATAATGACAATACGGTCTTGAATGCATACACGACAGTAATAGTAACAATCACAGTCATCAGCTAGCTTCTATAATCCAGCGTTAGTGTGAATCTAATCTTCCTCACATGTTTTTAAAGACACCACAGAGAACATTTCCTCCAATCAGAGAAATATTCATTGTAGTTTGAGAACAGGGCATAATAAAAGAATCTTATTTTCAAACAACCATGGTAAAGTTTTACCTCAGAGTTTAGGGTGTTTGAATCATAATAATGAGGTTATCAGTTCAAATCCCAGCACCAAATGTGGCTGCCATTGTTGGGCCCTTTAGCAAGGCCTATAAGTCACTTGTTTGGGTGTATAAGTGAGATAATAAGTTCTCTGGATAAAGATGTCTGCCAAATGCTGATGATGTAAGTTTTATGGCATTAAAAGTTTAAAATATAAGCATTGAGTTACTCTTAAATTGATTTCTTTATACATTTTCTCAAATATTGTATTGCCTTGTATTTTACAATCTTGATTCACAGAGTAGCATTTTAATTGGATCCGCATATGAAAATAAAGACCGGAAACTTGAAACAAATGACAATTCGACATAAAGTAAGACCCAGATCATCGAAAATGCTTCACATCACTTCATATCAGGTAAGAACTTGTCTTTCGTTCATACGGTTTGGTAACGTGACAAAGGATTTCTCATGTCAGAAAATGGGGAACAAGTTAATTGATTGCTAATGATGCTATGCTAACTTTTTTGCGTATACTGTAAGTTAGCTAACCGGAGACTAAACATAAAGGAAACGGTGTCATCCTGTGTTTGTGTTTGCACTAGCTAACTTTTATCAATTAAACAGATAGCCCGTGAGTTAAGTAGCTGTTGCTGTACAAATAGTTATTTTTGCTTACTGAAATACAAACGTATATACATCTTCATGGCTAACTGTTCAGACACAGGTGAGTCACGTGTCACAGGTGAGTCAATTTTTGTACTCGACGGCCAATCCGGTTCCGTCCATTAAAGTTGACTTTCTCAAATAACATTTGCAGTCCTGTAACTTAGATCGTCAGAAAAAAAATGGGATTTCGACCAGTCATTGTTTAAAAACTTGCTAACAAATCTAAGCGTTAGTAATGCGGTCAGAAACATCTTTCTGCCTCCACCTAAGCTCCACCCACAAACAAAAACAAATAAACGTCACAATGTTAACTTACTGATAGAGAGTCTGAAATGAGACGGGCTGTTTGGTTACGTGAATCAAAACGAACACGTACGCACAAGGCTACGCAAACAAAGACTCTAACGCAGGAGTTGGCTAGCACAAGAAATCGCTGAAAAGTGACTAATATTTTCTTTTTTATTAAAATGTTAAAATGTATACATTAAATGCCCTCATCACTAAAATCAGTAAGAGAAGATATTAAGCATTAATGCTTTCTGGTTTTTGTGGGTTTTGTGATCGAGACAGCCCTAAAAATCTTTGCAAACATCGTGGAAGTCTGATTAGCTTGCAAACAAATGTGTGTATATATAAAGGTTTTACATTGTATTTTTTTGCCCCAAAATTAGCAAAGATTAATGGTAGTCAGTTCACTAGGTTAGCATTAGCTTGGCTAATCAATATCCAGTTGATTTCTGTTTTTATCCAGTGTCTAATTTTAATGTAATTAGCTTGTTAGTGGAGTTTCAGCACATATGAAATAAAACTTTCTTTTTTGCCTTGCAACAATTTTTTTTTTTTTATATGTTGAAACAAAGCGCTGAATTTTTACCGCATGACTCTTTAACCCGGCCCATATGGCGCCGTTTTTGCAGCGCAAGCACAACGTTTCACAATGGGAAGTTTTTAAAGAATATTGTGAGGTAGCATTTGGCCTGTTAGCTGGTATATATATATACTGTATATATGTGTGTATGTGTGTGTGTGTGTGTGTGTGTGTGTGTGTGTGTTTATTTGAGGGTGTCCAGTGTCGAGAAAAGCTTTCAAGTAGGCTAACTACGCGATGATAAAGCATCACAAAAGGGAAGTCAATATTTGTGCATGCGTGTTTAGGCTACATAAAAAGCTAATCAGTCACAAAAGCCGTACAGTCCATTGTTCCTCTTTCTAAATGTAGGCCAAGTTCTCCAGCGTGTGTTTATTCCACACGTTAAGATAAAAAGCAGTCACTTTCACTCGGCCGTATCTCATTTCTCAAATCTAATTCACTTCCTTAATGCACTCGGTAGCCACCGGCTTCCCATTTGGCAGCTGTCCAAACCCGAGCACTTTGCTAATGAGACTCTCGGCTCTTACGGCGTCCGGCAAAAAAAAAAAAAAAAACACTTTAAATATCTGCCTACCGCCTACCAAAAACTGACGCTAATTAGCAGCGAGCGGAGGCCGTGGAGGTGAGAACGGCTCCGTGGGCTCGTATAATTACAGAGTTTTAATCCAGGTCAGTGGGTACGAGCGCTGCTTTAAATGCCACTGTTTGACGGGAGCAGTTAGCATTAGCAGCTTGTCACGCTCACGGAGCGGATTCAAAGTTGTGTTATTGTTATTGGTATATAGAGTTACTCAAAGTATTAGCGGTATAGCGAGGACACACCAGGTGACCCTGAGCTGCAACCTGCTTCCTATTGGCTGAAATCGCTCAAATGGTTACCTCACACAATGTTAACACACCATTAGATTGTTACATTTTACTATTATGATCCATCGGTTTTTAGAGAGAGGTTTAAGCTCAGTGTTGGACTTGTGATCAGAAGGTTGAGAGTTTACATCCCAGCATAATCAAGTTGCCATAGATGGGCCCTTAAGCAAGGCCCTCAACTGCTCAGTTGAATAAATGTGATAATTGTACATCATTCTGGAAAAATCTGGCAGAAATTCTCTAAATTAGCAACAACATATTTTGTCCTAATGTTGGTGTGCTATCTTAAAATGAACTAGCTATATTTTAGTCATAGCTACTGTAGCTAGCGGGCTCTGCACAAGATGATCTAAAATAGATGTATGATCTTTGCACAATTGACGGTACAATTCTGAACGACGTAGTAAAAACTGACTTAAATAGCGTATATTCTGAAAAAAAAAAACGACATTGGTTTGATTCTTATCTGCTAGCTTGCTATCAAAACTACAATACGCTATATGGACAAAAGTACTAGGACACCAGACTTTTCCAGCCATATGTGGTTCTTCTCCAAACAGTTACCACAATATTGGAAAAACACAATTGTATGACACGTTTGGATGTGGTCGCTTGAAATCTTTCCACTAGGAGAACCAAACCTGTTCCAACATAACACAATGCAAGCTCCATGAAGATCACGTTACATGGGTTGGAGTGGAAGATCTCCTGATACAGAGCTCCAAACACCTTTATGCCTCTATAAGTACATGGCTTTTCTCACACCCTTGTGGCTGAATGAGCACAAATCTAAACTCCAAAGTCTAGAGGAACATCTTCCTAGAAGAGTGGAGGTTATAGTTTACAGTATAAGAGCAATTTGAAACTAGCTGTAAAATAGGAGGTTTAAAATTCACATATGAAACTTCATAATCAGGCTTCCACAAACTTTTTTTTGATATTTTGTATCTAGTTATATTAAATACACATATTAGGGTTGTAACTGTACACAAAAAAATTCATGGTTTGGTACATACCATAGTTTTTAAGTCACGGTTCAGTTACATTTCGATTAACGATGATCAACATTTGAACAGTTTTCAGATTTTACATTATTTTTAAACATTATATTAATTATACAAAACATTATACAAATTAAATAGAATAAATCAAATTAATGCAATACAGTTTTTATTTTATTGATTAAATTAGCTCAATTTAAATTTCATAAATAAAATTTAATAAATGAAAAAAATGGTTTACATTTGTTAGACCCTATTTGGGTAATACAGGTGTCTTTTTTACTTTTATATAATAATTTTTTTATAAAGATATGTTTCTCTTAGCTAGTTATTATAGCACACTTTAACAAATGTTTTCATTCCTTCCATAATTCAATACACGTAATTGTCAGGATTTCATTTAAAAAAAATAAATTTTAAAAGCAAACGCTAAAGAAACAAAAATGGAAGCGGCGGCTATTTCATGTATACGCGAAAAGGCGATCTACAAATCTTATTTCCGGTACGGATCGAGTCGCCACAGTGACACTGTGCTAACTCTTGTTTTGTTTTTTTTGTTTTTTATACCACTGGCATTGTTGTTTTTCATTTTTATGATGATAAAAAAAATGGCCTCAAAATGTGAGGCAGAGACTAAACAAACTTGTGGTCCGCCACTTAATACGTTCCTGATGGAACTCGGAACTATGTTTCACATGTGAAAAGGATTGCACCGAACGCCCTGTACTGAAAGATTTCAGTAAGAACACGTGTACCGTTACACCACTTATTTATATATATATATATATATATATATATATATATATATATATATATATATATATATATATATACAATTATAGATAGGTAGCATTCTCCTCAGTTCAGCTTCCACTTGTTATTAAAGTTAGCATTGGCTGTAGCCTGAATTATAAACCTTCGCCCCGGTTTCTGCTCCAAGGCAAATGTAAATTCAAACCTACTGTCTTCGCGTACACAAATAATGATCATTAGCAATGCAAAATCAATAGTGTTAACACACCGGTGCAGCTTTAATGAGGACCGTTCATCTCGTGGACTCGATAGGACCACGCTAGTGCTTGGTCAAGTCGTCCCGGACAAACGTTTGGAGCATAACTAAGTGCGCAGTTGTATTTTAGATGCTAATCATACCATTATTTGCACCCTTTTTCTTTGCTCTTTAATTTCTACCTGTGTCCTGTTAACTCATGGCCTATAAAACCCCCTTAGGGTTGGTTTTAGCATCAATTTACCTCACGTTTCTTTCTTTGCTTTCCTTTCGCGGCTGTTTTTTCAAGTCTAAAAATTGGATGTGTTTCCTATCTAGAAACTTCTAAGATGGGTCGATGAGGCTCTGCTGGGTCCCCACATCACCTGCGGTTATTGTTCTCTCACAATCGTGCTCCTGTAAACAGGCTCTCTCTAATTGTTCTTCGCCTCGAGCTGTCTCCCGGGCTCAGGCTTTGGAGACATTCGGCTCGTTTGGAAAAAGTGAAGAACGAGGTTCGGGCTACGGCTAGTACTCTTGTTAGCTCTGATGGGAAATGGGATGTTGAGGTATGCAGGTAAAGGAGTTTTTGTTTTTTGTATTGCTACATGCTCACGTGTCTTTTTTCGAGTGTCAGAAATATACGAGCACAAAGTTGTGTTTACAATAAAGGGTTTCTGTATTTGACTGGGAAAGCCTGGTGCTAGTAGCTAATGAGACACCGTGAGAAAAAATACACCAAGCAAAATCAAGAAACCCGGCAGCTTTGTGGCGTAGAAAATGTACAGGATTGTGGTTTTGCATATTTTTGTTCTTAATGAAAAGAACAAAGCTTGTTCTCGCTAGTTATTACACCGAATGAACTTACACAGTGACCCCAGTGTTAGCATTACCCATAAACAATAACTATGATGTCCAAAATATACTGTATCAAAAGATGTCTGGGTCAAACATTTGAAATAGACTATTCGGTTTAAGAAAGTGGATGTAATCTTTGGAATCAACTTCCACAATGAATGTCCTAAATTAGATGTCCTAAGTAATATAAACGAGCCTTAGTTCCAATGTCAAAAGTAGACCCAGTGATATAAAGTGTATAATTTTAGACAACAAACAATGCCATAAGCTGCCTCACAAAAATATAGTTGCTGTATCTGCAATTATTTCGCAGACCTGTCCCTGAAAGCCATCAAACTAAAAAAGAAAAACTCCCAAAGAAGCACTACCGTAAGTAATAAAACCGTTGTCTGAGAAAAAAAAAAAAAAAACGCAATAAACTCCTCCCTAACTATTGGTCAAGCAGGTTAATCCTGAATTTTGCCCAATAAAAACACCTGCATTACAACAATAAGTACAAAATCCCCCATTTAGGGAAAACCAGACCCACTATAGAACCTTGTCACAAAAAATAAAACACTGGTCAATGTAATAAATTATAGACTTTTGGCGCCTATATTGCATGCGACTCCCACTGATTTGTCCTCAAAGCTAATGTGATAGAAGCAGGAAAAATTGGCGATTTGAGGATTTGAGCGAGTTTGAAAAGGGCCAAATTAGGACGGCTAGACGACTGGGTTAGAGCATGTCCAAAACTGCAGCTCTTGTGGAATGTTTCCAGTCTGCAGTATCTATCAAAAGTGCTCCATGGCGAATGGGCGGCCGAGGCTCATTGGTGCCCGAGGGGAGTGAAGGCTGGTCCGTGTGGTCCAATCAAACATGAATTTCTGTAGCGTAAACATCTGTCGGGTCAGGAGTGTTTTAGCCACAAAAGGGGGACCAACACAATATTAGGCAGGTGGTCATAATGTAAAACTTGATTTGTGTGTGTATACAGTGTATATATATTTATATACATAGTTTTTTTAATAATATATAATAATAAAATAAGCATTTGAAACCTAATCCAGAAAAGGCCCACACCTGCATGCCAACCAGACCCATCAAATCCTTCAGCCAGGGGGCATCAGCCCCACCATAGCACCTTGTCACAAAAACGTGCGGGTCAATGTAGTAAATGACGCAGTGCTGGTGCCCGCAATTGAATTTGCCTCACTGTTTACTGTATGCTACTAATTTTATTGCAGCCTCTTTAGTCTGTATGAGCATTGGTCATAGTATATATTAGAACTGTGCATCTCCATAACTGAGGCCGACACGATTTACATCTCGAAGCAATGCCCACGATTTCTGGACTACAGAAAAGGGAATTGTGCAATTTGTGGACTACTGTTCAGCATTCAACACCATAATTCCATCCATGCTCACCTCTAAGATGCAGGTCCTGGGTCTCAGCCTGCCGCTGTGTCAATGGATCTCCAACTTCCTGACAGACAGACCACAAGCCGTACAGGTGGGCAAACACACCTTATCCACCCTCACCCTCAGCACTGGAGCTCCCCAGGGTTGTGTTCTGAGCCCCCTGCTGTACTCACTGGCCACTTCCAACTCCACCACCATCAAGTTTGCTGACGACACTGTTGTGGTGGGCCTGATCTCCAACGACGACAAGAAGGCCTACCCACAGGAGATTAAAAACCTGGAGAGATGGTGCCAGGAGAAAACTTTATACTACCCTCTCAGGTGCTAAGGACCTTTTACACTTGCACCATTGAGAGCGTCCTTACGCGTAGCATCACTTCCTGGTTCGGAAACCGCACCATGCAGGATAGGCGAGCCCTCTAGAGGTTGGTGCCATCAGCTGAACGTACCATCTGCACAGAGCTCCCTAAACTGCAGGACATCTACAGCACACGGTGCCAGACCAGAGCCAGGAAGATTGTGAAGGACACATTCATTTTCTACCGATGCGAATATGTTAAAAACAATGCAAATGCCAACTTGCATCCGATGAACAGATTTATTTTTTTGCGATCACTTCTGTGAGTCAAACTGTAAATGTCTGTTCAGATACTGTTCTTTTCCTTATAGAATTCGAGCCACTTTTCAGTCATGAGTAGCATAAAAGTGGCAGCTTAGTTTATAAAAAGGACGCGAAGTTGTCGGAGAGGTGGCAGCGTTACACGGCTTTATTAAACACTCATCAAAATGAAGAGCGAATGCCAAGCTGCTTTATGAAACCCAGCAGAGGAAGGTGAAAAGCTTCCAGAGCATTCTTTCATTATTGAATGCGACAGACTTTAGTAATCACCTGGGCAAATTAAGCGGGAGCGTTTCACTTTGTTCTCATTTTTTTCTTCTTTCTTTTTTTTCTTCTGTTTTTGCACTGATTAATAAAGCTGCATAAATCTGTAGAGTTGGAGCCAGGAACAAGTAGCAGCCTTCTCGTTTTTGAGGAGGGAGATATTGTAATTGCATTTATATAGCTAGCATTATTGTAAACATCACACCAGGTGAATTAGCAACATTCGTTAGAACATTTGGCTAACTTTTCTTTTTTGTGTATTTACAAACTGTATAGACAAAAGATTCGATTCATATGTGCTTTGTGAACATTCCGCAATTCTGTTATTATAACCTCCAAACTTCTGGGAAGATGTTCCACTAGATTTTTGTGGAGGCTCATTCAAGGGTGTTAGTAAAGTCAGGTACTGATGTAGGTGAGGTGAAGAGGCCTGGGGTGCCATTCCAATTCATCCCAAAGGTGTACGAAAGAGGTGAGAGATCTTCCACTCCAAACTCAAGTGACGGGCTCAAAGATATTCTATACAATTGTGTGCCTCCGAGTTTGTGACCGTTTGGAGAAAAACCTCATCCGGCTGAAAAAAATAAATCATGTTTCCACCTTAAACCTATGACGAATATTTGTGAATAAATTTAAAAATACTTCTAAATCTAAAATGTCTCAATACCAGTGGTGGGACCTGATGATTTAGCTGTCACCTCCTGTGTTCCTGAGGTAAAAGGTATCTGCTGCAAGCCCTTCAAGATAAGCACCTACAAGCATTTGTAGGATAAAATAAATGTCGGCTGAAATTATTGTTTTAACCAATCAGATTCACGAGTTATCCACATTGGGGCCATCTAGCAGGCGTCCAATAACGTCGACATTTTCAAGTCCTTCGATTGGACGGTCAGAACTCGCAAACCGCATCTGTAGCAAACTGCGCAAGCTCAAATATTTATTAGCGAGGATTTAATAATGGAGAATAGATAGAGGAGGAGAAATGGGTTTGGTCGCACTTACAAGGACATTTACAAGATCGAGTTTTTAAGAAAAGCCAGACATCGCGAAGGGAAAACCAGATACTAAGCTTTTTCATGAGCCATTTTTCTTTCCTGCACAAAAACATTTCTTTCAAATCCCTAGGAAAACCGTAACGCATAGGTAAATATTAATGCCTCTGCTAAAGATGATGTATGTGGGTCATGCAGCTGTGGCTACAGTGAAAGGAGAATTGTTTTAATTGTTTTTTTTGGCATTTGTTTTTTCCGTATGTGATTCCTGTCTGTGATGCAGCGTTTTGTTATACTGCGTTTCTCTATAATACTGAGGGTTTCTATAGGGTTCCTTGGCATCATCATGACGGTGTTAAGAGGTGGATTAATTCACGTAGGACACCACTGAAGGCCTAGATGTTAATACCAGATATAATCTAATTGACGATTGATTCCTGTTGAATGAATGAAGGAATGTTGAAAACAGAAAAATAAATCTAGAATTCTATTTTGACATTTTGTAAGGCGATTAAGTCACGGTGGTATTTGAAGGTGAACAGTTTGTAGTGGAGGATTTTTGGGCTGTTGTTAGCCAGAAAGTGTTAGCGTGCACTGTAAATAAAACGGGGACTCGGCTGTAAATATTAGCTGGCAGTGTAATTACAGGTGAGGAAAGCGGTGCCAGTGGAGATCCTGTGAGCACAGCGTGACACGCCACCGGGGCTAATCACTCTGGGGAAAAAAAATCGGTTTAGGAAATATACAGAAAACCGATGAACACAGCTTTTTACACCAGCATCTCTCGTTTTTCTTGAACAGGAAAAAAAAAAACTCTTGGCCTCAGGAGCTTCATTAAACTAACATACTTGACCGAACAGAGCTTCTCTGGTCAATATCAAATATGCATATACAGTGAGGAAAATAAGTATTTGAACACCCTGCTATTTTGCAAGTTCTCCCACTTAGAAATCATGGAGGGGTCTGAAATTTTCATCGTAGGTGCATGTCCACTGTAAGAGACATAATCTAAAAAAAAAATCCAGAAATCACAATGTATGATATTTTAACTATTTATTTGTTTGATACAGCTGCAAATAAGTATTTTTAACACCTGAGAAAGTCAATGTTAATATTTGGTACAGTAGCCTTTGTTTGCAATTACAGAGGTCAAACGTTTCCTGTAGTTTTTCACCAGGTTTGCACACACTGCAGGAGGGATTTTGGCCCACTCCTCCACACAGATCTTCTCTAGATCAGTCAGGTTTCTGGCCTGTCGCTGAGAAACACGGAGTTTGAGCTCCCTCCAAAGATTCTCTATTGGGTTTAGGTCTGGAGACTGGCTAGGCCACGCCAGAACCTTGATATGCTTCTTACAGAGCCACTCTTTGGTTATCCTGACTGTGTGCTTCGGGTCATTGTCATGTTGGAAGACCCAGCCTCGACCCATCTTCAATGCTCTAACTGAGGGAAGGAGGTTGTTCCCCAAAATCTCGCAATACATGGCCCCAGTCATCCTCTCCTTAATACAGTGCAGTCGCCCTGTCCCATGTGCAGAAAAACACCCCCAATGCATGATGCTACCACCCCATGCTTTACAGTAGGGATGATGTTCTTGGGATGGTACTCATCATTCTTCTTCCTCCAAACATGTTTAGTGGAATTATGACCCAAAAGTTCTATTTTAGTCTCATCTGACCACATGACTTTCTCCCATTAATCCTCTGGATCATCCAAATGGTCATTGGCAAACTTAAGACGTGCCTGGACATGTGCTGGTTTAAGCAGGGGAACCTTCCGTGCCATGCATGATTTCAAACCATGACGTCTTAGTGTATTGCCAACAGTAACCTTGGAAACGGTGGTCCCAGCTCTTTTCAGGTCATTGACCAGCTCCTCCCGTGTAGTTCTGGGCTGATTTCTCACCTTCCTTAGGATCATTGAGACCCCACGAGGTGAGATCTTGCATGGAGCCCCAGTCCGAGGGAGATTGACAGTCATGTTTAGCTTCTTCCATTTTCTAATGATTGCTCCAACAGTGGACCTTTTTTTACCAAGCTGCTTGGCAATTTCTCCAGAGCCCTTTCCAGTCTTATGGAGGTGTACAATTTTGTCTCTAGTGTCTTTGGACATGTTAGTAGTTGGATTCTTACTGATTGTATGGGGTGGACAGGTGTCTTTATGCAGCTAACGACCTCAAACAGGTGCATCTAATTTAGGATAATAAATGTAGTGGAGGTGGACATTTTAAAGGCAGACTAACAGGTCTTTGAGGGTCAGAATTCTAGCTGATAGACAGGTGTTCAAATACTTATTTGCAGCTGTATCATACAAATAAATAGTTTTAAAATCATATATTGTGATTTCTGAATTTTTTTTTTTATATTATGTCTCTCACAGTGGACATGCACCTACGATGACAATTTCAGACCCCTCCATGATTTCTAAGTGGGAGAACTTGCAAAATAGCAGGGTGTTCAAATACTTATTTTCCTCACTGTATATATATTAAACGAAGAGAAAAGATCATGAATAACTAAATATTTATTCATATTAGGAATTAATCTGAATTGGAAAAAAAAACAAAGCTTTAAAAGATTTTGTTATTGTGGGTAAAATAGCTTTTAAATTAAATACTTCAACGTTTCTATTTATAGTAGCATATTAACTCCCTTTTTTCAAATTATTAATATTTTTTAGAGTGCATCAACTTGTGTTGCTGCTTCATTTTATTTATTTGTTTATTTGCTTGTTTATTTATTGATTAATTATATAGTGTAGCATTCCATGTTTTGTTGCTAATGAATTTAGTCTTAGTTTTTTTTTGTTTTTGTTTTTTTAGTGCAGGAAATTTTATTTATTTATTTTTTATTTTATTTGTATTTTTTTTTAGTGGTGTTTTAATTTTCTGTTATTGTATTTCATTTTGTCATTTTTTATATATATATATATATATATATATAAATTTATTTATTTATTTTTTTTTTTAATTCATACATATATATATATATAGTTGTGTTAGATTTTTAATTTTTATTTTTATTTTAAGAGTGCAGCGTTTTTTGTGTATTTAATAAAAAAAATAAAAAAAATCTATTTGTTTCCTACAGTTCACAGGTCATCAGCTAGTTTTTTCAGGGATGGGAAAAAAATTAATTTGACACATTTAAAAAAAAAAGTGGAATATATTCCATGAAATTTTTGGAAATGAGGATATAAGAAATGAAATACAGGAAAACATCTGGAAAGGCTAAAATATGAAATATATAAATATTTTGTCCGGATGAATAAAGCTTGTTGTGAACTGCAAAAGGTCGGCACTTGGCCTGCTGCAGAAAAGCAGCAAAATCAATACAGATTACAGTGTGAGCTCATTTCCGATGCTCGAGGAGCTGCTGGTGCTTATGTGAGAAGTTCCTCGATCTCTGACTGATGGTATTTTTCAATTATTTTGGAGCATTCATAAAAAAAATAAAAAAAAACACCAACAACAATTGAGTAGGCACTATTTCTTTGACAGCGAAGGCTAGCTCAGAGCATTCTGGCCTGCTGTGATGCTAATTTCTATTCCTTTCTCACTCCTAAAGCAGAGATGAGCAGTGTGGAGTCTCCAATCTCCAGGGGAGAAAATAAATTCAACACCTTTTAGTGGTGCTTCGGGTTTCTTTTTCTTTTTTTTTCTTGAGAGGCATTTACTGTAAATCAGAGAAATATCGTCCGAAATAAATAACAGGCTTCTCAGGAGACAGGGCTGACATTCCAACGCGAGAGACAGAAATTGGTTTGTAATGACTGCAACATAACTTCCTGTATAATATCCTTTTCTCTTTTCTCACAGTTTCTTCGGCACGCAAAGCGCCTCCTGGTTACGGCAGAACATTTTTTTTTCAACTCTGTTTTTCGATTTGACTGGAAAATTATGCGTCACCTCCGGCTGACCTTGAGTTGTTAGCGAAAATGTGCACAATTAGGGCTCTGTTCTGAAATTGTGTCTTGATACCATTATTTTAATACTTTGCGTGTCCATAACTGATGATAGAAAAATAAAAATAAATGATGAAATTATCTATCTATCTATCTATCTATCTATCTATCTATCTATCTATCTATCTATCTATCTATCTATCTATCTATCTATCTATCTATCTATCTATCTATCTATCTATGCAATGAACGGGTACAGTAGGTCCCTCACACAAGGCAAATATTGTTGTGCCGTAAACCTCTGCGGTCGAAGACTGTTTATAGAATACAAGGTTCAGCCCTGACGTTTGATAAGAAGACCCTCTAGGTTTGTAGTTCTTTCATAAATTGCACCGCCGAATAAATGGCAACTCGGGAAGAGCAGACATAGCGCACCGCTCCCTCTTCTTTTCCACTGGCATTTCAGATAATCCTTCTTATGATTATTATGGCACTTCACAACATCTTTATTCTACCCGAAAGACACAGACGACCGTGCAGTTTCAGCCTTGCCATAGGAAAAACCTGCAACCTCTTTCTTTATACAATATGTAATCAAAGTTACACTAATCGTTCTAAAAGGGGCCGAAAGGCACGTCATGTTTTCAATTTCTGGCACTTGGGTCTCGTGATTCGCAGTACTGTATGCGCTTTAGCATCATTGTCGAGTCCTTGTTGTCATGTTGTGCTGTTCGCCTCAGCCTCGCTCATCGTCTGAACGGTTCTGCTGTGGTTGTGTTGGTTACGATTGTGATTCCTGGACAATTATAAACAATATTTCAACTTGAAGTCTTTCACAATGAGAAGTAATGATGGGCATGAACCAAAAGGAGAGAAAAAAATTGTAAAGGTGGAAAGAAAGAAAGTAGAAACCACTGATGAGTTCAGCAATGACAAGGGCATTACCCATGGAGACAAGAAGTATCAAAGGTATACAGCAGGGGTTCCAAAACTAGGCCCCTGTATTTTATAATAAAGGTAGGCTTTTAAACTAAAATGTCCCTCAGTTATTATTACAAAAATCCATACCGATAGTTTTTCCGGTCCACTGTGGTCACAAGAGTCATTCCAGCCTATGTAATTTTCTGTTCCAAACCCAACCCCCAATTAAAGAAAGGAAACTTTGTGGCCCTCACAAAAAAAATTTAAATAAGTTTGGTATTGAGTTTTAATCCCAGAATTGTCTTTGTAAATCACTGCAAAAGAGGCTCCTTCCATCCGTTCTTGGAGTGGACCGATTTCCGATATTCACGTTGGATAAAAGCGTCTGCCAAACGAATAAACGTTAATTTCATGCATTGGCCCGCTGAAGTAGCCCATAAAAATGGGTGTAACTCTGCGATTTTGAGGTGAAGCAGGAGTCACAATTTCTGAATGATAAAATTATGAGCGAAAATTAAAATTACGGCCTTTTCTTGACACTGGGCCACCAGCCAGGACTATACTAGCATTCCCTCGAGCTGATTCCAAATCCAGTAAATAATACAAAATCAAATTGATCGGCTCATTCATTAGTGTGTCCAAAATATCAGCAGCACATTAATTTCTTACCTTAATCAAAAATTAGCGAATAAAATATTCAATTAATTTTAATAAAACTATTAAGTATGTAAATGAATTTTAGCGAACACTGAATCAATGTAATCACATTATATGAACAAACGTATCACGACACCTGTGTTCTCCAGTCATACGGTATGTGGTTCTTCTCAACAAAGTTTGAGGCTTACAGTTGTATGGGACGTCTTTGGATGTGGTAGCATGAATTTGCTTTCCTACAAATCAACTTGGAGACCCAAAAACCATGTCTAGAATGTGCACAAAGCCAGCTTCATGAAGATCTGCTTTACATGGCTTGAAGTGGAAGGTCTCCTGCCATAGATCTCTGATCTCAATCCTGTTGAACGCCTTTGGGATGAATTGGATCGACACCCCAGACATCCTCACCTCACCTACATCAGTTTTGGTTTTTAAGAACTGGTAAGCGAGCAGGAGACAAGCCCAGAAA
The DNA here is from genome assembly GCF_946808225.1 of Silurus aristotelis. Classification (NCBI taxonomy): domain Eukaryota; kingdom Metazoa; phylum Chordata; class Actinopteri; order Siluriformes; family Siluridae; genus Silurus; species Silurus aristotelis. The sequence continues at coordinate 18,967,690 of NC_139593.1, forward strand.
AGAAAAAAAAATATAAATAAAGGAGGAAAAGAGGTTGAAACCTGCACTATTAGAAGAGCGTAAACAGTAACATGATCAGTGGAAAACGATTTGGTTGCATGCTAGCAGGAGTGAAGGGTGGTTTTGCCCTCATTTTCCAGCCATTTATCTTTTATTTTCACTACTCCTGAATACCATCAAACACCCCCAGCCCAGAATACCCAACCCCAGAAGCAACCTCACTTTATAGCATCCGTGAAGCCTCCATTTGTTTTCACTTTTAAGAGCGGACGTCTCATGATTTTTTAACGCCGCTCTCAGACGGCAGGAAAACGTTCGACGCCGTTATCGCATGCCCTTTGATTTGGAGCGAATCGAGCCAGGGGTGTGGCAGCAAAGAGAATTTCAAGTGCAAGATTTTAAATGGCGTTTTCCTCTACCTCTTCTCTCCACACTCACCTCCGTGTCTGTCTCCATCTTTCGATAAAGAAGTGCGTTAGGCAAAGAGGTAAATAGCAACCAGGAAGAATTTTTTAGGTCGGGGTCCATTTGCATAACAGTAAGAGGGAAAATCAAATGACGATATCGCTCGGAAAGTGGTGCAGATTGAAAAGAGGAGAGGACTGGGTACTGAGCCTTGGGGGACACCAGTGATAGAATATTTAATATAATTATATATTAAATACAATATATTTCTTGACAAATCAACTACAAAACTGAGTCTTACACTAAGCAAAGATCAATAGATATACACACTACATATGTGGACAACTTTTGGGGTCTTTTCCAGCCAAATGTGATTCTTTCCCAAACTGTTACCACAAAGTAGGAGGCCCATGATTATATAGGATGTATTTTGATGTGGAAGCATTCCATTTTCCCTTCACCTGAACTAGGAGACCCAAACCTGTTCCAGCATGACAACGCCCCTGTGCACAAAGACATGTAACTACATGAAGATATGGTTTACATGGATTGGAGTGGAGGTTCTTCTGCTACATGCACCTTTAGGGTGAATTAGAACTCCAACTGCACCCCAGGCCTCCTTTTTTTGACTACATCAACTCCTGACTTTATTAAGCCCACTTGTGGCTGTAAGAGCACAAATCTTCACCATCACACTCCAAAATCTAATGGAACATCTTCCCAGACAAGTGGAGGTTTGTTTAACAGGAAATGTAGACTAAATGCAGAATGGGATGTTAAAAAAAACAAAAAAAAAAACAAAAAAAAAAAAACATGTACAAACTTTCTAAACAGGTGTCCACATAGAAAGATAGAAAGATAGGTAGATCATATTCCGTACAATGTCCGTGCTTCACTCAAACTTTCGGTTGACGCGTATTAGTTTTTGTTTTGTTTGTTTATGATACTCACATTTGTTTAGTCAAAGCCAATCTAATGTAGACATAATCTCCTAAAATGAGTCATTGTGTGTGGCAGGAGTAGCATGGCACCCTTTTTAATTTGTGCTATTTAAAAAATTGGCACCAAAAAAACAAGAGCAATAATAGAAAAAAATAAATAAATAAATAACGAAAGAATAAAAAACAAATGCACACTGTGGCAATTTGTTTGCATGGTGGGTTGCCAAAATCTTTATTTTAGTTTTACTTATTTGTATTATTTCATTATAAGACAAGATAAGCTAGGATATACTTTTATGATAAGAAAGTACTTTATTAATCCTGTAAGAAAATAATTTTGCCAGAAACTGCTTGAGTACAAAAAAAAAATCGATTTAAATGAAATATAACTGGTCATATTTGTTTTATAATAACTATTCTGTTTTATTTTAATGAATCATTACATATTAGGTTTATATGCCAATCATTGCCCATTCGGTTCATGGGTAGCAATAATTTAGCAGCTGCCTGTAATGAGAATTAATAACTATGTGTATGTGGGTGTTACTCAGGAATGATTAGAAACACTCATAATTTGAGTGAGAACAAAATCAGACACCTTCATGTTTTTTGCCCTTGTTGTTTCTGCTTCTATTGTTTGGTGCCGCCATGATTCCTGCATCTATGGACCTTTTGGCTCCCTTCCATCATGGGTTCTTCTACCTTTTCAGACTCCATGGTTTCTTATCATTCTGGCCCTTTTGGCTCCTGCTCTTGTGTTGTTTATTCCTTCATTGCTCTTTTTCCATCGTCCACACCCCCCCCCATGGGTCCTGGCTTTATGGTTCTTGCCTCCATGGCTTCTACCCTTGTGATTCCTCCTTCCATGTGTTCTGCCTTTGCCTCTGCATTAATAGGTTATGCCCGCATGATTCTATGATTTCTTCCTTTACAGTTCTTGGCTCCATTGTTTTTTCTCTCATGTTGATTTCTTGCATGGTCTCTACCCTTATACGTTCTGCCTCAATACCTCTTGCCTACATGGTTCCTACTTCTTGGCCTCCAGTGCGCCATGATTCCTGCATTTATGATTCTTGCCCCCATGATTCCTCCTTCATGTGTTCTGCCTTTATGCTTCCTACCCCTTTTGGCTCCTGCAATCATGGATTCTGCCCTCATGGTTCCTCCATCTACAGTTCCTGTGATTATGATTTAGGATTGTAGAGTTCCTGCATTTATGGTTCATGCCTTCATGGATTTTGCAATTGTGGTTCCTCCTTCTGTATTTTTCCCTCTACACTTTTTTTTTGCGAATGTAGAGTTTCTGCCCTTATGGTTCATGACTTCATGGCTCCTGCAATCATGGATTCCGCCCTCATGGTTCCTCTTTGTGTATTTCCTCCCACTACAGGTCCTGTGATTCTGATTTCTGACTGTAGAATTCCTGCTCTATACTTCATGGCTTCTGCCTATCTTACAGTTAATGCTCTTATGGTTCCTGACTGTATGGTTCTTGTTTTTGCACAGTTTCTGGCTCCACGGCACCCGAATCTATGGTTCCTGACTTCGCAGATTTCCGAAGGTTTTCTTTTTTATTATACTCCTATTCAAATGAACAAGATTATAAATAAAGGAGTACAGGGCCACTGACTCCATGTGACGCACCATCTTGAAACTTCCTGCCCTGATGGTTCCTGCCTCCATGCTTACTGCATTATTCATGGTTTCTATTTCTTGTGTTCCATGCACTCCTCTTTTGGTCAATCCAGGCATCTACAATGTCGGCTCGCCAAAAAGGATTTTCTGGCCCCCGGTTATAAAACAGGATTGGGTGGGTGTTGGCAGGCTCGAGCTAAATCTGTTATCGCACAGCAAGAGATAAGAACCAAATCTAATCAGAGCGACAGAGAGAGCGAGAGCATGCTGAAAGCTTTCGACTATTTCTTTAGCTCATTTTCTAGCCTTAATGTTGATGTTTTAAGGTTTTAAACTGCTTGCTGGAGAATGGAGGAGGTGAAAAAGATGGAGGTGGAAGTGGGTTTTTGAATCAATTCGGTCCATTTTTAGTGTCGGGTTTCGGTTCGGAGAATCAAATCGAGAATAAAAGAAACGCGAAAAGGCAAGCGCACAAAGGAGGAGTTCATGCCGAGATCTCAAAAGGAGAACCATCAGAATCTTCTCCGTGAAGAAGAAACCAGATTAATGTTTAATGCTGGGCTGAAGTAAAACCCGGTGAGCTGCGATTAGCCGAATCGTTCCTGGAGTTTATGCTAACGCGGATGTGTGTATGCTAATGTTGTGTAAAACGACATTCACAGAGGCGTTATTTAAATCCTGCTTAATGGATTTGCAGTATTTCTTCTAGACGTTCACCAGATTCCTTAGGATCTAAAACTCCTTCTAGTTCTAGCTTTCTTTTGTGGTTCTAAATTGGGGCCATTTAAATTTTGTTTTAAATAAATACCCCTTCTAGTGTACGCCTTCTTTCCATACAACAGAAATCCAAACACCTAAATGCATAGAATTCCCTAGTATGCATCTCCATACGCTCTTTCTCCAACACAAATCCCGAAGGAGAATTCCTTCCATTCTTTGTTTTTACATTAGGGTATTTTTTAAAGCATCTGCTGTAGTCTTTTTCATACAACCTGCACAATTTCCAAACAGAAAAAGGAATGGTTCCATTATTTTGTTTTCTAGACCTTCAGGTGGCTGTGTTTCTCTATGGACCATTTAACCTTTCGTTTGGAAGAAAACACTGGGCTGAACAAAAGGAAGAAATGAATGGTTCCAGCTTTCTAATGGAGTCTAAATGCACTCGATTCTAAACCGGATATGGTAGCATGCGAAACTTTTCCATCTGCTCTTAAAGATAAATGAAAGAACCTAGGGAAAGATATACTCGGGGTTTTCTTCTAGAGGGTAATAGCCCCAACTTTTGAATGGGGTTCTACTTTTCTGAAGAACCTCTTTAACCATTTTCCCCCATATTGAGAAAACAGATTTAATCGTCTAAATATAAGAACTAAATGAATGATTTAAGAACATACAGACTAGAAACAAGTCAAATGTACTGCCAGCGCGGGGAGATAATTACACTTCGAGTTCTTGAAATAAAACGTATCAGGCTTTAGAAAAGAAGAAAATGGCTTAAAAGCATTAAGCATTAAAATACGTATTCCATGCAGTCGATCAGTATAATTAACTTAAAACTAGCTTATGATTTTCATAAAAAAGGTGAAAAAACAGACTTGAAACCAGAGCTGCTAAACAACCTAAATTCCTCTACATTTAAGAATCATCATCTATTGCGTCTTAAATTGAGACAAAACGCTAAAAACAAGATTACCGTTAAAATCAAAATCACGCATACATGCGTATTGGCAAAAATGTTTTATTTAAACGAATACCGTCGTGTATCACAAAGTGGTTACGTGCTGCTACTCGAAACACAGTGGTACCTTGACCTACGAGTTTAATTCGTTCCGTGGACTAGCTCGTATCTCAATTTGCTCGCACATCAAATCAGTTTTCCCCAATTTCCCAATTTGCTGGTAAAATATATATATATATTTTTTAGGATTTACTAAGTGACAAAGATCTTAAAACAATCATAATCTTACACAGTTTGCTCTGTGTTTTTCTCTGCTCTGCTTCATCATCGTCTTTTCACCCACTGACTTATGAAGGCCGGTGCTGCCCGCGACTGCGCGTGCAGCCTTGTGCTGCCATCTGTTGGCGTGTTAGAAAACTAGTCTCGAAACCTTTTGATACCACCTCGTACATTTTCTCCAGCAATTCTCTAACACGTCCTCCAGAACACGTCGCGTTTGTAGAGTCTCGGCTCTGAAATGTTCATTCCATCAGCGGTGTGTTAAAAAAAAATTGGCCCCCACAGTTCCATGGATGATTCCAATCCAGGATCCAAAAGTCAATTTAGAATGAAATTGCGTTTTCGAGTCACATAATGATACCACCTGACTCTCGAGTGCAATTACTCTCGGGGGGGAAAAGGGAAAAGTGGTTAAGATGTTGGATTTCTGCTCAGGAGGTCGTGATCTCAAAACCCAGCATCACCAAGCTGCCACTGCTGGTCCATTAACTCTCAGTTTGTATAATTTAGTGTACATGGCTGTGGATAAATGCTGTATATATATAAATGCAATCTTTTTAATTGCCTGCGGAAAAAAATAAGGATTCGGAAACGCTTATTTATAATTATTTTATTAACAATTTCATATAAGACCAGTCTATAATAAAAACGACTATTAGATTGAATCTTAGAAACCTGGCTCTGTGTGTGTGTGTGTGTGTGTGTGTGTGTGTGTGTGTGTGTGTGTGTGTGTGTGTGTGTGTGTGTGTGTGTGTGTGTGTGTCTGAGTTTGTGCCCGTGTCTGTGTGCCGAACAGATTTCCGGGGAAGTCGACGGAGACTCTGAGATTAGTAACAGGTCCGTTGAGCATATGGCGTACCCAGAGGATACACACTACTCTGCCATGTTTCTGACGATAAATGTGACTGCTACTGCTGCTAAATCGGCTTCATGCCCACGTGCACGTGTGTTTGTGTGTGTGTTTGCAATAAATATTTAAAGTACAAGCTTGCGTGACTAATATTTAATTTAAACCCCTCCCCACTGCGATCGGTTCTCCAGCGACAATTATTTACAGAGTCACCGCACACTGAAACCCACCACGTTGACTGGATTTCTGAAAACGCTAAGCAATCGGAGGATAATAACAGAAGGGGAAAAAGGAAGGGCAAAAGACGCAATGGATTATTTGTTTATTCGTACCTCTTTTTGCCACATTTTTGTGGACGGAGTACCGAGCCTTGTGGAACACCATCGATGTGCTGTGTTTCCTGCTTTTGGTTTTGGTTTCTCGGTTTCTGACTTGCTTGGAAAAAGTTCTGAATTGAAAAACGTCAAACCAAAACCTTTCCATGTTGAAGATTTTATCCTAAAAAAAATAAAAATTGATGAGGATTTCCATGTTACTGGTTACAGGTTAAATAGCGAATGGCTCCAGGATACAGTAATACTACCTTTTTGAGTATTTAACATACCTGTAAGATCTTTAAAGAACTTTTAAGCCAAAAATAACAAAAAACCCACAAAGAACAGATATAAAGGCCTTTTTAATAGATTTTAAATGGTTGTTTTCTTTATATGTAAAGCGTATTTGACATAGAGCATTTGCATAAACACATACTGTACAGACCTGTAAGATTTTCCTTAGAAGGGGAGGGGTGCAAAAAAACATGTAAAGAATTAGATATGAATTATTATTTTAACATTTTTTTATTAAAAATATTATGAAAGTATTTAAAACAATATTATTTGAGAATTCAAACTGTTAATTATGGAAAAATAATACTGTTCAACAGGGTTAGAGGTCTATAGCAGGAGATCTTCCACTCCAAACCATGGAACACAGACCTTCATGAAGCTGGAATGGTGCATTAATATTAGATATTTCTATTGTTCTCTTTTTTTTTTTTAAATCTCTTGATTTGTTTATTTGCTCGTTTTTTAAACCGAACGAGGTTGTAGGACACGGTCGATTCTGCACGTCGTGTGTCTCCGACTGTCAGCAAAGCTGAGCAAAGCGCTAATGGTGTTCATTGGAAATGTGCACCGACGACGTTTTCTTCGACACGTTCTCAGCGTGTATTAAATGCGGTTGCCATAGCAATGGAGCATACAGACTTTTGTGAAATTTCACACCGATTTCATAGATGAGGAATGTGTGTGTGTGTGTGTGTGTGTGTGTGTGTGTGTGTGTGTGTGTGTATATATTAAAGATAAAGACATAACATTTAATAGAGGGCTCATATTTTTATTTAACATTGGGACATAACTTTTGATTATCTAGTGTCTATATTCTCTCTCTCTCTCTCTCTCTCTCCCGCTCACTCAATAACCTGAGTAATTACACGCCTTGTTTTCCCGCTGTGATTAATTATATCTGTTTAAAGCAGGGATTTCTTATTTTAGAGTCTCCTCATACACACACACAGAGAAAGAGAGAGAGAGAAAGACAATTAAAAAGTAAAACCTAAATAGAGTAACCATGGCAAATAAACAATCAAGCAAAACATAAATAAGAGTGAGGGATAGACAAATCAAACTGAAAGACTGAAAGAAGCAGACAGTAAGAAACCGTTTACACAGTCCCTTTCTCCAAACATTCAGCTGAAATTCTTTGCTGTACTATTTGTAAATATGATGTTCTAGATTTCTTGTTCATCCCAGAGCAGTTCAATAGGATTTAGGTGTAGTGACTGGGCAGGTCATTCCATGATAGATATCACTCCAGACGACTCCTTGCTCTCGGACGTTTCGGCTCATCGCAGTCCAGAAGGAATCGCATGGTGATGAAATATGGAATGGTTGCCATGTTGGATACATTTTCCTTTCATTAGTTAACCTACATGTATATAATGAGGTAGCTACATATATAATTAATGGAACCTACAGTACTGCTTTCTCTCTCTATCTCTCGCTCTCGCTCTCTCTCTCATATATATATATATATATATATATATATATATATATATATATATATATATATATATATATATATATTAGGACCGAAAAAACGGTCGTAAGTCCATCAGGTTGTAAGTCAAGAAGAGTGACTACTCTATGATGTTTTCCGACCTCTAAATTGTTGTCGAATAGTCAAAGGTCAGGATCTGACTGTATATCAATATACAGAAATTCCCCCACTTTTCTGCGGCTCCAATCTGGCGCCCCCGGTTTATCGCGGAATTGCATTTGCTACATAACCAATTAGTTTGGCTGATTTTCCCGGTCTCTCGCGGAGTTCGACCAAAAAACTTATAGGGAATTGTTTTCATGGAGTTTTATGTTGAAATAATGAAATGTATTAATAAAAATAGAATTATTAATTTTAAAATGAAGTAAAATGTTAATACAGTACTGCATACATAAAGCATTTTTGAAGTGTCGTCTGTTTATTCTTTAATTATAGCGGGCTGGTTTGGAACGTAACCACCGCGATAAACGGGGGATTACTGTATATATAATTAAATATATAGAAATAAATGTCAAGAAATAAAGATATTATTATTATTATTATTAAATGTATTGCAAAATAAAAAAAGGAAACCTTTTAAATGATTAAATGATATTTTTAAGCTAATAATAATTGTTTAGAATTTTCTTGTCTTTCTTTAATTTTTTTTTTTGCTGTACTAAATAATAAAGTAGGTTAAAGTTCTAATGCATTTTTGCATTGTTGCGTTATTTTATTTGGTTCAGATCCGGTTTCTGCTCATGTCTGGTCATCGATTGTCTCTTTGGTGGGTCTTGATTCCACACAGCTGTTATCTGTCTGCCCTTTTGACTATTCTGCGTAATTAACCCTTGCGTTTCGTTGTTCTTGGCGAAGTATACGATCCAGTCATCATCAACACTTGAAATTCTGAAGCCTGTCCTGGTTTTGAGCCTGTGATTCTGTTCTCTGAATTTTTTTTCGCCTGCAGTCTTAATCAGTTGTTTGTTCACTTGGATCGAGACGTTGCTCTGACGGATATAAAGCCTTGTTTGCCTGCACTTTCCTTTTTGCCCGCCTAAAAGAAACTTTAGCTAGAATGGAGCACAATTAAAGTAACAGGAAAGAATTATCAAACTAAAGAAATCAAATAAAAATGCAAAACTGTCCTTGAGAGACAGAGACTTGATTGTAAGCTTGATGGAATGTTTTAACATCAGTTTTAAATATGTCTAATGTCTGGTTTCTGTTCTTTTTAGTTTCTTTTTTTTTATCTAGAAACGGCATAAAATTTTATATATTGTATTGGATACAAGTTGGAATTTGTTTTCCGATGCATAGTTTCGAACATATTTGCATCCGTAACAATCAATTGATTTTTAACAGAATTATTAGTAGATCATTAGTAGTGCTATACTTTTAATATTAGGAAAGAAAGCGCGTTCTCTCAGTATCTAAGTCACATAGAATACAGACTAACATGGCAGAGGTAGAGCTGCATCTTTCTAGAGACCAAACAAGAAAAGAACGTCTATTTTTTTTTAATGGTATTCTTCTTTTTTTTTTTTTTTCCCTCGCGAAACAGTGAATTTTACCATCTATAGCATTTATACATATGACATTTGTTGGTTAGAAGTAACCTTTTTCACATTTAGTATGTCTTATGGTAAAAAGTCATTCAAAATCATCCATATCATTACTAATGCGTTTTTCGTCGTTAGAAAATGCATGTTTTTCCCTCCGTTTTTTGGCCTTCCGTCCACACTGAGGCGCCGTTTTTTCAGTCAACGAAAGCGTAGCCTTTTTGAAGTGGATAAGGTTAAAAACACATTATTTTGAAACGATGCAGGTCGAAGCGTCTTGCGTTTTGCTCATGCGCAGTACAGGGACGTGAGCATTTTTCAAAGTTTTAATGCGGACGAGCAACCTCTGGAAACGATACAAAAAAAAGTTCATACCCAGTTTGGAGGTGACGCCCTTATCCAGGGCGACTAACAATTATCCCAGTAATAGTAACAGTAGAGCAGTTAAGGGGCTTGGCACCCGGCAGCTTGGTGTTGCTGGGATTTGAACCCATGACCTTTCGTTTGCAAGTCAAACATCATAACCATCACCAAAGAAAAATCAAAATTCATAATGTGCTTAATATCTATCCTCTCTAAAAGCGAAAGATGTTTAGAAGCTCGGTTAGCATCTGGAACAGACAGACATCAACTTTACAGAGTGTACAGTAATAACCACCCCTGAGTCACTAAGCTTACCTTGGAGGTCAGAGACGAGCTGCAAAATAAAGCCAGAGAAGATACCCGGGAATAGTGACAGATGATATCTAGAGCCAATAAAAGAGCGTGTTGTCTTTTTTTTTTTTTCAAAGCGGAGAAATGATTGAGCATCAGATATGGCTGAGCTGCAGCTCGATGCACACTTCGGAGAATGCTCCCTCCCACACAAACAGCGGCCTTGACTGGCTTCACTTGATCAGGACACTCTTTGACATTTTCCACCAACAGCGTCTGCATATTCCCGACACAAACAAACAGCATGTAGATAAAGTTATAGTGTCATATAAAGGCCACGCTGGCAACCCACATCAGTACACTGCAAACACGCCTGACATGTCTGGCTTCAAGTTGTTTTGCCAGGCAAGCTTAGCAAACACTGGCAAACTAACCTTCTCGGAGGGGGGTCAGGGTTGTGTCCATGCTCTAAAACCCCCTTGAAGGATTTTCTTCCACAGATGTCTTCTGGGACTGTTTCTTCAGATGCTATTTGTGGTGTCATTAGGAATGGCTGTAAATTCCTTCTCTGAGACGGCAGTACAAATTGTATATACCAATATAAATTTTTGTATTCATTCATTTTCGTTTATTGTTAGTGAAACCAGACTCAACATAGAGCATGAAGACAAAATATTCTTGCAAATGTTTTAAAAGTAAGTATCGTGTTTTAACTTGCATAAGTCACCAGGACACCAAACTGAACTTTTGCTATGTTTCCACACGGACTGTTTTAATTGCCGGATGTGTGCACCATGAAGGATTTTGGTGCTGGTTTGAAAAACGAATGTAATGATTACAAATCTTTCTCTTAATAATTAATTACTCGGTGGAGTTTATTAATTAATGTATTTTTATATCTGTGTAAAGAAAGGACGGCGTGAAGACATGCGTGTTGCGATGGTTTCATTTTCGCCTCCGATATTAATTTCTTTATACTTATTCAAATGGTCAAACAGAATTGCTTGCTGCATTCGCGCTTTAATAAAATAAGTCCCATCAAAATAAATTTGCGTTAATGCGTTATTATATATATAGTCGTCCCTCGATTTATCGCAGTTCGAAACTTGCGGCCTCACTTTATCGCGATTTTTTATTTAGCGCGTAACGATTTTAAATGGTCACGATTTTATCTCATCATAAAAAATGAGTAGCGTTAGAAGAAACTGTAAGTTTCCGCTTATTTATTGGTTCGAGTATCCGTCAAAAATAGGGCGGAGTTGAAGACATACCTCACCAGATTTAGCCAATGAAAATAAAGAATGAAGTGACATGTATAGTAAAGTATGTACTATAAATGTGATATTTCTACGAATTCATATTTAAAAAAAGGTTATGAGGATGATTATGATGATGATGATGAGCGATATCAAAAATGTGGAAAAATATTACAATTTTTAGCGTAATAATTTTTTAGAATTTTATTATGTTGGGACATTGCCAGGATACTTTGTCTCTGGGGTAAATTGCATAATATTTTCAGGTTATTTTGGTGTTTCAAAGCCCAATTTTAGCTCTTGTCTTTCTCATTTTTATCAGCTTCACTAGACTATATTGCCACAATCGTAACTTGAAAATATAGTTGAGAAGAGTACATTATATAATGTAGAAAAACAGAGCAATTTACACTACCGTATTGTATAAACTTTACAGTGTGAAAATGTGAATATTTTTTTTTTTATTTCGCATCACTATAGTCGTTGTAAGGTCGAAAAATCGTAACTCGGTGACTGCATACTGTATTGTTTATACATTACGGAACGTTAACTTGCTCCATTTTGCTAAATTATATACTATAATATGTTCAGTTATTAACATTTGACAGTATTTTTCTCAATACTGATCATTCTTTGACTCCAGGGTAGGCTAGCCATGCCTCGACTTCATCATTTATCATCGTCAATATCATCATTAAGCATTTCCATCGTAGTTCGGGGACCAATTTTTGCATTCATTTAATACATTTTTTTAGCTAAATAGCAGCAATGTTTTAGTGCGAATATTAAAGCTACAGCATATTAATTACAGGCTGAACGTTTGACCCGCAGCCGAAACTACTGTCAGAGATGCTGCTTTTGAAAATAGATCCACAGTGAATCTCTGACAGTAACTCCCTCAGGAAAGGTTGGAATTAAGGAAAGATTTGAAGCATGTCGACCCGATGGCTGACAGGAACATATCCTTATCCCACTAAAAATGACAAATTCTTTGGAAGCATGTTTTTTTTTTTCCCCTCAGAATAGGGGAAAAGAAGGTGCATTAGCATGTTAGAATTCGGGACAGCTCGGCTGGCCCTTAAGTCCTTTTCCAACTGTGGTTGTGACACTGGCAGTTCTTGAGGCATTGCAGCTATATGGTTGCTGTCAGGACAGCAGAGAATTATCTCACATAGAGGATGCAGAAGTGGGTTTATGCACAGTTAGCGTCATGGGGTGTGACTTTTCTTTCAGGTGGCACAATGAAGTGGTAGCGCAGACCCTGTTTTACCCTGAATAGCCTCCAAAGCCCCTCTGGAACTGACATTATGGCCTACTATACTGTAGGTGTTGCAACAACAGACCATGGCTAATGGACCCATAAAGGTTATTATAACTCCACGTATTCTTTTCTAGAATATACATGTTTTCTAGTGACAGATGCAGCACCTCAAGCCAGACTAAAAAAAGCCTGTTGGGTTGGCCCCATGATACAATGGGCAGACTGATGGCTACGGCATGACACTTCAGGAGTGCTAAGAACTAGCATGATGAGGCTTCTAACACCATGCTGGAAGGGGCTTAGTGCCTTTCATCTGCCATGCTTCCAAGGCCTTAAATATGGAATCACACCATGTGTTGGAATAACTTAAACACTACTCCATGTGGACCCAGATGGGATGCTGCATTATACTTTTTTGACCACCGCATGCTTTGGCTTGAGCTCATAATGCATATACTGATGACCACATAGTTTGAAGGCGCTTAAGGGTCCTAAATATGATTATGTGCCTCCAACCTGGTGGTTGACTTCACAACGTGATACTAAATATTAACTAGTATGATGGTCCATATAGTGTAAATTTTCTATATGATTCACCGATTCATATCAGTGTATCCAAAAAAAATAATTGTATACATAATTATTATTATCATTTATACACTTTTATTATTTCAAAAGTGACCAATAATTTGTAACAAATATTTTATATGTAGATTAATTTCTCCCCGTTTCAGTAGCATGTCCTGGCAGTGTACAAGTGCCGCTACGTGAATATGACGTATCACAACACTATGGAGACCGAGGCGTAAACCGAGAGTCACGTAGAATACAGATTAACATGGCAGAGGTAGAGCTGCATCTTCCTGAAAACAGAACAGGAAAAGAAGGTGTTTTATAAATTTTTTAAGCACCTATGGAAGTCAGTTGACAAAAGACCAAATGATAAATTATGATTTAATCGCGTGATAAGATTGTTTCCTGTACATAACATTTTGCCATGCTTTGCTTACGGTGAAAAGCGGAACGAATCGTTCTTTGAGACGACTCGTTTTTCGGAAATAACATTAAAGACTCGTACAATATGAAAAAATCGAACAATAGAAATCAAAAACCAAAGAAATGTGTATATCTGTAACATATTGAATTGCATAACTTGGTCCCCTGGTGGTTTATTGGTTAGGATGCGGCGCTCTCACCGCTGCGGCCCGGGTTCGATCCCCGGTCAGGTCCAACCCCAGCCACTCTCAGTGCCGGTCCCAAGCCCAGATAAATGAGGATGGTTGCGTTAGGAAGGGCATCCAGCGTAAAAACGTGCCAAATTAAACATGCGGATGATCCGCTGTGGCGACGGGAGAAGCTGAAAGAAACTTAAATTGAATTGCATAACTTGGTCTTTTTTTTTTTGCATTGCACAGTATTGCATTGTGTTTGTATCAAACTGCATCGTAATAGGGGTTAATTGGACTGCAAGGTAAAAAACAATCACTGTGCAAAAGAAATGCAGTACTGTTCCACTATTGCACTGCAGTAACCTTGGATCAACTTGGCGTGCCCCTTTGTTCAGACTCATAAGAACTACCAATGTGGTACGTTCAGTAAACAAATCCAAAACCCCAAAGGTGACTCCATGACTAACTGACATAGTGCTAGCCATGTGGATTAAAAATGAACCATGAGAGAAGGTAGGGCATTTTATTACCAACCATCCTGAAATCTCAATGTTTTTTTAGGCGTCTCATCATTAAAATGTAAACAAGTTCCTTAGTAAATGATTTGCACCCAAAAAAAAAATATATATATATATATATCCAAATACAGATGGAAATCGTGATGGAAAAAGTCTAAAAAAAAAAAAAAGATGAAGAGAAGAAAATACGAAGAGCAACAACTTATCAGAATGAGGTTGACAGAATTGGGCCTAAGTGCAACAGACTTCGAGAGAGAGGATCGAAAAGGGAGCGGCATTTGATGTGTTTAAAAATAAAACCCGGTGTTTTGCGATGTTTTTTTTTCTCCTCCGCGTGTCGTTCAGCGTGCTTTATTTCTGTTTATTCTGCCACCGAGCCTGTGATGTAACGCGGTGTGTTGTCGGTTGCTTCCGAAAAGGGCTGAGTCATCACTGTGTGTTCAGCTCATTACTAGCACGATCCTGCTGAGGACGGCATTCCTACCCCGCCCACCTTCCAATCCCCTTCACCGGCACCCCCAAAAACAGAGGTCAAAAGAATGAGTGCGTAGTAGCAAAGAGTGCAGTATGTCCCTTAAAAGTGCACTTGAAATCAAGGTGGAAATGTTTTATAAAATTCACATGAGCACTTAAGAGGTTTCAAGGCCTTAATCAAGGGCCCAGGAGTGAGTTTTGGATTTGAAATTGGGATTTGAACTCACAATTTTCCAGTCCAAGTTCCAACATCTGAACCACAGGGCTGCCCCTTCACACTATAATCAAACAATACTATTCTATAGGGTTTTCATTTGCATTCAATTCTTTGAGGCAGGAATCATGATGCTACAACATCCCAAAGGTGGTGTTCTAAAGTCAGAACCAGTAACTGAGAAAACCACAGCAAAAACAATTTGGAAAGACTTTTGCTGGAAAGCTGGAAGTAGCATTGGAGAGCAAAACTGTGGCCACAAAGGGATGCAAATAAGACATCCCCACATCATTACACTGCCCCCACCAGCCGGGACAGGTTCGGATTCATGCTGTTGATGCTGAGCATACTTTTTGCTTCAGAAGACTGGGCTACATGTTTCCAGTCTTCAACTATCCACTTTTGGTGAGTTTTAGCATTTTGTTCTTGGTGGACAGACGTGAAACCCAACACGGTCTTTTGTTTTTCTACTGTATCCACCGCAAGTCTATATTCCTCAAGGTTTTGCTCTCCAGAATTGTACAGAGTGGTTATATGAGTTACTGCGGCCTTTTTGGCAGATATAAACCAGTCTGACTATCCTCTGTTGACCGTTCTCCTCAACTAAGCATTTCTGCCTGCAGAACTTTCACTTACTGGATTTTTTTTCCATCTTGCACCATTCATAATGTTGTGATCCTTCTATCGATCTATCTCTTTCTTGCATGATCTCTGTCTTTAACATCCTTACTTTCTGTCTGTCTGTCTATCCACCTATGCATTATATCACATCCTATCTGACTGTCTCTGTCTGTAAACTTGTCAGAGTGTGTGTGTGTGTGTGTTTATATTCGCAAAATCCGACTGCAAATTATAAACTGTGCGAAGGTTCTCCTGTGTGTTTCATGTGTGTGCCAGTTTACGCCTCCATCTCCCTTGCTGAGACCCTGCTGACAGCATCATATAAAGATGCACACAAACACACCCGGGGGAATAGGGGGATTTCTGAAGGGCAGTGTTAGACAGAGCCACGGAGC
This sequence comes from Silurus aristotelis, assembly GCF_946808225.1. Classification (NCBI taxonomy): domain Eukaryota; kingdom Metazoa; phylum Chordata; class Actinopteri; order Siluriformes; family Siluridae; genus Silurus; species Silurus aristotelis. Next base: position 18,983,681 of record NC_139593.1, read on the forward strand.
TACGCTGTGACGCTCAAGACATTGTGTTAACCGCAACTAAAAACTTTGTACGAGGCATTTTAAATCAATAAATACCGTACGAGTTGGGAAAAAAAAAATGACTGAATGTACTTTAGTACTGTAATCATTTTTTATTCTTTAAAGTAGCAATTTTTGCAGGTCTGAATAATTAAAGTAATGTTCAGACTGGTTTCAGTTGCATGCTGGGTGGGAAGCTTTGCTTAATTGGTTGCAGTGTGTTTTAGGTAGGAGTTGGGTGGGGAAATATGGTCTGAATAGTTATATCCATTTTACACAGAAATTGTGATCTGATTGGTTACACAGTGGCACCTGGGTGAAAACTGTGGTCTGATTGGTTACAAAGTGGCAGCTCGGTGAGAATTGTGGTTACAGTGGTATTTGTGTGGGAACTGTAGTTTAATTGGTTGCACAGTGGCAGATGGGTGGGAACTGGTCTGGTTGGTCACCTCCCTGACTAAGCCTTTCTATGGAAAATGCTCAGTTTGGCCGGGCGACCCGCTCTAGGAAGAGTCCTGGTGGTTCCAAACTTCTTCCATTTACAGATGATGGGGGACCTTCAATGCTGCAATTCCTTGGACTTCATGGCTTGGTTTGTGCTCTGACATGCATTGTAACTGTGGGACCTCATATACAGTGAGGAAAATTAGTATTTGAACACCCTGCTATTTTGCAAGTTCTCCCACTTAGAAATCATGGAGGGGTCTGAAATTGTCATCGTAGGTGCATGTCCACTGTGAGAGACATAATCTAAAAAAAAAAAAAATCCAGAAATCACAATATGATTTTTTTTTACTATTTATTTGTATGATACAGCTGCAAATAAGTATTTGAACACCTGAGAAAGTCATTGTTAATATTTGGTTCAGTAGCCTTTGTTTGCAATTACAGAGGTCAAACGTTTCCTGTATTTTTTCACCAGGTTTGCACACACTGCAGGAGGGATTTTGGCCCACTCCTCCACACAGATCTTCTCTAGATCAGTCAGGTTTATGGCCTGTCGCTGAGAAACACGGAGTTTGAGCTCCCTCCAAAGATTCTCTATTGGGTTTAGGTCTGGAGACTGGCTAGGCCACGCCAGAACCTTGATATGCTTCTTACAGAGCCACTCCTTGGTTATCCTGCCTGTGTGCTTCGGGTCACTGTCATGTTGGAAGACCCAGCCTCGAACCCATCTTCAATGCTCTAACTGAGGGAAGGAGGTTGTTCCCCAAAATCTCGCAATACATGGCCCCAGTCATCCTCTCCTTAATACAGTGCAGGCGCCCTGTCCCATGCGCAGAAAAAGACCCCCAAAGCATGATGCTACCACCCCCATGCTTCACAGTAGGGATGGTGTTCTTGGGATGGTACTCATCAATCTTCTTCCTCCAAACACGTTTAGTGGAATTATGACCCAAAAGTTATATTTTGGTCTCATCTGACCACATGACTTTCTCCCATGACTCCTCTGGATCATCCAAATGGTCATTGGCAAACTTAAGACGTGCCTGGACATGTGCTGGTTTAAGCAGGGGAACCTTCCGTGCCATGCATGATTTCAAACCATGACGTCTTAGTGTATTACCAACAGTAACCTTGGAAACGGTGGTCCCAGCTCTTTTCAGTTCATTGACCAGCTCCTCCCGTGTAGTTCTGGGCTGATTTCTCACCTTCCTTAGGATCATTGAGACCCCACGAGGTGAGATCTTGCATGGAGCCCCAGTCAGAGGGAGATTGACAGTCATATTTAGCTTCTTCCATTTTCTAATGATTGCTCCAACAGTGGACCTTTTTTCACCAAGCTGCTTTGCAATTTCCCCGTGGCCCTTTCCAGCCTTGTGGAGGTGTACAATTTTGTCTCTAGTGTCTTTGGACAGCTTTTTGGTCTAGGCCATGTTAGTAGTTGGATTCTTACTGATTGTATGGGGTGGACAGGTGTCTTTATGCAGCTAACAACCTCAAACAGGTGCATCTAATCCATTTAGGATATTAAATGTAGTGGAGGTGGACATTTTAAAGGCAGACTAACAGGTCTTTGAGGGTCAGAATTCTAGCTGATAGACAAGTGTTCAAATACTTATTTGCAGCTGTATTATACAAATAAATAGTTTCAAAATCATATATTGTGATTTCTGGATTTTTTTTTTTAGATTATGTCTCTCACAGTGGATATGCACCTACGATGACAATTTCAGACCCCTCCATGATTTCTGAGTGGGAGAACTTGCAAAATAGCAGGGTGTTCAAATACCTATTTTCCTCACTGTAGATAGGTGTGTGCCTTTCCAAATATGTCCAATCAACTGTAATTACCACAGGTTAACTCCAAATAAAGTTGCAGAAACATCTCAAAGATGATTAGTGGACATAGGCAAAGGCTCAAAGGTGTACATTTAGCAGTACATGTGATATTTTTTTCCGCTTTTATTTTTAATACATTTGCAAAGATTTCAAATAAACTTCTTTCACATTGTCATTATGGGGTATTGTTTGTAGACTTTTAAGGAAAATAATGAATTTAATACACTTTGGAATAAGACTGTAATATAAAAATGTGGAAAAAGTGAAGCACTGTGAATAGTTTCCAGCTGCAGTGTACGCAAATCAGATGTATCCCAGGGGGCAGAATTAACAAGTAAAACAGACCTGGACTTTGAAGGTGCTTGTGTATCGAGTAATAACTGCAGCACATCATTGTAGTGAGATACCAGTCCATCTGGGGTTGTTAAATAGTCTTTGCTGAGGAGAGTAATAAGTCCATGTGTAAATGTCATTGTCAATTTTCTTAATATTTCCGAATGAGATTGTACATTTGACTTTGATAGCATTGAGCAGGCTTTAAAAGAAACCAGAAAATTGGGAGAAACTATTACGTCAGAAGCTGTGAGACTTTTGGGAGTAATACCAGAACAACAACCAAGGTCCATTCAGATGAGTTGGAAAGTTAGTACATAGCTGTATGTCAAATCTCAAGACAATCAAAAAGAGATCAAAAAGACCTTCAATGCCAGATTTGAGTCCTGAAGACATCACCCTCTTCCTAAAGATCAAGATCCAGTTTAATGGTTGTGGTTTTAACACCGTTGCGGAGATACAAACATGAGTAGGTGATAGTGTGATAGTGTGTAAACCTAAATTAGGAAAGTACTTTCTTGTAAACAGGGCTAATCTAGAATCTTTGTCATCCCACCTCATATATCTTCTCACTGAACATACCATTCCAGATTCAGACCCCTATTTGCTGTTTGTAATAACCTTCACTCCTCTGCAAAGGGCGGTTTGAAGCATGGCTGTGAGGATTTTTGTTCACTCAGCCTTAAGAGCATTAGTGAAAGCAGGCTCTGATGTCAGTCAAGGAAGCCTCAGGTATAGTCAGCATTCCTTTTCATCCCAAAGTCGTTCTAGTGGTTTTAAGGTCAGAGTAATGTTCAGGTCACTAAACTTCTTCCATAGTACCCCTGGCAAAGCCTCATTTTGTTCAGAGATGCATTGACATGCTTGAACCGATTTGGGCTGGGCGTCATTAATTCACTGAAGGAAAATCTTAATGCTAATGACACCCTACCCTGCCCTTGTGGCTACACTTCAGGGAGGACCTACACGAAGATGGAGGTCATACTTTTGGACAAAGAGTACGAGGTGGTATCAAAAAGTTTTGAGACTAGCTTTATTTACAACAAAGTACTTTATTTATCTACATTTAATCACCTTCAGAAGCGCTTTCAGTGTTCCTGCCACTTCCGGAAATAGTCCTGAAAGTGTTTTTTTGAGACCTTCTGATGCGCACTGGATCTTCGTGATGGCATCAAAATGCTTTGAGCTGGATCTTCATCGTCCAAAAGAGGGCGATGTCCACAGCAGCCAAATCTGGTGAGTAAGTTGGGTGAGATCGCGTTGTTTTCGGCGAGAAACTTACGTGTGAGGAGAGTCAGAATAGCGGACGTGGTCAGACACTAGTCGCACAGCTCCCAATGTACACAGGGCGATGTCTTACGGCACACTGACTTATGTAGGTCGGTGGTCCCTGTGACTGTGCGTGCAGCCTTGTGCTGCCTTCTGTTGGCCTGTTACAAAACTAGTCTAGAAACTCTTTGATACCACGTCGTATATCTTGAATGGATTTATGGAATGGGAAAATGCCATTACATTTATTTGCCTGAAGGCAGCTGGTCGACATGTTATGGAGGCATTGATGATGGATGGCGAGAAGGTCTTCTGAAATTTTGCATTGTGGAAGGGTGGAATCTAGTAAATAGGCGAGGTGATAGCTGAATGAAGTAATCTTTGGGTGAAGTAACAAACTTCTGAATAACTAATCACGTTAAGCTTTAACTGGTGAATAAGTAGCTAAACAGCTAGCTAGTTTGAGAATCATATACAAAAGGTTTTGCACACACACACACACACACACACACACACACACTGACACCTCCACAGGCTAAAATCCATAACCTTCCAGTCCCCCGAGTCCAATAAATCTCATAGAAAGAAAGAGAGAGCAGGAGGAAATAAAATGTCTTCAGCTGCCGCTTTAATGACAAGGTCTCATCTGAAAGACAGGAAATAAAACTGTAGGCTCCATCAGGGCCAAACACTGGCCTCTGTCCAGAACCCTGTTTCCTCCATATTAGCCTCAGACACCATCTCCATGGAGACGAACGATGACTTCACTTTCGGGACGATAAATAAAAAGCGTAAAGGGGGAAAAAAAATAAAAAGTCAGTTTCAGGGACGGAGACTTTACTCTGGAGGGCTGTAAGTTTGAAACGCAGCGACGCTAAATTGTAAAGTGTTGCGAGTGTAAAACGCTGAGTTAGCAGACTAGCACCCGATAACTTCCTGTGTATGACTTTAAAATGTCTTTATAACTTATAGGTTCTTCTAGGCTTTTTTCTTCCATCAATCTGGAAATTCTCTAGAAATGCAGAACGCCCCCTCCCCACACACACACACGCGCACACACACACACACACACAAATACATGCTGCTAAATCAATAAATGTTTATATGTACAGTATTTATTATTATCTGGGCAATTCCCGATTCAGAAAAAAGAACTAATTAAAAAAATGTAACAAATAGAAAAAATTAAGAAAAATTTAATTTAGAAAGAAAGAAAGAAGGAAGGAAGGAAGTAATAGGGAAAGAGAAAGGAAAGTTGTTAAAACAAACACAAAGGGGAAAAAAGAAGTAAAAAAGAAGAAATTTTAAAAAAGAAGGAACAATGAAATGAAAAAAAAATACATAAGTTAAAGCAGAGGAAAAAGATGAGAGGCAGGAGAAAGAAAAAGAAAGAAAGAAAAAAGAAAGCATATAATGTTGATTTTTTTAAATGCATTTTTTCCTTAAGACTTCCTTTATTGATTATTTTTTTATTTGAAATATATCATTAAATATCTTTTTTTTTAATGTTTCTTTAATTGATACATTTTAGAAAACATTTTCTAATTATCCTATTCTTTATAATAATAATAATAATAATAATAATATAATTTTTTATATGTATTTCTAGGTTTTGTATTGATTACTATTGTAAGCTTATTTTGTACTTTTTATTTATTTTTTTTACTGTCCTTCATAACATTTTGTAGCTTCTGCTAAAATAAAAATATGTTGCTTGTTTCCTATGCACTATTAAAACCTGGAATGAGAGTTGGTGTAAATATGAAAGTAGTTTTGGTTATTTGTGTTGTGTGTGTGTGTGTGTGTGTGTGTGTGTGTGTGTGTGTGTGTGTGTGTGTGTGTGTGTGTTTGTGTGTGAGCAGAGGCACTAAATCACCTTGTCTGGGATGTAAACAGAACGTGCAAAAAACGCTGGTGAATTATGAATGAGAACAGCAGTTGCACAGGATTGCACCCAAACTTCCTTTATTTCTAACTAAACCCAAGGCTGTGTCCCAAACGCCAGTGTCCGAGCTACACGTTCCTCACTGAAATGTCCCAGGGCTGTGTCCCAAATGCCATTGTCCAAACTACATCTTCCTCAATGAAATGGCCCAGGGCTGTGTCCTAAACGCTAGTGTCCAAGCTACAAGTTCCTCACTGAAATGTCCCAGGGCTTTGTCCCAAACGCCTGTGTCCAAACTACACCTTCCTCACTGAAATGTCCCAGGGCTGTGTCCCAAACGGCAGTTTCTGAGCAACAAGTTCCTCACTGAAATGTCCCAGGGCTGTGTCCTAAACGCCATTGTCCAAACTAGACCTTCCTCAATAAAATGTCCCAGGGCTGTGTCCCAAACGCCAGTTTCCGAGCAACAAGTTCCTCACTGAAATGTCCCAGGGCTGTGTCCTAAACGCCCGTGTCCAAACTACACCTTCCTCACTGAAATGTCCCAGGGCTGTGTCCCAAACGCCAGTTTCCAAGCTACAAGTTCCTTACTGAAATGTCCCAGGGCTGTGTCCCAAACGCCAGTGTCCGAGCTACACCTTCCTCATTGAAATGTCCCAAGGTTGTGTCCCAAACGGCAGAGTCTGGACATTTCCTTGAGGAAGATATAGCTCAAATGCTTTCAGAGACGTGGCTGTAGAGGTGAACATGTCTTGATTAGCGGAAACTCAATACATAATTTATTTCATTAAATCAGTCCCAGGATGGAGGGAGAGGGGGAAAGAGAGAGAGAAAGATACAGTAGAAAGAGAGAGAGCAAAGAGCGACACAAAACACCTCCACCTATACACAGTGTTTTAGTAGACACTCATCTGAAGGGAGCCTGAAGGAAGGAAATAAATGAATAAATAAATATGTATAATAAAATAAAATAAAAACGAGGAAAACAAAAACAGCATAGAAAAAATAAATGAAACAAGAAAAAGGGAACAAGTAAAATATCGGAAAGGAAATAACGACTAAAGGTGACAATGAAGGAATGAAAGAAACATAATATGCTCCTAATTTTTTAGGACTAATGAGTGATATATTTTTAGTAAATTGTTAAAAATTCTTGTTAATTCTGTTCAAAATAAATACATTTGAATGAATAGAGAGGAAAGAAAAGTTTATCTGCCAGTTCCAACTTCAGATTCTGCCCGAAAGTTCCGTATTTTCTTATTTTATGGTAATTAGAAGTATTTCTAATCATATTTTTTAGCTCGAGGAACACAGTCTCAGCACAGACAGATGGCAGGCGGTCAGTTTAGCCTGTTTGTCTGCTCCTGGGCTCTGAATTACCACTGATTATTGAATAATTAGGGCTTCTGTGAAACCAGATTTATGCAGCCTATGAAATATTAGTTTTTTTATTACATTAACAATATTAAAAGGTATTAAAATGTTTGTAAAAAAAAAATTTTTTAAATAGGAAAGGGAGGTACATTTCCTAGATAATAACGTTTTAAAGATCCAAGATTTATTATTTAATAAGAAAGAAGGAAAGAAGGATCCGCTGGGGGGGGGGGGGAATAAAGAAATTAAATATGAAATGAAAAATGATAAGAATAAAAAAAAAAAATTTCAAGCAACTCTGTAAATGAGGAAATAGGCAGATTGAATAAAGTCATGGAAAAGCAGGAAAATTATATTTAAAAAAAGAAAGAGAGCAAGAGTAATAAAAAAAAAAAGCCCGAGAAATGAAAGGAAAGTGGGGAAAAAGGATTGAAAATAAATAAGAAAAATCAAAAAAATTGCAGGAAGAAAAGATCATTTAAAGTGGAAAGAAAATGAAAGGAATAAATTATTTAAAAAGATTTGAATAAATGCAATAAGAAAATTATAAAAAAAATGGGGGGGGGGAAGGAAGGAATCAATTATTTAAAAAGATATAAATTAGATGCAATAAGAAAATTATTTAAAAAAATCAAGAATGTAGAAACAAAAAAAAAGAAAAAAAAGTAGGAAAGGAGAAAAAGGAGAACCAAAAAAGAAAAAAAGTAATAAATGTAGAAACAAAAAGAAAGTAAGAAAGAAAAAAAAGAAGAAACGTTAAAAAGGGAAAAAAAATGAGAAAGAACAAAGAAAAAATAAAGAATGGAAGGAAGAAAGATGTGATGCAGTGTGTGTGTGTGTGTGTGTGTGTGTGTGTGTGTGTGTGTGTGTGTGTGTGTGTGTGTGTCTCAGACAGTGGAGAATGATAGAGTGAGTGATAAATCAGGAGAGCTATAAGGAGACTATAAGGAGAACGAACAGGAAGTGGTGAGCTGTTGTGCTACAGGAGCCGGAGGGATCTGTGTATCAGGGAGAGAGAAGTTTTCTTGGCCTCTTCCTGTCTTGCAGATACGTTTCAGCTGCTGTGTTCGATCGGGAGAATCATCACGCCATCACACTGATGAATAATTCAGCCGAAATGATTCTGTACAAGCAGCACAGTCACGTCACCCACTAGGCCCTGCAACAAGATCATCATTTCACCATGTCACTTCACTACATACAGGAACAAGGGACTGTAGTGAACATTGTGGCATTTAGGACACAGCCTAAACCATTATTCACCACTGATAGTGAAATACAAATGATCCGTTCAAATTAAAGAAAAAGACACCCTGCTTTTATTACTTTTTTAACTAAATCTATGTGAAAGAGAAAAAAAATGAAGCAAGAAACCAGAAAAAAATCAGGGTAAGAAACAAACAAAAAAGAAAGACAATTAAGAAATGAAGAATGGAAGGAGAACTAATTAGAGGACTGGAACAAAAATAATAAAAAAAATACAAAAAACTGCGATAAAACAAGGGAAAATAAGAGAAAAATAAAAACAATAAATAAAAACAGAAGAAGGAACACAAGAATGGACAAGCTAAAAATAAAGAGAGAAGGAAAGAAGGAAGGAAGGAGGGAATTCAAGAAGAAAGGAAGGAAGAAAATAATTCAAGAAGGAAGGAAGGAAGAAATTCAAGAAAGAAAGAAAGAAAGAAAGAAAGAAAGAAAGAAAGAAAGGAATTCAAGAAGGAAGGAAAGAATTCAAAAAGAAGGGAAGGAAGGAATTCAAGAAGGAAGGAGGGAACGAAGAAAATAATTTAAGAAGGAAGGAATTCAAGAAGGAAGAAAGGAAGGAATTCAAGAAGAAAGGAATTCAATACGGAAAGAAGGAAGAAAAACAAAAAGAGAAAAAAAAGTAAAAGAAATAAAAAAATAAAAAAGGAAACAAAAATGACCAGAAAGGAAGGGAGGAAAGAAAAAGAAAAGAAAATATTTGAAAAAAAGAATGAAATAATAATAATAATAATAATAATAATAATAAAAGTAAATAAAATGTCAAAAATATGAAAGAATTAAATGAAATAAAATAGCAAAAAGAAAAGAGAGAAGATAAGGTTAGGAAAGAAAGATGAAAGGAAGGAACAATGATGTGATGTTGGAAAGTGGAGTGTGTGAACTGACCCACAGAGAAGTTTCCATCACTCGTAAGTAAATGAATAAAAAAAAGGACCTGTACAGGATTCATGTGTTTCGGTATGTAAGTGTAAGCGGATGTGTTCTAAACCCCTGAGCTGAAGTGCAGTCAGTGTTCTGGCTGTGTAGGACGTAGGGCGCAGGCTGTAATGGCCATCATTACCTTCCTCTGACTTCAGAAACGAAGCAATTTTGCCTGTAAAATAGGCTCCGTGACCGGGCCGAGCGAAGCAGGCGTTAGCTGTGCCTTTTGTAAAGCTAGGTTGGAATGACACAGTGATGATGATGATGGGTTCATTTCCTCAGCTGAACATCTTTGCTGGCGCAGGTGGACGAAGATGCAGGCAAAAGGCGAGCTGACACCAGTAGTTCTTGCTGTTCTGTCCCATTTGTCTGATTTTAAAGACCTGTGCTGAGGGGAAAAAAAAGTTGAAGATTGTGATGTTTGGAGACTCATTTTTGGAGAACGGATGCAGTTTCACACCATTACAGAGGGAAAAAAGATATTTTTTTTACAGAAATACAGCATTGAGAGTAGAAGGAAAAATGATCAGGCAGCACAGGAAACACAGCAGCATCAGCTAGTGTGAACTGAACAGGACAGAAATGGAGAGAAAGAAGAATTGAATGAAAAGCAGGAAGGAAGGTCAAAACAACAAAACATCAGAAAAGATGTAAACAAAATAAATAAAAAATATGGTGTTTAGAGGAAGTGATTAGTGATATATGATTAGTGATGTGGGTTTATAGGAAGTGTTTAGTGATGCATGGTTAGAGGAAGTGTTTAGTGATACACGATTGGTGTATCATTTATACATGGTGAAATATATTTGAAAAGAAAGGAAGAAGCTCCAAAATAACAAAATCTGAAAAATATGAGAAAAAAAAGAAAAAGTAAAAAAAAGGGGGAAATAGAATGAAAGGATGAGAAAGAAAAAAAAGAAAGAAATTAATGATGTGAAAGGAAGAAAATAGAAAGAAATGAATGATACATAAACAAAGAAAGAAAGAAGCTCAAAAATAAAAGATATGAAAAATGTAAAAAAAAAAAAAAATTGGTGAAAGAAAGAAAGAAATGACAAATGGCAGATGTAAAAAAAAATACAGAATAAGAAAGAAAGAAATGTACTGTATGAGTGAATAAATGTATAAATGATTTATGCTAATAAAAAAGAAAGAAAGAAAGAAAGAAAGAAAGAAAGAAAGAAAGAAAGAAAGAAAGAAAGAAAAGTCTAGATAATGGCAGAAATGTGGATTAACAAAAAGAAGAAAGAAAGAAAGAAAGAAAGAAAGAAAGAAAGAAAGAAAGAAAGAAAGAAAGAAAGAAAGAAAGAAAGAAAGAAAGAAAGATATTAAAAAAGTAAAAAAAAAATGGTGAAAGAAAGAAATGAAAAGTGGCAGATGTAAAAAAAATAAAGAAAAAAGAAAGAAATTTACTGTATGAATGAATAAATGTATAAATGATTCACTGAGAAAGAAAGAAAGAAAGAAAGAAAGAAAGAAAGAAAGAAAGAAAGAAAGAAAGAAAGAAAGAAAGAAAAGCTCAAAAATAAAAGATATGAAAATATGTAAAAACGAAAAAAAAAGGGTGAAAGAAAGAAAGAAATAAAAAAAAATGGCAGATGAAAAAAATACAGAATAAAGAAAGAAAGAAATGACAAATGGCAGAAGTGAAAAAAAAAATACAGAATAAAGAAAGAAAGAAATGTACTGTATGAGTGAATAAATGTCTAAATAATTTACGGTGATTATTCCTTCTTGAATAATTCACGGTTTTGGCAGAAAGAAACTGCCAAAAACAGATGTAACAATCACTTAGTAAAAGAAAGAGAGAAAGAAAACATTAATTGTGAAAAATGAATATAGAATCTTTTTTTTATGTCACATGCAAAAACAATCAAACAAACAAAAGCTGTATTTAGCATTTAGCATGAATCCATGTTCCCCTTTCAGGTTAGCATGTTTCCATTTAGGGTTCCCAGTATAAATGTTAGCAGGTTTCTTCAGAAATGACTGCTGGCTAGTTTCAGACACAGAGTGCTGTCATTTCAGACTGAGAGAAAGTTTCCCGCTTTCCCGAAATCCTGAAACTCGTGGCGTGTTAGCATCAGTGAGGACGACAGCTAGCTCGCTGCCCTGATTAGCATTCAGGCTGCTTTTGGCACTCCTGTTATTATTTGCTAATAATGTACACTGTTTAATGTTTAAACATGAATCAAGCTGTTGACCGCAAAATGGTGATAATGAATTCAATGTAAAAACTGTATTCCAGATGTGTATCCAGGTGTGAGGTGAACGTGTGAAAGGTGGTTATTTAGGTAGTGTAACGCTAGGATGATTAGCGCCTGGGTCACATGTTCAGTGATGAATCAGTAACATCTGCAACTGTGTCATGTTTAGTGTGTGTGTGTGTGTGTGTGTGTGTGTGTTGGGGTTAAGTACAGCTTTTCGGAAACATGTCAGTCATTTTGTTTTTGACGTCTCGGGTCTCAGCGGAGGTGTGAGCGGGGAATGTTTTATTAATAATGCACTGCATTTCTCTCTCTTCGTCTCTCGCTGTCTGTCTCTCTCTCTCTCTCTCTCTCTCTCTGTCTCATTTTCTGTCTCTATCAGTCTGTCTGTCTGTCTGTCTATCTCTCTGTCTATCTATCTGTCTGTATTTTTGTCTATCCTTATCTGTCTCTCACTGTCTGTCTTTGTCTCTCAGCTTTCTTACAGTAACGGACAGAAAAAAACTCTCCCTATCTAGTGTCCACTTGGTCGATTGACCCTCTCCAGTTTCGGTCACCTTTTCTCCTGTATCATGTGCAACATTATCGGAGCTATTCTCAGCCCATTACACTGTAGAATCTCAATGAAGCCGAATGCTGACTCACCCTGGAGGCTCAGGAGCTTCTGGACAGTGTACTGTAGGGTATGTAGTTTGGGACACATCCATATGAGGTGTTTATGACTAGATTTTGAGTCACTTTAGGTTGGTTTGAAACATTGGACTGGTAGTAGTGTTGGTGTGTGATTTGGGACACATCCATTGTGTACTGATAATAGTGTTTATGTGGACTATATAGTTTGTAAGAAGTGTGGCTTGGGACACACCCATAGTGAACTGATAATAGTGTTTATGTGGACTATATAATAAATAGGGCATCTGGTTATAGGACACATCCATAGTGAAATGATAAGTGGTGGTGTTGTTAAATAGTGGTGTTGTATGGTTTGGGACACACCCATACTGGACTGATTAAAATGTTTTCTTGGACTATATAGGGGTGAGGGTGTATTGTTTGGGATAAGACCACATTAATTTATATATATATATATATATATATATATATATATATATATATATATATATATATATATATATATATATATATATATATATATTAGCATTAATATTGGTGTTTATGTGAACTATGTAGTGACTTATGGCATATGTTTAGAAATACATGATAAGAGGGCGTGTTTAATCATACATGATTTGAGAAAGTGTTTAGAGGAAGTGTGTTGTGGTATGTGATTACAGGAAGTGTTTAGTGCTAGAGGTTTAGAGGAAGTGTTTATTGGTAGTGTTTAGTGATTTAATGGTTGGAGTAAGTCTTTAGTAATACATGATTATTGTATCATGTTTTGTGGAAGTGTTTAGAGGAAGTGATTAGTGATATATGATTAGTGATGTGGGTTTATAGGAAGTGTTTAGTGATGCATGGTTAGAGGAAGTGTTTAGTGATACACGATTGGTGTATCATTTTTTGAGTAAGTGTTTAGTGATGCTTGTTTATAGGAAGTGTTTAGTAATGCACGATTAGAGGAGGTTTTTAGTTATAGAAGTTATAGAAGTGTTTATTGATGCATGATTAGTGATGCATGATTAGAGTTTTAGTGATTGATGTTTTGAGGAGGTTTTTAGTGATGAATGTTTAGAGGAAGTGTTTAGTGACAGATGTTTATAGAAAGTGTTTATAGGAAGCGTTTAGTGAATGATGTTTATAGGACCTGTTTAGTGATACATGTTTAGAGGAAGTGTTTAGTAATAGATGTTTAGAGGAAGTGTTTAGTGATGCATGATTAGTGTATCATGTTTTAAAGAAGTGATTAGTGACCGATGTTTTTAGAAAGTGTTAATCGGAAGTGTTTAGTGAATGATGTTTATAGGACCCGTTTAGTGATGCATGTTTAGAGGAAGTATTTTTCGGAAGTGTTTAGTTATCGAGGTTTATGGTAAGTGTTTATAGGAAGTGTTTAGTGATGCATGTTTAGAAGAAGTGTTTAGTGATACATGATTAGAGAAAGTGTTTAGTGATCCATGATTAGTTTATAATGTTTTAAGGAAAGTGTTTAGTGATAGATGTTTATAGGAAGTGTTTAGTAAAACATTAAAGAAAGTGTTTAGTGTTTGATGTTTAGAGGAAGTGTTTAGTGAATGATGTTTATAGGACCCCTTTAGTGATGCATGTTTAAAGTAAGTGTTTATCGGAAGTGTTTAGTGATGCATGTTTAGAAGAAGTGTTTAGTGATACATGATTAGAGAAAGTGTTTAGTTATCGAGGTTTATGGTAAGTGTTTATAGGAAGTGTTTAGTGATAGATGTTTATAGGAAGTGTTTAGTGAAACATTAAATAAAGTGTTTAGTGATTGATGTTTAGAGGAAGTGTTTAGTGAATGATGTTTAGAGGAAGTGTTTAGTGATAGATGTTTATATGAAGTGTTTATAGGAAGCGTTTAGTGAATTATGTTTATAGGACCTGTTTAGTGATACATGTTTAGAGGAAGTGTTTAGTAATAGATGTTTAGAGGAAGTGTTTAGTGATGCATGATTAGTGTATCATGTTTTAAAGAAGTGATTAGTGACCGATGTTTTTAGAAAGTGTTAATCGGAAGTGTTTAGTGAATGATGTTTATAGGACCCGTTTAGTGATGCATGTTTAGAGGAAGTATTTTTCGGAAGTGTTTAGTTATCGAGGTTTATGGTAAGTGTTTATAGGAAGTGTTTAGTGATGCATGTTTAGAAGAAGTGTTTAGTGATACATGATTAGAGAAAGTGTTTAGTGATCCATGATTAGTTTATAATGGTTTAAGGGAAGTGTTTAGTGATAGATGTTTATAGGAAGTGTTTAGTAAAACATTAAAGAAAGTGTTTAGTGTTTGATGTTTAGAGGAAGTGTTTAGTGAATGATGTTTATAGGACCCGTTTAGTGATGCATGTTTAGAGGAAGTGTTTATCGGAAGTGTTTAGTGATGCATGATTAGAGAAAGTGTTTAGTTATCGAGGTTTATGGTAAGTGTTTAGAGGAAGTGTTTAGTGATAGATGTTTATAGGAAATGTTTAGTGAAACATTAAAGAAAGTGTTTAGTGATTGATGTTTAGAGGAAGTGTTTAGTGAATGATGTTTAGAGGAAGTGTTTAGTGATTGATGTTTAGAGGAAGTGTTTAGTGATTGATGTTTAGAGGAAGTGTTTAGTGAATGATGTTTAGAGGAAGTGTTTAGTGATTGATGTTTAGAGGAAGTGTTTAGTGAATGATGTTTAGAGGAAGTGTTTAGTAAATGATGTTTAGAGGAAGTGTTTAGTGAATGATGGTTATGGGAAGTGTTTAGTGATTAATGATTACAGGAAGTGTTTAGTGATCGATGATTAGAGGAAGTGTTTAGTGAAACATTAAAGGTAATTTTTATTAATACATGTTTAGAGGAAGTGTTTAATGAATGATGTTTAGAGGAAGTGTTCAGTGATTGGTGTTTAGAGGAAGTGTTTAGTGATTGATGATTACAGGAAGTGTTTAGTGATTGATGATTACAGGAAGTGTTTAGTGATTGATGATAACAGGAAGTGTTTAGTGATTGATGATAACAGGAAGTGTTTAGTGAAACATTAAAGGAAGTGTTTAGTGAATGATGTTTAGAGGAAGTGTTTAGGAAACATTAAGGGAAGTGTTTAGTGATTAATGATTACAGGAAGTGTTTAGTGATCGATGATTAGAGGAAGTGTTTGGTGAAACATTAAAGGAAGTTTTTATTGATGCATGTTTAGAGTGTTTAGTGATAGCTATTCATAGCTGCTTTGTGATGGCTAGTTAGCTAATTATTTAGGCCGTGAGGATGTTTCGTGTATGCTCCATGCTAACCAACTTGTGTGTCATCACTAAAACAAACATTGAGCAGGTAATTTGCTGAGTCATGCAAACAAGAAATGAGGAAAGGGACGGGTTAATCATAGACAAAACTCCTCGTCCCCTGTCTGCTTTAATCCTGTTTGGATTTACACAGCGAGGGAAAATGTCGCCTTTTAGAAGCCCATTGATCCTCCGTCGCCGACTCGTTCCGGGGGTCAATTTTCACCTTGGCATAGCTTAAGAGCTTCAGTGTGTCCAGAGACGACAGCTGCTTCTTCACGCGGCGAGCCGCCCAAAGCTTGTCCAACAGGAAAACTAAACTGCCACCTCCTTGTGTGTGTGTGTGTGTGTGTGTGTGTGTGTGTGTGTGTGTGTGTGTGTATATGTGTGTGTGTGTGTGTGTGTGTGTTTACACAAAGGGATGAAGGGCTCAAATCAGATTTGCTTTGTGTCTTAGACTTGATTGGATTCAGGGATCGGAGTCACTATTGACATGGGGATCGTCTGATGATGATAGTGTGTGTCAGTGTGTGGCTGTGTTCCAAATTAGGAGGCGGAGATTCCCTGAGGCAAAGTCGCCAGCAGCTGTTAGTGGAGTGGACACAATTTTTCTCCCCCTTTGGAAAATATGTTGGTTTTTTTTTCAACAGGAACACAGAATAGTTTAAAATAATTGAAGGTGTATTGAAGCCGAACCAGCTGATTAGTGAAAGTGTTAATGGGGTGGTTTTCACAATAATTGTTTATTGGAAGTGTTTAGGGCAAATTTTACGAATATTTATTCTTGGGAAGTAGTTAGAGGTGCGGATAGTGTTTTAATGAAGTGTTTTAATGAAGTGTTTGAGTAAAAGGGGGTTACAGGAACGCATTGAGCAAGTGTTTAATGCTGTGTTTTTAGGAAGTGTTTAAACAAAGTGTTTTATTATACATGTCTTGAGAAACTGATTTGTGAAAGTATGTAATTATATAGCTAGAGAAAAAAATGTTAGAGGAAGTGTTTTGAGAAAGTGTTTAGTGATTTAAGGAAGTGCTTATTAAAGGAAGAGTTTAATGATAAGTGTTTAGAGTAAGTGTTTCGTGGTACATGGTTGGAGAAAGTGTTTATTGATAAGAGCATGGGTTTAGGGGTAGTGTTTATAGTAAGTGTTTCGTGGAAATGGTTAGTGATGCATGTTAAGAGGGAGTGTTTAGTGATGTGTGTCAAGGAAGTGTTGACTGGTACATGGTTGGAGAAAGTGTTTTTTAATCAAAGCTTAGATAAAGTGTTTAGGGGTAGTGTTTTTTGTAGGTGTTTAGAGGAAGTGTTTAGTGATGTGTTTTGAGGAAGTGTTTAGTGGTACATGGTTGAAGAAAGTGTTTATTGATAAGAGCTTAGATTACGTGTTTTGGGGGTAGTGTTTATGGTAGGTGTTTAAAAGAAGTGTTTAGTTGTACATGTTTTGAGGAAATGTTTAGTGATGTGTTTTAAGGAAGTGTTTAGTGGTACATGGTTGGAGACAATGTTTATTGATAAGATCTTAAAGGAAGTGTTTTGGAGTAGTGTTTATAGGAAGTGTGTTAGAGGAAGTGTTTAGTGATAGATGTTTCGAGGAAGTGCTTAGAGAAGTGTTTTAAGGACATGTTTATTGATGTGTTTTGAGGAAGTGTTTAGTGGTACATGGTTGGAGAAAGTGTTTATTGATAAGAGCTTAAAGGAAGTGTTTAGGAGTAGTGTTCATAGTAAGTGTTTTAAAGAAGTGTTTAGAGGAAGTGTTTAGTGATACATGGTTTGAGGAAGTGTTTAATTGTATATGTCTAGATAGAAGTTTTGAGGTAGTGTTCAGTGATACATGTTCAAAGGAAGTGTTTTGATGAAGTGTTTGGTTATGTGTATTGAGGAAGTGCTTAGTAAAATTATTTAAGGAAGTGTTTATTGATGTGTATTAAGCAAGTGTTTAGTGGTCCATGGTTTTTTGATAAGAGTTTAGAGAGAGTGTTTGAAAGAAGTGTTTAATTGAAGTGTATGACGGACGAGGTCAGACAGGAGTCTCCCTGGACTATGATGTTTGCAGATGATGTTGTGATTTGTGGTGAGAGTAGAGAGCAGGTTGAGAAGAGCCTGGAGAGGTGGAGATATGCGCTGGAGAGAAGGGGAATGAAAGTCAGTAGGAGTAAGACAGAGTACATGTGTGTGAATGAGAGGGAGGGCAGTGGAGTGATGCGGTTGCAGGGAGAAGAGGTGGAGAAGGTGAAGGAGTTCAGGTACCTGGGGTCAACAGTGCAAAGTAATGGAGAGTGTGTAAGAAAAGTAAAGAAAAGAGTGCAGGCAGGGTGGAGTGGGTGGAGAAGAGTGACAGGAGTGATTTGTGATAGAAGAGTATCTGCAAGAATAAAAGGGAAAGTTTATAGGACTGTGGTGAGACCTGCGATGTTGTATGGATTAGAGACAGTGGCATTGAGTAAAAAACAGGAGGTGGAGCTGGAGGTAGCAGAGCTGAAGATGTTAAGGTTTTCGTTGGGAGTGACGAGGATGGACAAGATTATAAATGAGTTTATTAGAGGGACAGCACGTGTAGGATGTTTTGGTGACAAGGTGAGGGAGGCAAGATTGAGATGGTTTGGACATGTGCAGAGAAGAGACATGAATTATATTGGTAGAAAAATGCTGAAGATGGAGCCACCAGGTAGGAGGAAAAGAGGAAGGCCAAGGAGAAGGTTCATGGATGTGGTGAGGGAAGACATGCAGGTAGTTGGTGTAAAAGAGGCAGATATAGAGGACAGGGTGGTATGGAGACAGATGATCCGCTGTGGCGACCCCTAATGGGAGCAGCCGAAAGAAGAAGAAGAAGAAGAAGAAGAAGTTTAATTGAAGTGTATAGAGGAAATGTTTAGTGATCTGTTTAGATGAAGTATTTAATTGTGTTTTGAGGAAGTGTTCAAGGGTATTGCTTATAAATGTTCAGTGTATTGTGTTTCAAGTGTTTGATAAATATTTTACAAGAAGTATGTTGAGTAGGAAGTGCTCAGTGATACATGTTTAGAGGAACTGTCTGGATGTGCGAGTAAGTGCATAAATAAGCTTTAGTTAGTTCAGAATGCAGCAGCAAGAGTCCTCACTAGATCTAGGAAATATGACCACATCACCCCTGTTTTAATCAGTCTACACTGCTCCCAATCAAATCTCACATTGATTATAAAATACTACTACTGACGTATAAAGCACTTAACGGTCTCGCACCACAGTATCTGAGTGAACTTCTGTACCAGTATGATCCTCCACGCCTACTTAGATCAAAAGGTGCTGGCTATCTGTTGGTTCCTCCAATAATGAAAACTACAGCAGGGGGCAGATCTTTCTCTTATGAAGCCCCACAGTTATGGAACAGCCTTCCAACCAGTGTTCGGGACTCGGACACAGTCTCAGTGTTCAAGTCGAGGTTGAAAACTTATTTATTTAGTCAAGCCTTTTATCAGTAGATTTTTCTTAGGTAAAGGCTCAGATCTGGAGGGAGCATGGATATAGAGTGTTTGGTGAACTGGTATATTTGTATGCTGTCGTCCCCTCACATTCACACGTTCACTCGGGTTTGTTGATGGTGGTGTGGTGGGTCGTCTCTTATCCCAGAGATCTCTCATGTCTGTGTTACCTTCTGGTTTTCCCTTTTAGTTATGCTGCCATAGCGAGTCTTGCCGGAGTCCAAACTGCACAGTGACATTAACTCATCAACACCTTGGGTGGTTCCATGTAATTCCGGAGTAGAACGGGTGCTTTGAGGATGGATTGGACTGTAGTTGGTGTAGATATACCCCGCAACATTGTATATCTGCTTCAAATGGACATTTGGTGCAACCCAGATAAGGATGGGTTCCCTCTTGAGTCTGGTTCCTCTCAAGGTTTCTTCCTTATGCCATCTCGGGGAGTTTTTCCTTGCCACAGTTGCTCATCAGGGACAAACATACTTACAAAGAACATATTTACTTTTAATCACCACATTATCTGTGTAAAGCTGCTTTGAGACAATGTTCATTGTTAAAAGCGCTACACAAATAAAAATGAATTGAATTGAATTGTTTTGTCTGCTCGAGGTGATTACGTAGTGTTTTTGCTGACGGTGTCTTCTGCGCTAAACTTATAGATATTTTATAATGTGTTTCTACAGGACATGAAACTAAATTAAACACTTCATTTCCTCTATACACCTTTATATCTGTATGTGCTGAGACCAGCCATTTTTTTTTTCCTTTTCTCCTTCATCTTTGATTCACAGCCCTGTCTATTTTCTTGGATGAAATCTCACCGTTATCTTTATCTCTTGCTTTTCAGTCTACGTCTCATAAACACCGTATTTCCTCTTTTTACACTCCCACTTTATTGCTGTCGAAGCTTGTGGCATTTTCAAAGGTTGCCTCGTGTACTTCGCTTATTTTTTAGTTAAATCCTGGTAAAAAAAAAAATTATAATTCTTTGATATATTGTGTTTTGGGGGGAAATAAAAAAAAGCCACCCAGAGCCATGCTGTTATGCAAATAGACTCTCCTAGGGGACAGAAGTGTGTGTGTATATGTGTGTGTATGTGTCAGCTCCCCAAAAAATCAATGGGGGGGGAGAACAATGAACGTGTGACTCACTGCCTTCTTTTCAAAGGCTAAATATATTATTTTCTGCTCTCAAATGAGATGCTGAAACCTGCTGAAGCTACAAATTTGTCCTAAACGCCACGTTTCAGCTACCCACCCCCCCTCCCCCCGCATTTAACACCGCCGCTCACCTCAAAAGCGCTTAGCAAGCCATCCACGTGTGGACGGAAAAGTGCTAGCCGCTAACATTAATGTGTGGCGCGAGAGATTCCCACGGCGTGGTTTTATTGCCTTGTTAATTGTTCTGTGTTTACGACAGAGATGCTCCTTTGCGTTCGTCACCGAACAGAAGTTGAGGAATTTGCTGAACGCATGAGAAATCCGTGCTCTCGTCCTCTCGTAGGGTCATTTTTTTTTTTTTGACAAATAACAGCAGTAGCCCAAATTTGTTTGTTTGTTTAGTAACTTTATGATTGGTTGTTTGGAGGGCAGCTAGATAAATTTAAAGTGTTCTAATAATAAAAAAAAAGTGCTGATAAAATAACTATTTAGGGGAAAAGGTGTAAATTAGTCAAAGGAAGCATGTAAAGTGTTTGGAGGAAGCGTTTATAATGTTTAGGAGAAGTATTTAAAGTGTTTAAAGGTAGTGTTTAAAAGTGGTATAAACCCCTAAACACATTAGTGTTTAAAATTGATTAGAGAAAGTTGGGGCTTAAATGTTTTGAAAAAATGTGTAAAAAAAGTTTTTGTAGAAAGTGTTAAGAGGAAGTGTTTGCAGTGTTTGGTGTTTGGAGGAAGCATGTAAAGTGTTAAAAGGTGTTTAGAGGAAGTAGGAACTTAAGTGTGTTTAAATACAAAGTGCTGGCAGTGTTCGAAGGAAGTGTTTAAAAATTATTTTTGGGGTATTTGGGAAAAGTGTTTAAATGTTTAGAGGAAGCAGGTAAAGACTTTATGGGAAGTATTTGGAAAAAGCACGTAGTGTTTACATGTGGTAAGGATAAATGTTTAGGGTAAGAGTTACAATGTAATTAAAGTGTTTGGAGAAAGTGTTTAAATGTTTAGGGAAAGCATGGAAAGTATTTTGAGGGAGTACCTAAAATGTTTAGGTAGGAAGTGTTTAAACTGTTTATTGGAAGTGTTTGCAGTGTTTAGGGGAAGTATTTTAAGTGTTTGTAGAAAGGATGGTAGTTTTTGAAGGAAGTGTTCTAAAATGATTTAGGTGTATTTAGATGGCATGGTTGAAGGTGTGTAAGGGAGTGTTTAGGGGTATTCAGATAGCATGTTTAAAGGTGTGTAAGAGAGTGTTTAGGGGTATTTAGATGGCATGGTTCAAGGTGTGTAAGAGAGTGTTTAGGGGTATTTAAATAGCATGGTTTAAAGTGTTTGAGGGAGTGTTTAGGGGTATTTAGATAGCATGTTTAAAGGTGTGTAAGAGAGTGTTTAGGAGTATTTAGATGGCATGTTCAAGGTGTGTAAGAGAGTGTTTAGGGGTATTTAGATAGCATGTTTAAAGGTGTGTAAGAGA
The DNA here is from genome assembly GCF_946808225.1 of Silurus aristotelis. NCBI lineage: Eukaryota > Metazoa > Chordata > Actinopteri > Siluriformes > Siluridae > Silurus > Silurus aristotelis. The sequence goes on from NC_139593.1 coordinate 19,005,200, forward strand.
GTGTTTAGGAGTATTTAGATGGCATGGTTCAAGGTGTGTAAGAGAGTGTTTAGGGGTATTTAGATAGCATGGTTCAAGGTGTGTAAGAGAGTGTTTAGGGGTATTTAGATAGCATGGTTTAAGGTGTGTAAGAGAGTGTTTAGGGGTATTTAGATAGCATGGTTTAAGGTGTGTAAGAGAGTGTTTAGGGGTATTTAGATGGCATAGTTAAAGGCATGTAATTAAGTGTTTAAGGGTATCCAGATGCTCATGGTTTAAGGTGTGTAAGAGAGTGTTTAGGGATATTTAGATGGCATGGTTTAAGGTGTGTAAGAGAGTGTTTAGGGGTATTTAGATGGCATGGTTAAAGGCATGTAATTAAGTGTTTAAGGGTATCCAGATGCTCATGGTTTAAGGTGTGTAAAAGAGTGTTTAGGGATATTTAGATGGCATGGTTTAAGGTGTGTAAGAGAGTGTTTAGGGATATTTAAATGGCATGGTTTGAGGTGTGTAAGAGAGTGTTTAGGGATATTTAGATGGCATGGTTTAGGTGTGTGAGGGAGTGTGAGGGGTATTTAGATGGCATGGTTAAAGGTGTGTGAGGTAGTGTTCGGGGGATGGTTTAGGGTGTTTGAGACAGTGTTTAAGGGTATTTAGATTGCATGGTTTAAGGCATGTAATTGAGTGTTTAAGGGTATCCAGATGCTCATGGTTTGGGGTGTGTATGGGAGTGTTTAAGGGTATTTAGATGCCATGGTTAAAGGTGTGTAAGAGAGTGTGTAGGAGTGTTTAGATGGCATGGGTAAACTGTGTATGGGAGTGTTTAAGGGTATTTATGTTCCATTGTAGAGGTATTTAGGTGGCATGGATAAAGTTGTTTAGGATCCATACAGTACTTAATTGATTGGAGTGTAGGTCATTAAGGGGGTGTTTAGATGTGTTTAAGGGGGAGTGTTTTTTTTTTTTTTCCTCTTATGGAAAGTATTTAATTACGTGTGCATGAGACGTGCTATTTCGGGATCGTTCCGTGACTTTACTCATGTGAAGACAGATTAGAGTGGATTGCTCCCCGTGTGATCAAAGCTGATTAGATTGATTTGAGACGTGCTCCAATTTGTTACATTGCGCTTACGGCTTTGCATTTATAGGTAATGATGCCCAATCGCTCTTCACTAATATAATGCAATCATCCTCATGTTTAGAGGCTTAATACGAACAGACAAACACTAATGTCCATGATTAAGAAGGCGCTTTGCTGTAATTTTTGTGCTGAGCACGTAGTGACGTTGATGGTGGTGGAGATGTTATGGTGTAAAAGTAGCTGAGTCGTTCACAGCCGGAGAATTGTTTCAATCTATTTATCGAGTCTATTAGAGGTCATTGAGTCCCGAATCGGCTTTCTTCGGAGTAAATATTTCATCAGCAGTTCTTCTGAAGATATACTAAGAAAAGGATGAGTTTCTTTGGGCCCCGGAGCATCCTGGGAAGTCTTGGCATCCCCGCTGTGTGATCTTCTGCCCAGTGGCTCCTACAAAAGCCAAGTCTATCAAAGTCTGCCACGCTCAGCGTGACCTGCTTTCTATGAAGCACTGGCAATGAAATGCAGAAGAGGGACTCGGCGGAAATAAAGCAAGGCCACTTGGAGAGGCGAAGCGCCTGGTTTTAGGGCCGTGTGCTCGTGCTTTTTTTTTTTTTTTATCCCGTCACTGAATTTCCCGCTTGCCGAGTTTTACGTTTAACGTCGCAGGGTTTGGGCGGAACATCAGAATGCCGCTGGCGAAGAGATTTGCTTTCTTGGAGTTAATTAGCTTTCCTGAATATGCTCCGAGGTCACGCCCTGATCACACCGTCGGCGTTTTGGAGTTCATTTTCCGCGTACGGAGAAGCACTCGTGTGGATCGTGTACACCTTCTGTATTTCACACCAGAGGCGATTTTATAATGGGAAATAAAATACTTACTATAATTTCATTCGGAAAATGCCCATATAATCATTCCTGCCAAAAGGAATGTGTATCGGTGTAGATTAATTGTTTAAAAAAATTAATAAATAGATATTATTTAGCAGGTCTTAAAATGAGCTAAATAATACTTCAGATGAACAACGAAACAGTCATTATTTGTTTTTTTGTGGTGGTGGGTTTTTTTTGGAGGGGGGGTCTAATAGGATTTTGAAAACTTAATACTCATCAGGTGCTACTAATTAAATGCCCCTGATTAATCTTTCATCAGCAAGGGTGATTACAGCTATAAAAGCTTTAGCAGTTTGTTGCTCTGGACCATTCAGATGTTCGTTAATGCCATGAAGGAAAGACGGCAGCATTTAGAGTATTTTAAAGAAGCAAATCTGCCTGCCTATCAATCTGGGAAGGGTTATAAGGCCATTTCCAAATCATTTTAAATCCACCATTTTTCAGTGGAAAAAATATTTCACAAGTGGAAAACAAACTATTCGAGGCAATTGCTAATCTTGCTTGAAGTGGACATCCCTTGAAAAATTGACCCCAATATTTAAAAATGAAAGTTAAAATTGGATTTAAATTAAGATAAAACGTTCAAGTTCATGACAGTAGAATAAAACTCGGAAGTATGTTTTTGGAGGACTTGCCAAGAAAACCTCGTCTTTCTACAAAGAACATGGCAACAATGTTTAAGTTTGCAAAGTTGCATCTGAAAATACCAGACGGCTGAAAACTATATCTGTTGGACAGACGAGACCAATGCGGAGATGGTTAGCCATAATGCACAGCAGAACAAGTTTCTTCACAGTGATGTGCAAAACTGATAGTCGTACAGAGAATCGCTTCAAGTGATTCCTGATAAAGGTGCTTCTACAAGCTTTTCACACATGGCTTCTGCATTTTGCCTTTATTTATTTATTTATTTATTTGTAAAATAAATAATGATGGGTAACATGTTGTGTTCATCTGAGGTTGTATTTAGCAAATTATTTTATGCAATAGGCTTCAAAGTGGATGTACTTTCACATACAGTATATGTACATACATAAATACCTACTTACCAAAAAAAAAAAAAAAAAAAATTATAAAATTCTAATTCCAAATAAAATAAGTAAATTGTAATAAATGAATTGAATGTTTATAAAAATTTTTTTAAAAGGGTCTTTTACAGCGATTCCTTCTTAGAAAAAAAACGCCAGTTTAATTTATTAAATACAATTATTTAATTTATTGATTCTTTTTTACACAAAACATCCATACGATTGTTTACAAAATAGGGATTTATGAAATGTATATTACAATTTTGTAAAGTAAAATTCTATAACAATTCTTTCTGAAAAAAAAGGACTATTTACAGTAGATATATACGTATAAACATAAACACAATACAAATATGATTTAATAACGGGGGGAGTGGTGGCTCCAGTGGTTAAGGTGCTGGGTTACCGATCGGAAGGTCGGGGGTTCAAGCCCCGGTATCGCCAAGCTGCCACTCTTGGGCCCTTGAGCAAGGCCCTTAACCCTCTATGCTCCAGGGGACCCTTACGAGAAAAATAAACCAAGGACCGTGATGTCGGAGCGATGTGGGGCCGCCTTCCCGTGGGCTCACCACCTGCAGGAGGGACCGTAAGGGACCGGGGCTGAGAGGATTGGGCAGCAGTCGAAGGCGGGGGCCTTGACAGCCCGATCCCTGGACACGGAGAAGTGTCCGGGGAATCTGCTTAGACTGCTGCCCCCGCGACCCGAATTACGGATAAGCGGGAGAAGATGAAATGAAATGAAATGATTTACTAACTTTAATATAAAAAAAAAAAATGAAGGTGGTTATAAAGGGTTTGAAAAGTAAATGTTATCTTCATTCGGTAGAGATTTGAATTCTCTAATGTACAAGGTGCAATACATATTTTCTGTTATTATTATATTTTTTCCTTTCTTTCTTTTTCAAGGTTATTTGAAACGTTTTAGCGATTCCGGAATATTCCTGCGCAGTGCACTCCTCACTTCTGTAATTGTTGTTTCAGGAATGAATTTATGAAAGCCGCTCCCCTCGGGGCTCCTCGCTCAGTAAACACAATCAGTTTTACTTTTGTTAATATTTTTTTAATATATAAATATATGTGCTGTAATGAGAGTGAAACTGATGGGTGCTTTTAAATGCTTTTTGGGAAATTGAGTCTGCAATAACGCTTTGAAAAATGCTTCTGTAATGAGAAAGGCAGGAACGTTATGAACTGAACTGCTGCATAATTATTTATTTACTCTTTTATTTCATACGCTAACCCGAATCCGCCGTTTCCTGGGGTCATTGCCGTTATATGTTATAAACTCCACCGAACTGATCCGTGTATAATTTTTTTTTGCTGAGTTTAGAGGGAAATAATAGGACTCTGAATGATCTTTATAACCTACGGTGTGTATTGTGTAGTTTTTGCACGATGTACTGTGCTGTAAATAAAGTAATATGCTGATTTACAGTCACTGAACACGGTCAGAAAATAGGGGGAAGTGCACATCTGGTGTTGTTTAGAAGAAAAAGTAAGAAGAATATGACTTGGGTTTAGGGTGAAGAGTGGGATTCGGGATGGGTGTGGTTTAGTGCGATGGGTAATGGTGTGTGGGTGTAGATATAGGATGGGTTTAACGTGAGGGGTGGGGTTGGATTGTTTTCGAGTGATTTTCGGAGGATATGTTAAAGATCGGTTGGGTTTTAAATGTGTGGACTTACAGTTGGGTTGGGTTAAGAGCGATTGGTGATTTTGTGGGGTTCGAGATGGTGGGGTTTGGTGTAATAGATTGGTTTACAGATGGGTTGGGGTTGGGATTTGTTTGGTTTAGAGTGATATGCAAGGTTAGAGATTGTGAGGTTTAGTGTAATAAATAGTTTACAGATTGGAGGATTAGAGTGATAAGTGGGGTTAAAGATGGGTTGAATTTTGAGTGAGGGGTGGGTTATGGTTGGGTGATTTTTATGGTAAAAGATGGCAGGGTTTACAGATTGGTGGGTTAAAGTGATGGGTGGGGCTAAATATGTGAAAAATAGGTTGGGTTTTTTTGGGATGGCTGGGTTTACGGATACATTGGGATTAAGGTAATTGGTGGGGTTTGGCTTTGGTTGGGTTTGGAGTGATTTGCAAGGTTAAAGATGGTGGGGATTGTTGGAGTTATTGATGGGTTTACAGATCAGTTGAGAATAGAGTGATTGGTGGGGATATAGATGTTGTTGGTTTGGATTTAGAGTGAGGGCAGGGTGTAGAGATGGATAGGGTTAAGAGGATTTGGTTTTGCTCTTTTTCTTCTTCCTGGCGGCTTCATCCTCTTTCTCCTACCGATATACCTCATGTCCCTGTATTGCACATGTCCAAACCATCTCAATCACACATCCCTCACCTTGTCTCCAAAACGTCCTACATGCAACAGAACGTTTAAAGAGGAATAAATGATGGAAGAAACTCCCGACTCGAGCTCGCCACAACATAGATAAGAAAATTATAGCCATAATAAATCATAGTACTTTGAATACGTTAGTACATTTAAAGGCAGATCATTTTGTATTTAAGTGAAAGTTGAAAAGAAGCACTTTTACTGGAGTTATATTTTAACTGATGTATCTCTACTTTAACTCAAGTGCATGTTAGTGTTTTTTATTAAAGTAAAGGGATTTGGGATTGTTTCGGTTAAAAAGTGATTTACAAGGTTAGAGATGGTGAGGATTAGTGTAATGGATGTGTTTATAGATTAGTTTGGTTAAGAGCGATGGGTGGGGTTATAGATTGATTGGGCTTTAGAATGTTTATGATTGATAGTTTCTGTGGTGGTGTTGTCCTTTTTTTTTCACCAGTCCAAAGTTGTATTACGACTACAAATGTACAGCCAATCAGCTCAGGTTGTACCACAGACGTAAAACAGATTTTTTTTTCCAGCTGTGTGGAAGTACAAGGTAAGCGATAGTAGGCTTGGAAAAAAAAATAAATTATATATATATATATATATATATATATATATATATATATATATATATATATATATATATATATATATTAGAGCTCGGTTAAGGCCAGTTGCTGACAACCTATGTGTGTGTTTGTGATATAGGTCTTGAATTTCGGTCTTAATGGTCTCGAAATGGTCTTAAAAAGTCTTAGTAAAATCTACCGAAACCCTGAAAATGAAATTGCTTTTCAGTAGACAGGGCATCTTTACATATGTCCCAAACTAGCGTTAGTAGAGACACCTGTCCTCATGTCCTTTCCGAATGAGAAAGCCTACACTGTTGTCACTCAGACAGACTGATAGCACAGAGACGGCGAAATTGATTTATACACGATGATATTCTTATTCACGGCTTTAATTATGCGCCCGAATAGCATATAATAGAAATGCTCTCTGGTGGTTTAGGAAATCTATTAGAGACTTGTAATTGCCTGCACAGCCCCCCCCCCCCCCCCTCTCCTTTCATCCCTCCCTCCCCAGCCCACTCCGTCTAGTTCATTTTATCTTTTCTATCATTTCATTTCTCTTTTTTTTTTTTTTTTTTTTTTTTTATCAGATTGAGATCTACTGTGAGACAAAGGGAATGATGTCACCAGGGTCACGCTTATTGCCTCAGAGCACGAATGTTAACTGGATTGACTTGTAATGAGGATGATGTCACTAGCCATCATTTCAGGCCGCCTCGTTGCTACAGAGTAAATTAGCTTGAGGACGATTGCGTCATATTTAATTAGCGTTGTTTTGTTGTGTTGCTGATTTCACACATAACATTGTTATTGTTATTATTAGAGCTCGGGGGGGTGATGGCGTTTAGATAATCGGATCCGCGAATCGAGTGGAGGATGAGATGATGGCAACATTAGAACAGACAGCAAAACAGCACTGTTAATGTAATTTATTTTTTTTGTCCATTTATAGTTACTTTTACGTTAGAAAGTCTCCAAAAAGTGCTCAATTTCCCTTCGGATATTGCCGCCACTTAAATGCCATTTACTGTTCTGCTGTTCCACAGGTCACGGTGTTCACTTTTATCATATTCGTTCTGCACTGTGAAAGTTTTACGTGTTTTATCAGCAATGCTTACACAAAAACACACTCTACTGCACTACATCACATGCTCACACAGGGTATGTACACACAGTATTTGTTTCTTCTTCTATAGTGAGCTCATTAATACCATTATAAAGACCCCATAGTTATAGAAACCTTCAATATTATAAAGAAGTGCAGTAGAACTGGAATCTCATACAAAGAATGAATGTCATTACTAAAGCAAAAATCCCAATGAACACAATTAAACAAGTCTCCTTTCAATGTAGCCACAGCGGCACCACCCACATAAATTATCTCTAGCAGGAGCATCGATATTTACCTCATAAATGAATTATGGTGTACCTGGGGATTTGAAAAGAAGGCAAATGTGATTTTTGTCAAATTCAACAGGAAAGAAACGGCAAAAATATAAATGGTTCGCCTTCCTCTTTTCCTCCTTCCTGGTGGCTCCATCCTCAGCAGTCTCCTACCTATATACTCCATGTCCTTCCTCTGCACATGCAAACCATCTCAATCACACCTCCCTCACCTTGTCTCCAAAACGTCCTACATGTGCTGTCCCTCTAATAAACTAGTCAACACATTTCCATCTCCATCCTTTATTGCTCTAACTTGCAGCACATCCTTTCCAGCTCGGACCCTCTGCCTGGACAATCGGTATAAATCCTTTTCTCCTTCCTTAGTGTCCAACTTCTCCTGCAGCTCCTCATATGCCTTTTCCTCGGCTTTCGCCACATCCCTCTTCACCTGCTGCCGCATCTCATTGTACTCCTGCCTACTTTTCTCATCACTCTCCTGATCCCAATTCTGTTTCTCCAACCTCTTTCTGCTTGCTTTGTCTTCCTTTCTATTTCCTTATCCCTTCAGCAGTAGTTGCCCAATCATCCAGGACCTCTTTGCCACCACTGAGCCCCTGTCTGACCCCTTCCCTGAACCTCACACTACACTCTTCCTCTGCCAGTTTCCACCATCTTATTCTTCTTTCAGTCCTCACTCTCCTCCTCTTCTTCACTTCCAAAGCCATCCTACAGACCACCTGTCTAGCTACACTGTCCCCCGCCAACACCTTACAGTCTCCAATCTCCTTCAGGTTGTATCTCCTACATAGAACATAGTCCACCTGTGTGCACCTTCCTCCACTCTTATACGTCACCCTATGATCCTCCTTCTTCTTAAAAATAAGTGTTCACCACTGCCATTTCATAAAGTGGTCATTGTCAGGTGTCCACAAAGTTTTGCCAACGTAGTGTACATGTACTGTATGTATGTAAACATATATCACTAAATCTGATGTTTCTCATATTTAAACTGCTTCTATTTTCTGTTTAGCAGCAATAAACATTGTAGCTTCAGTACCAAATGAAAGAACCCCAGACAGTGATAAAAAGAAAGAAAGCAAGAACAGAAGCGAGGTTTACTTTTGTTAGTCAGTGTACTTCAGGGGCCTGCTTTCAACGCCTCTAAAGAAACCTGAAAGTGTTTAATAGTGTTATAAAGTGTTATTGATTTTCGTCCAATCTGTTTATTGTCGTTCTCGTAAACCTTCCTTTCCTTCTTTTTATTTTTTTTATTATTATTTTTTTTTATTCAAGGCACCCAGGGTGAAAATGGAGAGAATGTGGAACCTTGTACTTCTCAAAAAAATGACGCGTGGTTTTCTTCACTTCTTTTTTTTTTTTTTTTTTTTTTTTTTTTTTCGTAACCAGCCTTGTTCTGTATGGACACGTTTTGTCATTGAGTTACGGAAAGGTTTGGTGTCCGGGTGAAAAAAGTGTGTGTTTTAACAGAGCAATCCTCATACATCTGAACAAAAAAGGCGGTTTTACAAAAGCATTTAAAAAAAAAAACATATATTGTGTCCTTTTTTTTTTTTTTTTTTTTTTTTTTTTGGAAAAAGAAAAAATGGTGTGCCTCATATTTGTACTGCTTTGATCGACATTTTTGAACTATTTCTCAAATAAGAAAAAATCACCATCAGGCAATTTTGAATCCAGTAGGAATGATCTTTACGGCAGCCGACCAATCAACAGCTTCGCTTCAACTTGCACTTAGTGAAATAGCAAATTTTTTCCTTCTATTCTGTTTCTTTCTTTCAAAAATATATATTTTTCTTCATTTTTGAATTATTTTAATTGTTTGTCTTTCTCAAATTTTTTTCGTCTTTTCTTACATCCTTTATGTCCCTCATGTGAACTTTAGAAAAAATAATCACATTTTTGCTCCAATTTTTTTTTCTCTTCTTTCTCTTGTTCCTTCTCTCTCTCCCTTTCTTTTTTTACTTTTTTTTTTTTTCATTACTTTGCATTTTTTAACGTGAAACTTGTATTTCGGGATTCTTTCTTTCTTTCTTTCTTTCTTTCTTTCTTTCTTTCTTTCTTTCTTTCTTTCTTTCTGACATACCTTCTCTAGATGGATGGATGGATGGATGGATGGATGGATGGATGGATGGATGGATGGATGGATAGATAGATAGATAGATAGATAGATAGATAGATAGATAGATAGATAGATAGATAGATAGATAGATAGATAGATAGATAGATAGATAGATAGATCTATCTTAGAAATCAGAACAGGAGAAAATAAAAAATATATATGAATAATGCAATCTAACAATATTAAAAAAAAATCTATTCCTTTCTTAAATTTTAACATGGAAATTTGAAGATATACACAAAAATATTTTTCTTCATTTTATTAGCCTTTTTTATTTTATTTCATTTTATAAGACTATTAAAAACAGGATTATGTGTATGATGCTTATTGTCAGAGTAAAATCTTTTATTTTTTATATATGTTTTTACTTCATTAAAGCATTTGATAAACCTCTCTCAGTAATTATATTTCCCCGCACTGTTACCAGGTCATTTTGGTTCCAAGTGTGTGTCGGAATTCATCTCTCACTGAACATTAGCCCTGAAAAATAAGTGTGCTACAAGCAAAACGCTAACGTCTTGAGTAGGAGATTCGAAAAGTGCCTTCCACATCCACGAGCCCTTTCCATCTGCTTAGCTTAGCGGTTAGCTGTGCTGTGTTTGCGGATTTCCTCGTCGAGTTCCTGTTCGAGCTGAGCGAGCGAGGTTCTTAGCGGCCGCTGATTGGACGAGCTGAAGCCTCTCGGCAGAGCGCGCTCCCCGCGATGATTCATCTTCCTGTCAAACAAGCAATACGGTCTCCCTTTAGCCAGCCTCAGTGCAGGACACAGTCACACACACACACACACACACACACACACACACACACACACACACACACACACACACACACACACAAATAAAACTAAACAAGAGAACAAGAACAAGTGACACTTTGCAACGATTTGTCGTTGCCAACAAATCCTTTAACTTCTGGTACTAAGGGGTGGAACTAATTATTCAGAAACCTTGGGGAAAATGGGTGTGGCTTCTATCCTGTCCGTCACAATGAAGGAGGCGTGGTCTTTCTACTTGTCAGTCCCAGTGTCAAGGATATGTAATTGTTTCTGTGGCTTAGATGTCTGTCATTCTTACCGAAGGAGGCGTAGCTTCTGTGATTTGTCTGTCTCAGTAAAGGGGGTGTGCCCTACAGCTTGGTAAAGGAGGCGTGGCCTATTGGGGTTGTTAGTCCGATTTAAGGAAACTGTTTCTCAGATTCTTAGTCTAAAGGAGGCGTGGTTTCATAGTTGTCTGGTGGAGGCTTTTATGAGAGTCTCAGTGATACCGACTGTACGTCCCAGTTAGGAAGGTGTGGCCTCTGTCCATCAGTCTTATTAAAGGGGGCGGGGTTTCTCTAGTCCCAGTGGAAAATAGTGTGATCGAACTCCCAGTGGATCAGCATGGTTTCTAAAACAATACACACTGAAATGCAGCTCCATTTTTGAGTGTTTTCTCCTAGTGAACTTTAAAACAGCGTTGAAAATACACGTCGTTCATGCATTCACTCGGAAAAGTAAGCGCCATAATTTATTTAACCGCAAATGAATGTCCATTACATGCAATTTAAACTCCTTGAGCTTGAAACGTGCACAATAAATACTATAAATAAATGAACACTTCAGCTGCAGGTTTAACATTTAAAATGCTGTGGGTTTTTTTTTTATGATACAGCATTAAAAACAGTGTTACTGTTGCTATGGTTACAGCATCTAATCACTATGGGAAGAAAAACTCTCAAAAAAAAAAATAGGCACACGTTCCTTTAATAAAGCACAGCACATTGAAACGCCATTGACTTACTGTGGGCGTGTCTCAAACCGTACACCCTGTTCACTATAGTAAATCCCACCTAAAAACCATCATCAGTCCACTGTGGGCAAGCACCCTCTTTACTATAGAATTGTCCCTTTAAACAAGGTCATCAGACCACTGGGGGTCCCAAACCACACAAATTCTTCACTATATAATTGCCCATATAAATATTATCATCAATTCACTGTGGGTGTGTCCCAAACCATAAACCCTCTTTATTGTTGTAAAGCCCACCTAAACACCATTGCCAGTCCACTATAGTATACTATAGTATAGACCACATAAACCCTATCTTTACTATAATATAGCCCACTCTAACCCCATCACAAGTCTACTGTGGGTGTGTCCCAAACCATACACCCTCTTTACTACAGAATAGTCCATTTAAAAACCATTGTCAGTCCACTATGGGTTTGTCCCAAACCACAAACCCTCCTCACTATGATGTACACCACTTAAACACCATCACCAGTCTGGGTGTGTCACAAACCACGAACCCACTTCACCAAGGTATACACAACTTATACACAATTACTCATCCGTTACGTGTGTGTCACAAACCACGCAATTTCTTCACTATATTACTGCCCATATAAATATTATCTACGGTTTACTATGGGCATAAACCACACTATACACTACTATAACCCACTTTAATACCATTGTTGGTCCAGTGTGGGCGTGTCTCAAACCACACAACCTTTTCAATAAACCCTGCGTCACTCTATAGCTCAGATCCTGGCGTATAGGCTTCTCCACTTTAAGAGTTGAATTTGGCCTGGGAGAGTGATTAGATGATGAGCTGACTCAGGTGTGTTAAATGAGGTGAAATGCTAAACACTGCAGTGTTTCGCTCCTGCAGCACTGAGCTTCACCAGTCCTGATGTAGAAGCTGCATCCTGCACACACCAACCTTCTCATCATCCTTCACTAGAACACTACAGTAACTGTAGAAAAAAAAACATTACACACAAGAAAGTAATATTTCCACTCAAACCACAGAAAATACGTTAATCTTTTTTTATTTTTGCTCTCCGTCCCCAGGAAATGCAGAATAATTTCCTCAGTAAGTTTTATTGCTACTTAATTTACAGCATTAAAAAAAAATTATTTTGCTTTCTTTGTTTTTTTCCCCCTTTTCATTTTTTTCTCCCTTGGAACCTAATATAGAGTTTACATTTTGGTGTCTTTCTTTCTTTCTGTTCTGTGTATCTTGTGTAAGACAAAAGAATAAACAAAAAACGAAAGAAAGAAAGAAAGAAAGAAAGAAAGAAAGAAAGAAAGAAAGAAAGAAAGAAAGAAAGAAATAGGATAAAGAGAGAAAGCCAAAAATAAACAAAAAAAGTGTAGGAAGTAAGAAAATATAGGAAAGAATGTAAAAAATCAGAGAAAAAAAAATTTTAAAGAAAAAAAAAAAAAAAAACATGCGTAGAACAAAGAATAAAGAAGAGAATGTAAAAATAAACAAATTTGTGAAACGAAAGAAAGAACTGATAAACACATGAAAATAAAATAAACAAAGTAACAAAAATGAAAAATGTAAGAAAGAAAGAAAGAACACATTATAAAAAAAATAAATACATTTAAATAGCAGCTAAAGAAAACAATTGAAGAAAGGATGATTAAGAGGAAAAAAAATATAAGTATGAATTGGATAATCAGTGTGAGTGAGTGAATGGAAGCGGAGCTGCTGATTGGTTGTTTTCTGGAATTATGACATCGTCAGATCAAAAAAAATATTTAGTCAGAAATGGTCTCTGAGAAATTATAAAAAAAAAATCTTCAAGAGAAGTTGTTGTTGGAGAGGACTGAATAAGAGAAGCTCCAGCTGGACCCCCTGGAGAGTTATACCAGAGAAAGCGCTAACCGCTAATAACAGATCACGTAGACCTCCGAATGCAGGCCAAGTGCTTTTTCCCATAGGACTGTGATAGTATGGATTAGCTTCTCTCGTTGTCTCTGTTTAACTCCGTTCCACTGGGATTTTTTTTGATTGTTCGAATTCGCCCCTTTATGCCAGAGGAAATATTCCAGTTAGCATGGCCCCATAATGCGATTAACTGCGACTAGCAACTTAAACCTAATTTGATGCGGCGATGTTTTTGAGATTTACTTCTCGCTGTCCTGAGCACAAAACCGGAGGGAGGAGAGGGGGGCGGGAGGCTGTTGATGCTGGAATTAGCATACAAAACAGGGCAAAAGGGGACGCGTGTAAGCTTTAGCATGCTAAATCTAATGCTATTTACACTTAGCATAGTTGATAGCTCTTCAGCGCTAATTCGAGATAAGCTGGCTAAATCTGCAGCGAAGACGGCAAGAAGTGCCGGGTGTGTGTGTGTGTGTGTGTGTGTGTGTGTGTGTGTGTGTGTGTGTGTGTGTTTTCATTATGCAGTCAGATTTGTCTGCAATTCATTAATGAAAAAAAAAGAATTAATAACTTTAAACTTGACCCAAGACCACCGTGCATTCAGAAACTTCCGGACATTTTGCGCCTCAGGCAGAACGTCTGGTGATAAGGGAGAAAGAAATTAGCCTGAAAGAATCGCTAATAGCTTTAACCGTCACATATTTTCAAGGTCGACCCAAAAAAGCACTGAAGCAACGTCAGGAAGTTTTTGACATTATGCACAGGCTGAAGCTTTGTCATTTCAGTGCTGGGATTCCTGACACTCACTGTAAAGGAGCAGCTGAGCCAAGTGAAAGTTCAGAAAGCAAACTGTTTAATTATTTTTTTTTTTTATAGAAATTAGTCTGTTAACAGTAAATATTTTAGATCCGAGTTACAAGTAAATCTGTTCAAAACATGTTAGAAGTGATTTGTTAGAAATTAATCTACTAGAAGTAAATCTGTTACAAAACAATCTGGTAAAAATGTATCTTTTAAAATTGAATCTGTTTATAGAGACTCTATTACAAGTTCTGTTACAAGTGATCTGAATGAAATCTCTTAGAAATTAATCTATTATAAGTGATCTGTTAGAATTTTATTTGTTGGAAGGAAATCCGTTAAAAGTGATCTTTTAGAAATGAATCCATTAGAAGGGATCTGTAAGAAATGTATCTTCTAGAAATAAATCTGTTAGAAGTGATTGGTTAGAAATAAATATTTTATAAGTGATCTGTTATATATCGATCTTTTAGAAATGAATCTATTACAAGTGATCTGTTAGAAATTACCTTGCTACAAATGGTCTTTTAGAAGTGACCTGCTAGAAATTAATATTTTAGAAATGAATCAATTAGAAGTGATCTTTTACAAATTAACTTTTTACAAATAATCTTTTAGAAGTGATCTGCTAGAAATCTATCTTTTAGAAATAAATCTATTAGAAGTGATCTGCTAGATATCAAACTTTTAGAAGTGATTTGTTAGAAATAAATCTGTTTGAAGTGATCTTTTAGAAATGAGACTGCGAGAAGTGATCAGATAAATGAAACCGTTAGAAATAATCTGTTAAAAGGAATCGGCTAGAAAGGAATCTGTTAATAATGAATCTGTTTGAAGTGATCTTTTAGAAATAAATGTGTTAGAAACGGATCTGTTAGTTATGACTGTTAGAAAATAAAACTGATTCAAATGAATCTGTTAAGAATGATTAAGGTAGAAGTGAATTTGTTAGAAATGAATCTGTTAAAAGTGAATCTATCAAAAGTGAATCTGTTAAAAGTGAATCTGGTCAAATTGATCTGTTAGGAATGATTGAGTTACAAGTGATTGGTTAGAAATTAATCTGTTAAAAGTGAATCTATCAAAAGTGAATGTTAGAAGTAAAGTGATTACATTTAAATGGAAGATTTAATTATGGATGCCAGTTCATAAAGTATTTGTGTATATGCCTGTAGTAAGGATAAAGTAACGATGCCCCACACACATACACACATATGCGCACAAGCGCTGGACAAAACCAAAGAAAATGTAATACAACAATAAAGAGAAAAAAAAAACTTTAGTTGTGTCAAATATAGTGGTAACTTAAATGAACTATAATGCTGGGAACTTTCTGAGTGCAAAGTGTTAAGTTTTATGTGTCATGTAAAGTACCAAGTGTGTGATATTGAGTATTAAGTGCTTTTATAACGTTTTCAGTGTAAACTATAAAGTGTAATGTTCAGAATTGTGTGTGGTGTGTAAAATTTTGAGTTCAGTGGTGTTTTGTTAATTATAAAGTGTTAAGTGTAAAGTGACATTAGTAAAGTGGCTAGTGTATGGTGTTGGGTATAAATTAATTAGTGTAAGGTTTTGTGTGTAAAGTGTCAAGTATAAAGTGTTAATTATAACATTTTGAGTATAAAATCTAATGTGTTTAGTATAATAGGTTGAGTGTCAAAGTGTAAAGTGTAAAGTGTAAAATTTTAGTTATAACCCTTCAAGTATAAAGTCTTCGGTTTTATGTGTTGAGTGTATATTGTCAGGTTTGTGTTTTAGTATAATGGGTTGAGTTTCAAAGTGTCAAATATTGAGTTATTTATTTAAAATGGCATGAGAAAAGTAGCAATTGTAGTGTTCAAGTCCTAAGTGAGCATATCCAGGTGTAAAGAGTTAAGTGTAAAGTATCCAAATGTACAGTGTTGAATGCAATGTGTGAAGTTTAAACAGTTGAGTGTAACGTGTTGAGTGTAATGGGTTAAATGTAAAGTGTCAAAGTGTAATGTGTAATGCATAAATCATTCGGTGTAAAGTATCAAAGTGTCCAGAGTCAAGTGTATTGTCTCTGGTGTAAAGTGTAAACTGTAAAATGGCAATTTTAAATGTTCAAGTAAAAAGTCTTCAGTATTATGTGTGGAGTGTAAATTGTCAAGTATAAGGTGTTCAATATAATGGTTTTAGTGTCGAAATGTCATGAGTAAAGTTGCGAGGTATACGGTGTTCATTATAAAGTGTTAAGTGTAAAGTTTTAAGTGTAAAGTGTAAAGTATAAAGTGTTGAATCATTCGGTGTAAAGTATCAAAGTGTACAGCGTCAAGTGTATTGTCTTTGGTGCAAAGTGTAAAATGGTAATTTTACATAGTCAAGTATAAAGAATTCAGTATTGCGTGTGGAGTGTAAATTGTCAAGTAGAAAGTGTTCAATATAATGGTTTTAGTGTCAAATTATAATTTTTTTTTAGTGTCATGAGTAAAGTTGCGGTGGATGATACGGTGCATATTATAAAGTGTTAAGTGTAAAGTTTTGAGTATAAAGTGTTGAGCATAACAATTTGAGTGTAAAATATGAAGTGTAAAGTGTTGTGTAAAAAAATCAGTTATAAACCTTTAATTATAAAGTCTTCAGTATTAGGTGTTAAGTGTAAATTGCCAGTTTTAAAATGTTTTACTATTATGAGTGTCATTGTTAGGCCGGGAGAAACGGAGGTGGAAGCCGAAGTAGGTTAAGCGAGTCTTTAATGAGGAAACACACAACAATAACCTTGAGTGAGCATAAGAAGCGACGGTGTATCCGTGGTACGCCTGAAAGGGGCGAGGTCCACATTGTCTAATAACGATACCGAAGCGCTGAGGAAATATCTGCAGTATGCCTGAAAGAGGCGAGGCCCACACAGTCCGAGACGGTTGCCGAAGCGCTGAGGAAATATCCGCGGTACGCCTGGAAGAGGCAAAGCCCACACAGTCCGAGACGGTTGCCGAAGGGCTGAGGAAATATCCGCGGTACGCCTGGTAGAAGCGAGGCCCACACAGTCTGAGACGGTTGCCAAAGCCCTGAGGAAATAGCCGCGGTACGCCTGGAAGAGGCGAGGTCCACACGATCCGATAGAGTCCGGAAGTTCCCTAGCATAACGTGCAATAACGGACGAAGCCCTGAAGGGGCGAGGACCTTAAGTAGGCCGTGTGGAATGAGTGTCAGGTGCCGGTACTTAGTATGATGGAGAAGCGAGGAGAGGTGAAGCTGGTGGTGCCCTGATACTCATAGTGTCAAATATTAAGTGTAAAATGGCGATTCTAGTGGTGAGAGTATTGTGCAAAATGTATTATGTATGTGTATGTAAATTTTTATGTGAAACTTATGCAGGTATAAAGTATGCAAATGTTGTGTCGAATGTCAATTGTTCCATGTTCATTTTAAAGTGTAAAGCGTAAAGTATTTTAGTGTAAAGTGTAGAGTATAAGTGTTGTGTTTAGGCTCAACCGTAAAGTATAACATGTCCCACTGTTCAGTTTTAAGCATAAAGTGACCAAGTGACAGAGGGGACAGGAAGAAAAACAAGGAAAAGACTGTGTTTTGAGTGACTTGCTGATGTTTGATTGCCTGCACGTAAAAGCTTTTCTTTAGTCATCTTGTCTGTGACTGGATAGCAATTCAAAGAACAAACTGAGTGCTGGCTGACCGAGGCCTGAGGTGATTTTCTGTACTTTCCTCAGGCACTGTGAGCACTAGATGTCCTGTCTGGCTGGGGGTTTGTTGCCTGTGATAAGATTTGCTGTTCTCACCATCCTCTGGAGGGCCTTCTAGTTGTGTGAGGAGTCACCGCTATACCCTGCAGTGAGGAACCCCGTCAGGATGCTGTCTGTAGTACAGCGGGAGGAGCCGCTGAGGATGTTGGGGTTCAGTCCAAATTATTTTCAGCTTCCACAGGAAATAAATCCCTTGGAGGGTAAACTTTATGATTGTCATGGTGCAGGGAAGAGGGACACGGTGAGGTTCTGAGCGATGTGGAGTTGAGAGCAATAGTCATTTGGACATCATTTGAAAGCGATTGGATTTTTAAAAAAAAATTCAATTTGGTTGAAAATGATTCGGATAGAATTGATTCATTAGAAGTGATTTGATTAGAATTATTTCTACAGAACTAATTATATAGAAGTGACTTGATTGATTGATTGATTGATTGATTGATTATTTGGAAAAAATGTATTCATTGATTATATAATTATTTAAGTACAATGTATAGATTAGAATGTTTTGCATACAATTTATCTATTAAAAGTGATTTGATTAGAATTATTTCTACATTAATTGAATAGAAGTGACTTGATTGATCAATTGATTGATTATTTGGGGAAAATCGATTCATGAGTGATTATTTTGATTATAAAAGTATTTGAATACAGTGTATAGATTAGAATGTTTTGGATACAATTCATCCATTAAAAGTGAGTTGATTAGAATTATTTCTACACAACTAATAAAATAGAAGTGACTTGATTTAATTGATTGATTATTTGGGGAAAATCGATTCATGAGTGATTATTTTGATTATATAATTATTTGAGTACAGTGTATAGATTAGAATGTTTTGGATACAATTCATCCATTAAAAGTGAGTTGATTAGAATTATTTGGAAATAATTGATTAAATAAAAATGCCTTGAATTGGCTTGTTTGAGTAGGTGATTTGATTAGAATTAGTTGTATAGAATGAATTGATAAGTTGAATGATTAGAATTAATAAGATTTATAATT